>NC_047109.1:32754914-33354914 GCF_902500255.1 Thalassophryne amazonica
TATAATCCAATTCTAAGGTGGAATTATGCCAGTATACAAAGGTATATCTAAAAGGGAGAGTAAAATAGGAGAGTAGAAAAGAGTAGAGCCACTTAGGTGCCTGGTCTTGAGAACCAGACATGGCAGGTTAATAAGCTTTTTTACCGTTCTGAAGAATATCGTAACTTTGCTCGTGTGCTGAGGTGTTATAATGCACATACACACGAACGCTACGATAAGACACTTTTATATCTCACAATGGAGAAAATGATGATAAAGGATAAGCATGTTAATTTGTATGTTCATAAATCTTTGGATAATATCAATCCCTGCTGTTGGATTTCATGGTCTGTAATGCATGTGCATTTTGTAAACAAACAGGGAGCCCTGAGCACACTCGTCTCCTATTATTAATGATTAATTAATATTGGTATTACAATTAGTGGCCCGCCACAGGGCTCGCTATGGGGCTAAGGCCCACCTGGTGGTCGGGCCTCAGCCCATGGAGCCCGGCCGGGCTCAGCCCGAAAGAGCGATGTGGGTCTGCCCTCCTGTGGGTTCACCACCTCCAGAGGGGGCCATGGGGGTCTGGTGCAGAGAGGACTGGGTGGTTTGCTTGAGCTGCTGTCCCCGCGACCCGACTCCAGATGAAGCAGAAGAAAATGGAATTATTAACATTAATTAATTAATTATTAATAATATTAATTATTATTATTATAAGTTATGAATTAATTACATTAATTATTAATACCACAAAATTCTCTGACATGATTGCGATGCGTTGAAGAAATCTGCGACTTCTTCTATTTCTTTGCATTCACGCAGAAAGGTGAGAAAATAAAAAGAACAAACAGGCTGCTGCAACAAGTTGTGCTTCGGTTGCCATGTTGACAAACAGTGAAGAGGCAGTTTGAGACGGGCAGTTTTTTTCCCACTAAGGCGGAGGGGTGTCTCAATTCATAGGGCTAGAGGCATACCCCTTCGCCTTACCCCTTGTCTTTAAAGGGTAGGCATAGGGGTAGGGCCCAGGGGAAGGGGAAGGAGTACAAAAGAGAATTGAGATTGGGCCTAAGCCTCCATGCCACCACAAACACGTCACTGTTATGAAAACAAACAAAAATAAACAGTCTTTGTTCCTGTATTTGATGATGCTCTCAGATTTCATAGAACACAGACAACGGCTGCATTTTTACACAGTATGCAAAAGGTAAGTCACAGGGTCCCTTTCAGTCACAGTACATGTGATTGACATAGCAATCTTGTTTCAGTGAACCTATTGGTTGTACCAAATGGTAGAAATTAAAAAATCACCTTATATTAACTGGATATGTTGGAAAATACGTTTTTTTTTTTTGTCATTTTTTGGTTTATTTATATATTTGTTTATTTATTTTAAAGTGGCATGATTTGTGTTGATAAGCAGTCAGTCATGCGCAGGCTCTGATGGAGAGCGATCCTGGCTGCTAAGTGAAAAACGACAGCTCATTTGAATGATGTTCATGTGTGAGAAAATGACTCATGCACGTTGAGCCAAACATTGTTAAAATAAACAGTGCATGGCTGCTTTGTGCCTTGAACGCTTCCCTGCTGACTGAATCACCGTCATCTGATCATCCTTGACTTTCCTGCTGTAATCAAACTATAACTTGAACAATTATCGGTCTGTTCCCCTACTCCACCCAGGTTCTTTAACTGATTTCCACTACACTTGATATGTGGATGAAGGTCAACCTTGGAATTACTTGTAATGGTTAGGTTGAGGTCTTTGGGATCAAAAGCCAAAATTTAAGTTTTTCATTCTGATTTGCACCAAACCTTGCACATACGGCGATGCAGCCCTTAATATTAATGGCTGTCCAACTGTCGGGGACAAGTACAAAATGTGATTGGATAACACAGATCCCCTATAATTTTGTCCAAATCAGACAAATACAGTTTTTCCGCTGTGTGAACCGTGGATTAATTGCAAAGTTTGCGTAAGTGTGATTTTGGTAGGATTAGTGGCCAAGCAGTTAAGTGCACTTGTTTCCAGTGCGAAAGGTTCCTGGTTCAAAGTCCATTCCTGCCCATTCTCCATGTAATATGGAGTCGTGTCAGGAAGGGCATGTGGCATAAAACTTGTTCCAAATAAACATGCAAATCCACCTCAGATCTGCTGTGGTGACCCTGAGTGAAAACAAGGGAGCAGCTAAAGGGACTTACTTTTTTACACAAGCAGGGCTTGAAATAAACCAATTTGCCCCACTGGCCCACAGGGCCAGTAGAATTTAGAAGCTAGTGGCCCACAGTTTAGGAGCACTGGCCCATGGTTTTGCATGAGAGAAGTTCATGATATTCCACCCTGAAATCCTGCAAATAAAACTGCCTATATTATAAAAACATAAAATAGTCTATGGACCATCCCTCCATCCATTTTCTTCCGCTTATCTGAGGTCGGGTCGCGGGGGCAGCAGCTCAAGCAAAGCCGCCCAGACCTCCCGATCCGCACACACCTTCCCCAGCTCCTGTGGGGGAACCTCGAGGCGTTCCCAAGTCAGCTGAGAGACATAGTCCCTCCAGCTTGGCCTGGGTCTTCCCTGGGGCCTCCTCCCGATGGGACCTACCCAGAACACCTCTCCAGCGAGGCATCCAGGCGGCATCCAGAAAAGATGCCCAAGCCACCTCAGCTGGGTCCTTTTGACGTGGAGGAGCAGGGGCTCGACTCTGAGCTCCTCCCGAGTGACTGAGCTCTATGGACCATGAAGTTTAAAAAAAAAAAAAAATTTATCAGAGGGCATTCTCAAATGTAAAAAAAAAAATAAAGTGACTCCCGTAAAATTTAGAGGGCATTTTTTATCAACCATCACAGTCAGAAATGTAACATACAGATGTAGGTCCATATCATAACTAAAAAGTATGCCTTGTCTGGATTGGAGTTCTAGATCTAAAAATTGAAAAAAATTATGCTTGACTCCTTTGTTAATGTTGTTACTGTGGGGTTTCCACAAAGGCAAGCTGGTTAGACTTTTAAACTAGCTTCAAAACAGCCAGGGTCTACCAGGACCCAGCATATACTTTACTTACTTGTCAGCCTACGACGGATAGGCCCTGCAGATTTGGCAGAAAACCTCATTGTTCTCTTGGTCATGACCAAGCCACGGCCATTTCTAGAGCCAGGTCGGGACAAAACCTCTCTTCCTCTTGTTTCTTTCACATAGTCTGTCTCTCTCCCTTAACTCATCATCACTAAGCTTCCTCTTCTGGCCAGTTCCTTCAGCAAAACTCTTTCCTGGTTGGTGTCTGGGTTTGGGTGGTTGTAGTTTAAACATATTCAGGCATGGACATTAGGCTTTTTAGTGTACTTGTCCATAGGACAAGTAACCCTGGCAGTTTACTTGTCCTAATAGGAAAAGCTGGTTGTCCGGACAAGCGAGCACCGCAGGCACGAGCCGCGTGAAGCTCGCGCCTCCAATGGAGCGTGTCACCTAGGGGCATGCTACTCTGGAAGAACTGAAATTACACTTTTTCATGAATTGCTTCTCTCCTGTGTGGGTGGTAAAATTCAAATTTCAGTGGTTTTAGATGCATTGAAAGCAAGAATAATAGACAAAAAAATTACACTTATGTTGTAATATGAAAGTTCTTTTTTGTATTTTTCTGTCTATGTTAAGAAAATAAATAACATTGAAAAGTTTAAAAACACATTAATATTTGATGGACATAGCATTTGCTCTCTTCTTTAAAAATTACACACTGTACCTTTAATCCAGTAAGAATCCAGGCAGAATTTTTCTGTCATGTTGACAGTAGCTTTTTTTTTCTACATTTTTGAGTGGAATTGCATACTTATTTAAAAAACGATATAACCCCTAATTGTCTTGTTTGAACAAGAGCTAAATCTGGACTGATTTGATTGTCAAATCAGAATAAAATTTATTGCCAAGTAAGTTCTCACATACAAGTAATTTGATCGGGTGTCATTAGTGCATAAACAATAAAAAAAAAAAAAAAAAAAAAAAAATTCCGGAAGAAGTAAAGGAGTAATTTGCTCTTTTAATGATGAAATCATGGATGAAAAACTTTCTGAATCAGTTTTTCACACTTTGTTTCACTGACGCTGTGTGGTGAAGATGATTGTTTATTAAAATTGCTTCGCTGCTTTTTACAACGTGTAGTGTCTGAGGTTCACACTTTTTCCTCCTCTCTGTCTCTCTCTCTGTGAGGGAACAAGAGTCTCTTCACTCTCACACCGTATTTGAGCAAACTTTGGAAACATGAAGGCTTTCAACTGTAAAATAAAGCCTATAAATGAATTTTTGGAGCTATGCAAGCAGAAGTTTTTTTTTTTATCTGAAGACTTTGACAGAGTTCTTTTTTCCACTGTGCTCTCTGAGCTGCAGCCTGCCGGTGTGGGAGGGGAGAGTGGATAGTTCAGCACAAACAGCCTGGCTGGATTTTAGAAAACTACCTGAGAGCAGGGCAGAGTGTGACGGCGCTGTCATAAGACTGATGGTACAGCGCCGTTGTTCCATTGTTTGGGGAGAACCCATGTTTTCTGATTGTCCGCTGCGTGGAGAGTGGCGGGAAAAACCGAAGACGCTTTCTTGTGAGGTGAGAGACAAGACGTGATGTAAATAAGAAAACAAAAAGGCAGTGGTCAGGTATTTTGGTTCCGAGCGATGAAAATAAAGAATTTGAACATTTTAAACCCCCCCCCCCCCCCCCCCCCCCATCCCCCCCAAAAAATGCCATTTGTCCGGTCGGACAACAATTTAGAGCTATTGGCTGACTGGTCACATTTTACACTTGTCCCTTACAATCGGACAAGCGTTAATGTCGATGGTAGATATTTCAATTTGAATTTCAAAGTGTTCTGTTAGATTTGCGTCTTGTTCATTTTTGTTTCCTGCAGCTTCCCGTTTATTTAAAGATGCTAACGAACATTGCCGAAGATCGGTGACGTAAACGGCCGAATACACGCTCCATGCATCAACAGCATACATTTCAATGTGCGCGAGATTCTACGGGAGCATGGAGCGTGGTGGCAGACCAAAACAAACATGGCGGATTCGGTGAAGTTTGATGACACGGAGATGTGAAGGAATTTGACTTTGCCGCTGCGAAATATGGTAAAATAAATAGAATTTTGCGTATTTTTGTAGTGGCTCGAGCAGGCCATCATTTGATAAATTGTAGTGGCCTGAAAGTGGGCCAAATCGGTGCCGGGCCAGCGGTCAAATGGCTTTGTCGAGCCTTGACAACTGTGGTTTTGTGTCATGGTGACTTAATTTAAAGTGACGGCTGCATTAATTTTGATGCAGTTGTAGTAAAAAAAAAAAAAAAAAAGAAAAGCCACATGCTCATACAACCTGTTCAAAAAACAAAAACAGCCTCACTGAGAGACGGGTTCCCGCTGTACTGCACATGTAGCCTGTGCTGCCTCGTGCTCTGCAGAAACAGACTCAGCACTTCAGATCCAATTACACACATACAAAAGAAATCTCCATTAACATTAAGGACAAAGTGCCTGTCGTCTCTGCACTGTGCAGCTGTGAGCCCAATGACCATCACACTGGCCGGAAAGTCCACAGCTCTGGAAAACGACGAGTTGTTTTCGAGTGTGTGCTGATCAGGACCACTAACCTGAATGAATTCTGATCAGTGGGTAGGATGAATGTATCTATTCCATAAAAGGTTTTGAAATAAAATTATTCTTGTCACCTTCTCACCAGACATGCGCCCTTTCTCTTTTGCACTTTTCATGGTTTTGACAAAGGCAATTTTTAAATTCACTGATACTGCTCATGTTGCAATTTAATCCAAGATTGAGATATTTTCAAATATTCTGTAAAACAATGGACACCTTGTTCTCATTCATCTTTATTATTGATACAGTATCTCAGAATAACTAAATTGTGCCAGTATTATTTCATTGCCTGTAATTCTAAGATGGATGGAAGCAATATAACTTTATTTCTCTATTCAGATACTGAACATTACTGTAGAAACATGACTTACTATAATCCTTTTAATTGTTAAGTCAAGCTTTGTGTAATAATTTGTCAAACTCTGTGTTTGTCTATTAGTGCAGTTGAATGTTGAAGAACCTTAAGCATACGTAACCCTGATACCTTTGCTGCAGTGCACATAATAGGGCTACAGTTGGGGACAGATGGGGCAAATGTCACCTTGCCGTTACCCTTCCTGCCTTCATGTCCACAGCTGGTTTTACTGAATTATTTAAACAGGGACCTCGTTTACACCTGTGATGTACAATGGGGGATTTTCATGCACCTGCGGCTAACTTCAGCTAACAGAGTTTACTGTGCATCAAGACGTCCGGTGCAACGGCAAGTTGAAGCTCCGCAGAAAGTTTACTTTTTTTACAGAATCTTTCAAGAGTGAAGTTTCAAGATGTGTACGGATTAACAAAGACACTCTCCCACACCTCGCTCCAAACTGGATTAAGGATACAGTTTATTATTGAGCGCTTCATCTACAACTATGAAGGTTAGTAGCTTAGCTATCTTAGCATCAGCTCCGATATAAACACTGTTAACGTTACAATGTGTGCAGTCGAGGGTAACGTTAAACCTAACTAAACCGTTTATCCGCTTTTTAAAAATAAGAATGAGTTGACTTATTTTGTAGCGTGTTCTGTAATGAAATACGTTAGCCAATGTTAGCAACAGTTAGCGCTAGTTAGTGGCTAGTTAAGTTTTTTACAAGCTTGATGTTGACTTCTTACAAAGAAGCAGGACACTATTCTGCTTGTGTGCATGTTCATATCATTCCCAGGGGATTCATACAGAGCCGCTTCAGGACGTGGCTGTGAGGAGCCCAAAGCCATCAGCCAGGAGTGTCTGCAAACCAACGCTGTCTAACACACACAGGTGATGACACTATTAAACTGTTGGTTAGTGTATAATTATGTAGATTGCTGTATTTTGCCACTTATTGTTCACATCGATGTAGCAAATAAAACATTGAAGTCAGCTGTTTTCCAGAATGACTGTTGACGTCAGAATTGAAAATCAAAACAAGTTGCAAGAGATGCATGGAAGGTCTGTGAATTTAACATGTATTTATTTATTTATTTTGCTTAATTTATTTCAGGACCCCGCCCTGACACATTATTGTCTCTTGGTGAAGGAGCAAAGAGCCTCAGACTGTAACCACCGATCTCCTCGGTGCTGTGTGGCCTGTCTGAGCTCTCCAAGGTGGACTGTAGGTTCCGACCTGTGCCATGAGGTTCACCCCGGTCATACCAGTGTTGGTGTAGAAAGCTACATGATGACTACAAACCAGAAAACATTGGTCTCCATTTCTCAGCTGTATATTTAGGAGCTTGACAATTGTAAATAATATCTAGAAGCACTCAGATAGTGCAAACCTCCGCCAAGGCCATGGGGTCACTGACGCCATAACATCTACACGCCGTGGATTCATTGAACCTAAAAAAGTCTAACAATGATGTTTGCTCAGTAGTAAAAAAAAGTTTCATCTGCTGTGACTGGATAGCATGTATCCTTAGTGCTTGGCATCACAGTTTATTGCAACTTGCACCTTTCCCAGAAGCTACTGTCATCTGAGCACTGATATTGATATTGCATGTGCTTATAGACAAAAACAAATAAGAGACAAAATTCAATTTATTATTCAACTAAACTGCAAATATATGAATTTTTTATTTAACATTTATGAAACACTTCTCTAAACAAGGCCATAGGGTCACTGACCCTAAAGAGATTCCCTCCTTGGCACAGTGATCTATTTCTTTTTGTCTCTTTCTCTAAAATTGTATATAATAATCATTAGATTATTAATATCTAAAAAATAAATTTAAGAAATATTACAATTTGAAAACAAATGCACCCGAAAGTGATGACAGCTGCGACTGCTTAATGCTAACTTTTAACATTGAAAATGCCATGTCATTTCCAACCACTCCACAAAATTTCATCAAAATCCGTTCAAAACTTTTTGAGTTATCCTGCTGACAAACAGACAAACAAACAAACGCGACCAAAAACATAACCTCCTTGGCGGAGGTAATAAAAAAAAAAACTCAGACTTGGGCTATCAAGTTATTAAATGTTTACTAAATGCTAGTGTCATTCACAAATGTTAAATAAAATTTTTACATCTCAGATGAGTAACTCTTCTCATAATCAATATATACATACAACTAACTATACTCAACAAAAATATAAACGCAACACTTTTGGTTTTGCTCCCATTTTGTATGAGATGAACTCAAAGATCTAAAACTTTTTCCACATACACAATATCATCATTTCCCTCAAATATTGTTCACAAACCAGTCTAAATCTGTGATAGTGAGCACTTCTCCTTTGCTGAGATAATCCATCCCACCTCACAGGTGTGCCATACCAAGATGCTGATTAGACACCATGATTAGTGCAGAGGTGTGCCTTAGACTGCCCACAATAAAAGGCCACTCTAAAAGGTGCAGTTTTATCACACAGCACAATGCCACAGATGTCGCAAGATTTGAGGGAGCGTGCAGTTGGCATGCTGACAGCAGGAATGTCAACCAGAGCTGTTGCTCGTGTATTGAATGTTCATGTCTCTACCATAAGCCGTCTCCAAAGTCGTTTCAGAGAATTTGGCAGTACATCCAACTAGCCTCACAACCGCAGACCACGTGTAACCACACCAGCCTAGGACCTCCACATCCAGCATGTTCACCTCGAAGATCGTCTGAGACCAGCCACTCGGACAGCTGCTGAAACAATCGGTTTGCATAACCAAAGAATTTCTGCACAAACTGTCAGAAACGTCTCAGGGAAGCTCATCTGCATGCTCGGCGTCCTCATCGGTGTCTCGACCTGACTCCAGTTCGTCGTCATAACCGACTTGAGTCGGCAAATGCTCACATTCGCTGGCGTTTGGCACGTTGGAGAGGTGTTCTCTTCACGGATGATGCGAAGGAGATGTGTTGCACTGCATGAGGCAAATGGTGGTCACACCAGATACTGACTGGTATCCCCCCCCCCTAATAAAACAAAACTGCACCTTTCAGAGTGGCCTTTTATTGTGGACAGTCTAAGGCACACCTGTGCACTAATCATGGTGTCTAATCAGCATCTTGGTATGGCACACCTGTGAGGTGGGATGGATTATCTCAGCAAAGGAGACGTGCTCACTATCACAGATTTCGACTGGTTTGTGAACAATATTTGAGGGAAATGGTGATATTGTGTATGTGGAAAAAGTTTTAGATCTTTGAGTTCATCTCATACAAAACGGGAGCAAAACCAAAAGTGTTGCGTTTATATATACAGTACAACTAAACTAGGCCAGTATACTAATTATATGGACTTCAGCTATGTGATTCACATCCCGAGTTGTGCAAAAGGACGGAGGTTTCATTATAGGGTGAATTCACACTGTATTATTTGAATGAAGACAAAAAAAAACTATGCTTTATTCAGCAGGAATAGAACCTTTCATATCAAGTCATCCCTGGAAGTTGGTCATCACACAGCAGTTGGTCCACAGCTGGTTGACGTTCCCAGACAAGGTCAGAGCAAGCGTGTGCTCCCAGACAAGGTCAGAGCAAGCGTGTGCTCCCAGACAAGGTCAGGGGAAGAGCGTGTTCCCAGACAAGGTCAGGGGAAGAGCGTGTTCCCAGACAAGGTCAGGGGAAGAGCGCGTTCCCAGACAAGGTCAGAGGAAGAGCGCGTTCCCAGACGGTCAGGGGAAGAGCACGTTCCCAGACAAGGTCAGGGGAAGAGCGCGTTCCCAGACAAGGTCAGGGGAAGAGCGCGTTCCCAGACAAGGTCAGGGGAAGAGCGCGCTCCCAGGTGCGATACTCCTTCAGTCTGCGAATTTCTCCTTCCATAAGATTTTGAAGTCGGGCGATTGCTTGGGTTTTCAGAGCATCTTCTTTGTTGAGCTGTGCTGTGGTTTGGAGTGAAATGAATTAAGTTATATTATTTCAGTAACAATTGTCTGTACATTTTACAAACCTTAATACTAACAGTCGCAGTTTTCATTCTAAATGTTGATATTACATCATGACCACCTTTCATCTTAAAGGGTGGTCTAATCTTTATCCAGCTCCTTTACTTCAGCCTCCAGCTGCTGTATGCAGCATCCAGTGCACCTGTATGGGATGAGAGGAAAAAATTTAAATGAGAAAGCTTTCTACAGCTCAGTATTTACCTTTACGTGCAATTGTTAGACTATTACTGTTAATATTACTTTTAATTGAGCAGATTTTAGTTTTTATTATTATTACTTCATTTGACATAATTACTTTTTACTTATTATTCATATCCAGTAATATTACTTTTAATTGAGCAGAATTTCACACTGTGGTCAAACTAACAAAGTTGGTCAAATGCTAAGATGTCAATTAAATTAAGATTTGCCAATCAAATTCTGTATCTGCACTTAATCTGGTGTTAATTTATATTAACTCCACACACTCACAAAAGTACAGAATACTCATGCATTTAAATGTTTGTATATGATAACATTTCAGTAACTTTACCTATATTCCATGCTGGCTGGATGTTGTGATTTTTATTTTATTTATTGAAATGTTTGTATTTGTGTATACATATATTTACATTTTGTATATTTGTTGTGTAGGTTATGTGTCTGTCTTCATGTTGTGCTGCCTTCTTGAGCAGGTCACGCTTGAAAAATAGATTTTTAATCTCAATGAGTCTTTTACCTGGTTAAATAAAGGATATAATATATATATATATATATATATATATATATATATATATATATATATATATATATATATATATATATATATATATATATATATATATATATATATATATTCAAATTAAACCTACCGGGCTGAGGAGCCAAAAGGTAGCCGTGTTGTGTCGTCACAGCTAAAGCTGCTCTGTTCACTTCGTCCTCAGTCAGGGCAGAGCAATCGTCATGCTCTGAGCTCTCACCTATTTGTTTTGGGAACTTTTTTCACTCGGGAAGGAGTGAAAGCTGAGGTACATCTGTTTGTTGGAATTGCAGAGCAGCACGGAGCAGCGACACCGTGAAGCCACTTCTGCCGTTGTTGCCACCTGACCGGAATTTCGGATGCACAGCTAATTTTTACTTCTGCATTAGGAACCCGGAAACGTGAAAATCCCCCATATCTTGAAGGAAGCCCCTGGAAAAGCCGGGATTTCTAAAATAAACATGGCTGGAGGATGTGTGCACCTGTATGGAAAGTTTGACACGTACCCTTCTCTGAGAATATTGTAGCAACAAGGCCAAATCACTTGTTTATGCTATACACTAGAGACATTGGGGTTTGAAATGAAAAGATGAATATGAGAAGATGATGTTGAATGTCAGCTTTTATCCTCAGGTATTTACATCTAGATGTGGTAAAGAATATAAAATGCAGCACCTTTTGTATCAGGTGATTGGGTGGGCTTATGATGTCATGTTAGACTTTGGATCGTGTCTTGGTGCATGCAATACTTTGTTGTATCCAGAGTAGCTCTGAGTCCCGATTGATAACCACCCAGACTGACTACCGGTCTGACCCACCTTGTAACGACTACAGTCACTTTGCAGCAGCCAGGGGATACGTGTGTGACCCCTTGGACTTTTGTAGCTGCTGGGGTCCTCTGTGCTGAGGTGTGTGTAAGCTGGATCATGCTGAGTCTCACTTTGCCATAGGCTGTAACTCATCAGTTTTTTGGGGCAAGCAAAAATATACAGTTGTATACAAACGTTTGGGCACCCCTCATAATTTTCATGATTTTCCTTTATAAATCGTTGGTTGTCTGGATCAGAATATAGCAGATGAACACACTGATATTTCAGAAGTGAAATGAAGTTTCTAGTATTTACAGAAAGTGTGCAATAATTATTTAATGATTTGAATACATTTAGCACTAATTATTGGAACACAAAATAAGTTTGCTAAGCTCATTGACCCTTGACCTCCTTACACAGGTGAATCCAATCATGAGAAAGGGCATTTAAAGTGGATATGACACCTACAAAATGAGGTAAAACTGATATAAATATCAAAATATACATACAGTATAGTAAGTTGAAAGTGGTTTTAATTATTATCACTGAGAAATAAAGTTTGTACAGTTTCTCAAAAGTGTGTTTCTTGGAAAGCGTGCTGGTAGCTTTCCATCAGCGGTCACGCGATGCCGTGACGTCACAGCGTGTAGAGTCCCGTCTTTGTCTGTTAGATTAACAACAGGAACAGATGGACCTCAGCATGCACAGTGACGAGATCAAGAACTTTTCTGACTTCTCTTCAAGTGTGAATTATTTCCGACTCGGATCCTGAGGATGTCGCAGCAGTGATTAGACCCTACAGATTGGAGCTGTATCTTTCGGACGAACATTCAAACCAGGAGCATTCTGGCAGCGAAAATAATGCCGACGGTGTTTATGGCGGAGCCAAAGCAGAGGCAAGAGATGTGCCAATTCCGATGGATTTTGAAAGGTTGCAAAATATGGAATGGTAAGGTAAGCTTTGATTTTTGTTGTTGCTGTTTATAACACTCTAATTACTGTATAGCATTTTTGATTCGGGCGTCTGTTAACTGCCTTTGTTATTGTTCCGGAGCTGTGATAATGTAGCTATTACCGTATTTTCCGGACTATAAGTTGCACCGGAGTATAAGTCGCACCAGCCACTTTATCCATTATAAAGAAAAATAAACCATAAATAAGTTGCACTGGACTATAAGTCCCATGGACATACAGGTATGTTAACTTAACATGAAAAGTTCAGATGGTAATATTGTGACGGCTACCGTTTTCAGATGCATATTTCACCAGTCGTAACTTACAATCTGCAGAGTATGATTTTCTTTTTGGTGGCATTTTTTCGGGCCTTCTCCGTTGTCTTGTTAAGTTATCAGTAACGTTGAAATTTTTATTTTTCTATGGTAGTCAGAAGTCGCAGGAACAGTCACACAAGCCTTGAGTGCCCTCTCGTGAGCTGCATTTTACCTACAGATATGTTTGTATTTTGCGGACCACATTGCGAGCCGAACCATGCAGCACCTACCTGCGCAGCTCATGACCACCCAGCGTTGTCGATCCAGCTCCTTCCAAGTGCAGACGCTAATCCTCCGCCGTCACTCAGTGCTCCCATGCAGCTCTCAGCGTCAGCTCTGCTCACACTGATATCCAAGGGTTGAAGCTGTTTTGTTAGCCGTCCCGGAATAAACACCATGTTCGTCTGCTTCAAACGCTATTCACAACCTTCGACGCCAGCTCCTTCCAAGTGCACACACTAATCCTCCGCCGTCGCTCACCCGGTGCTCCCACGCAGCTCTCAGTGTCAACTTAAACACACTGCTCACACTGATAGCCAAGGGTTGAAGCTGTTTTGTTCGCCATGCCGGAATAACAGCAAGCACCGTATTCGTCAGCTTCACACGCTGTGGGTGAGGTGAGGAATACGCGTCCAACGTTCTATTCTCTGATTGGTTATCGCGACCAGCGTGACTTATAGGACGGCCGCCATACTACAGTGTCCATGATGCATTGCATTTCCTTTTCTGGTGGCCATTTTAAAACATAGATCGACTCTGTCACGTAAAATTGTTTTGTTACAGTAAATTAATTGAGGTCCTACCAGTATATTTTTAATTTATAAGTCGCACCGGAGTATAGGTCGCACCCCCGGCCAAAACATGTAAAAAAGTGCGACTTATAGTCCGGAAAATACGGTACTTGTGGACCACCGTCATTACCTTCGGGTTTTGCCATTTTTGAGTGCCTGGCATTGCATTTATCCATGTTTAGTTACGTTATTTTCACGAAAGAATAGGAAATAAATGGCAAACGTTTCGAAAAAGATCAACAAAAACAACATTGAACATGCCGTCGCCGTGTTTACATACCGCCGCCGTGTTTACATGCCACCGTCGTGTTTACTACGTAAGTTCCTTGACCATTTCAAGATTACTGTGAACATATTATTTGCGGTTGACATTTTATGTGTTCCTGTGAGAGGTGAGAACATGGAGACGGTAGAGGAAAGTGTCTGCTGTCGGGAGCAAATGCGGGTGTGTGAGCGGAGCGAGCGACAGCCTGACATTTCGTGCATCACACAACACCGCGGCTTTTGATCAATCTGCCTGGACTTGAAAAGGCTAAAACCTTTCGCCCTTGTGTTTGTGCAATATGCTGCGACACACTGGTCAGGCATATCGACAAACAAGTCCCTGAGAGCTGTGTTTAATCAATGTTTCTGCCGCTAAAAAAAAGTGTTAACAATGGCCGCCAGGCGCGCAAGCCGTTACGGTCTACACGTAGTGATGTATTTTAGGCTTGGTGCTCAGCGGGAAGCTGGTAATGGGGCGTGCGCATTTTTCAGTGGCGGGATGTTCAAATGTTATATATAATGGGAGAATCGCGTCCATATTCCCAAAATGCTTAGGTTGACCGAATTATATAACCTTTGTTACATGTAATAAGACTATGATGTCTTTAAGTGTCATATCCACTTTAAGGTAGCCATTTGCAAATGTTTCCCCACTTTGCATTTCTTCTAATGAGTGGCAACATGGGGGCCTCTAAACAACTCTCAAATGACCTGAAAACAAATATTGTTTAACATCATGGTTTAGGGCAAGGATAGAAATAGCTATCTCAGAGATTTCAGCTGTCAGTTTCCACTGTGAGGAACATAGTAAGGAAATGGAAGACCACAGGCACAGTACTAATTAAGGCAAGAAGTGGCAGGCCAAGAAAAATCTCAGATAAGCTGAAGCGAAGGATGGTGAGAACAGTCATACAACCCCTGGCAATAATTATGGAATCACCGGCCTCGGAGGATGTTCATTCAGTTGTTTAATTTTGTAGAAAAAAAGCAGATCAGACATGACACAAAACTAAACTCATTTCAAATGGCAACTTTCTGGCTTTAAGAAACACTATAAGAAATCAGGAAAAAAAACTGTGGCAGTCAGTAACGGTTACTTTTTTAGACCAAGCAGAGGGAAAAAAATATGGACTCACTCATTTCTGAGGAATAAATTATGGAATCACCCTGTAAATTTTCATCCCCAAAACTAACACCTGCATCAGATCAGATCTGCTCGTTAGTCTGCATCTAAAAAGGAGTGATCACACCTTGGAGAGCTGTTGCACCAAGTGGACTGACATGAATCATGGCTCCAACACGAGAGATGTCAGCTGAAACAAAGGAGAGGATTATCAAACTCTTAAAAGAGGGTAAATCACGCAATGTTGCAAAAGATGTTGGTTGTTCACAGTCAGCTGTGTCTAAACTCTGGACCAAATACAAACAACATGGGAAGAGATCAAAGCGTCAAGACAGAAAACTTAAAGCAATATGTCTCAAAAATCGAAAATGCACAACAAAACAAATGAGGAACGAATGGGAGGAAACTGGAGTCAACGTCTGTGACCGAACTGTAAGAAACCGCCTAAAGGAAATGGGATTTACATACAGAAAAGCTAAACAAAAGCCATCATTAACACCTAAACAGAAAAAAACAAGGTTACAATGGGCTAAGAAAAAGCAGTCATGGACTGTGGATGACTGGATGAAAGTCATATTCAGTGATGAATCTCAAATCTGCATTGGGCAAGGTGATGATGCTGGAACTTTTGTTTGGTGCCGTTCCAGTGAGATTTATAAAGATGACTGCCTGAAGAGAACATGTAAATTTCCACAGTCATTGATGATATGGGGCTGCATGTCAGGTAAAGGCATTGGGGAGATGGTTGTCATTACATCATCAATAAATGCACAAGTTTACGTTGATATTTTGGACACTTTTCTTATCCCATCAATTGAAAGGATGTTTGGGGATGATGAAATCATTTTTCAAGATGATAATGCATCTTGCCATAGAGCGAAAACTGTGAAAACATTCCTTGCAAAAAGACACATAGGGTCAATGTCATGGCCTGCATGTTGTGTGGGCCGCTGAAGCGGAGGTACTGCTGGCCCACCACCACCAGTCGGCGCCCTACTTGGAGTGCGGGCTTCAAGCATGAGAGGGCGCTGGAGCCATTGGAAGTGACAGCTGTCACTTGTCAACCACACCAGCTGTCTCTCATCAACCACCTCATAAGAAGCGGATTACAACTCCACCTCCTCGCCGAGAAATCATCTACCACTAGAGGTAATCTTCTCTGCTGTATTTTCTGAGTGTTTTTTCAAATTGTGATCTGTGTGCAGCCGTACACCTGTGAAGTCTGTTGGAGATTGGATTGGCGGATAGTGAGAGGACGACGGTCTTCGTCTCTCACTCCATCCAGAAGAGGGACAAACAGGAGTTGCACGAGTGATAACGTATCTGGAGGTGGAGGTTTTCCCTCCCGGAGGAATTGTGTGTAAAGGTTGCTGGGCGTGAGGACTCACACTCACCGTCATCTGTTTTTTGTCTGCCAGCAGTACCAGGGCCGACAACGGAGGACAGAGACCACCTGGGGACTCAGGACTTGGCGGCTCCGGTGTTCTTCAGGCCGTTGGTGGTGGAAGCGGTGTGGGCCCCGGCTCTTCGATCACCAGAGGTCTCCTATCTTCGAGCCTGCCCACAGTCCTCTTGTGTACAATTGGCATCCATTATTTTTCTGTCTGTATACCGTTGTGTGCCTTCACAACATTAAATTGTTACTCCTTTTCTTATCCATTGTCCGTTCATTTGCGCCCCCTGTTGTGGGTCCGTGTTACAACACCTTCACAACACTGCAAATAGTCCGGATCTTAATCCAACTGAAAATCTTTGGTGGAAGTTGAAGAAAATGGTCCATGACAAGGCTCCAACCTGCAAAGCTGATCTGGCAACAGCAATCAGAGAAAGTTGGAGCCAGATTGATGAAGAGTACTGTTTGTCACTCATTAAGTCCATGCCTCAGAGACTGCAAGCTGTTATAAAAGCCAGAGGTGGTGCAACAAAATACTAGTGATGTGTTGGATCGTTCCTTTGTTTTTCATGATTCCATAATTTTTTCCTCAGAATTGAGTGATTCCATATTTTTTTTTCCCTCTGCTTGGTCTAAAAAAGTAACCGTTACTGACTGCCACAATTTTTTTTCCTGATTTCTTATAGTGTTTCTTAAAGCCAGAAAGTTGTCATTTGAAATGACTTTAGTTTTGTGTCATGTCTGTGATCTGCTTTTTTCTACAAAATTAAACAACTGAATGAACATCCTCCGAGGCCGGTGATTCCATAATTTTTGCCAGGGATTGTAGTCAACCCACAGACCTGCTCCAAAGACCTACAACATGATCTTGCTGCAGATATTGCCTCTGTGCATCGTTCAACTATACAACGCACTTTGCACAAGGAGATGCTGTATGATGCTATAATATAGAGGAAGCCTTTTCTGCGTACACACCACAAATAGAGTTGCTTGAGGTATGCTAAAGCACATTTGGACAAGCCAGCTTCATTTTGAAATAAGGTGCTGTGGACTGATGAAACTAAAATTGAGTTATTTGGACATAACAAGGGGAATTATGCATGGCTGACAAAGAACACAGCATTCCATGAAAAACACTTGCTATCTACAGTAAAATTTAGAGGTGGTTCCATCATGCTGTGGGGCTGTGTGGCCAGTGCAGGTACCGGGAATCTTGTTAAAGTTGAGGGTCACATGGATTCCAGTCAATATCAGCAGATTCTTGAGAACAGTGTGCATGAATCAGTGACAAAGTTGAAGTTGCGCTTGGGCTGGATCTTTCACCAAGACAACGACCCAAAAACTGCTCAAAATCTACTAAGGCATTCATACAGAGGAACAAGTACACCGTTCTGGAATGGCCATCTCAGTCCCCAGACCTGAATATTGAAAAACTGTGGTGTGACTTTAAGCGGGCTGTCCATGCTCAGAAACCAACAAACCTGAGATGTTTTGTAAAGAAAAATGGTCCAAAATACCTTCAACCAGAAACCAGACTCTCACTGGAAGCTATAGGAAGTGTTTAGAGGCTGTTATTTCTGCAAAAGGGGGATCTACTAAATATTGATGTATTTTTTCTGTTGGGGTGCCCAAATTTATGCACCTGCATAATTTTGCTTAAAGAATTACTGCACACTTTCTGTAAATCCTATAAACTTCATTTCATTTCTCAAATATCACTGTTTTTGTCTGCTATATGATATATTTAACTGAAATTGCCAAAACCTTTACATTTAACTGTATGAACAAAAAAGGTTTGACATTAAATAAGCACATTTGATTTATATATCATTTCTCAAAACCTGATGCAATACATATCATTAGATATCCAATACTCAATACTGTAGCATCATTAAAAATAATAATTTACTGTTAACTTTGCTGCACACGGGTGCACCAAAATATGTAGCAAGTATAATTATTGGATTAAATTGGACTTGGGCCTCACAGCAGGCACCAAAATAATTAACAATTTTAAGATTTAATAATTATTTGGATCAAATGGGCAAACCAAAGATGTAATGACTGTGAATATTAAAATTTATTAATCTTTAATATTGAAAGGTCATCCTTATGGGTACCAAGGTAAGTCACGCCCTCTTAGTAAAGCAATATTTAATGGGAATATTTAATTACCTTGAAGTTATTGGGGGCACCATCTCGTTTTAAACCAGGAACTTTAAAAACAATCAGTAATCATTAATCAGTCTGAGATCTAAAAATTGTAACTTATACCATACAATTGACCAACAGTGTTTCCACCTGAACACAATAAAACCACTGCAGGGATATTTACCTACATTTATTTACAAATATACAACAATTGAACATGTTATTGGCATTTTGGGGATATGAACAATGATTAAATATTTATGGACACATTTTGTTACTTTTTAATAAAGATGGACTATTATTTTTTAAATTCCATTTTGAAGAAACTTTATCTGGGTTTATTTGAAACTACAAGGGCAGCTCTTCAGAACAACAACAACAAAATGCTGAGTTTATTATCTTTTACAAATGTTTCATTGTGTTGCACGTTCACCTCACATATGATCTTCTGTTCGGTGGCTTAAAGAAGCAGTATACTCATGTTTTGTGCCTCGTATAGTGATGTAATTAGCTCGTTAGCTGTGGTCCTTAATACCATATGTGCGTTGTAAATAAATAATACGGCAGTTAAATTAATTTTGGTTCTTGTTGCATGAAGTAATAAATGCAGCTTGTACTCCCGGAAATACGATAAGCATATTGTTTGTATGGCTCATCAATTCCACTTAATGCAGAATTGTAGTAAAATGCAGGCACAGTATAATACTGACAAAGATTTGTTGAAATTATTATTATTATTATTATTATCATCATCAGTAGTAGTGTTGGTGGTTGAGGTGGTAGTATATTAAAAAAATGTCTTCAAACGTGGACCATGACTCTAAGGGTGTTGCAGAGGGGTTCCATCCCATTTGCCTGTGGTGAAGCCCCTGGGCTGCACAGTCTGAACAGCAATAGTGGAGAACTTGTGTATTTATGTGAAAAGCACTACTTGATTGACTGGTACAGTGCATCTGAAAAGTATTCAGGTTGCTTCACTTTTTCCACATTTTGTTATGTTACAGCCTTATTCCAAAATGGATGAAATTCATTTTTTCCCCTCAAACTTGTACACACCATACCCCATAATGACAATGTGAACAAAATTATTTTTTTGAGATTTTTGCAAATTTATTAAAAATAAACTAAGAAATCATATGTACATTAGTATTGACAGCATTTGCCATGAAGCTCAAAATTGAACTCAGTTGCATCCTGTTTCCACTGATCATTGTTGAGATGTTTCTACAGCTTAATTGGATTCCACCTGGGGTAAAATCAGTTGATTGGACATTATTGGGAAAGGCACACACCTGTCTACATCAAAGCTCCCACAGTTGACAGTATGTTTCAGAGCACAAACCAAGCATGAAGGAAAGGAATTGTCTGTGAACATCTGAGACAGGATTGTTTTGAGGCAAAAACCTGGGAAGGGTACAGAAACATTTCTGCTGCTTTGAAGGTTCCGATGAGCTCAGTGGCCTCCATCATCCGTAAGTGGAAAAAGTTGGGATTCGCCAGGACTCTTTCTAGAGCTGGCCGCCCATCTAAACTGAGTGATCAGGGGAGAAGGGCCTGTCAGGTAGGTGACCAAGAACCTGATGATGGTCACTCTGTCAGAGCTCTAGCATTACTCTATGGAGAGAGGAAAACCTTCCAGAAGGATAACATCCCTGCAGCAATCCACCAATCAGGCCTGTATGGTAGAGTGGCCAGACAGAAGCCACTCCTCAGTAAAAGGCACATGGCAGCCCACCTGGAGTTTGGCAAAAGGCACCTGAAGGACTCTCAGACCACGAGACACAAAATTCTCTGCTCTGATGAGGCAAAGATTGAACTTTTTGGCTTGAATGCCAGGTGTCATGTTTGGAGTAAACCAGGCACCATCCTTACAGTGAATATTGGTGGTGGCAGCATCATGCTGTGGGGGATGCTTTTCAGCAGCAGGAACTGGGAGACTAGTCAGGATTAAGGGAAAGATGAATGCAGTAATATACAGAGACATCCTGGATGAAAACCTGCTCCAGAGTGCTCTTTGCCTCAAACCGGGGAAAAGGTTCATCTTTCAGCAGGACAGCGACTCTAAGCACATAGCCAAGATATCAAAGGAGTGATTTCAGGACAACTCTGTGAATGTCCTTGAGTGACCCGGCCAGAGCCCAGACCTGAATGCGATTGAACATCTCTGGAGAGATCTGAAAGTGGCTGTGCACCGACGCCCCTGTCCAACGTGATGGAGCTTGAGAGGTGCTGCAAAATGGGCAAAATTGCCTAAAGATAGGTGTACCAAGCTTGTGGCATCATGTTCCAGAAGACTTGAAACTGTAATTGTGGCCAAAGGTGCATCAACAAAGTATTCAGCAAAGGGTGTGAATACTTACATACATGCGATTGCTTAGTTTTTTTATTTTTAATATATTTACAAAAATTTCATCAAAACACTTTCATGTTGTCATTATTAGGTGTTGTGAGTAGAAATTTGAGGGAAAACATCAATTTACTCAGTTTTGTAAAAAAGCTGTAACATAACAAAATGTGGGAAAAGTGAAGCACTGTGAATTTCTAGATGGTCTGTAAGAAGGTTTTATTTGTCATTTTATCTCATCCCATCCATGGAAATAGACTGCATATTTGTGGAAAGAGAAAAAAGTTACCATAATTTTTTTTCACATTGTGGGTGTGCTGCTGATGTTTTTTATGTACCGTCGACTTTATGCTAACACAGCGAGATGACGTGCACAGACTTCTAAAGAAAACAAAATATAAGTATGTTTCTAAAACTCACTGTTGGTGTGCTGCTCTTGTTCATTGTGTTGCCAATGTGCTGTGAGACACAGTGAGAGGAAGTGAACTGTATTTTTGTTTGTTTGTTTGCTTGTTTGTTTGTTTTTTTCAAATGTGAGCTTCTTCACAAACAGCTGACTAAAAGGCCTTTCACACCGGAGGTGTCAGTGCAACGTGTCAATGCCTCCCAATGTGTCAGTGACATCACGTCAGATGCGACAAGGGGGCGGAGATTTTCACTCTCATTTTTTCCGAAGCCAGAGAAAGCTGAGCGATCGCCATCTTGGATTTGTGTCTGCCGAACCACAAAAAAAAAGCTTAAAAACAGCAGTAGAACGATTCTCCCATCACCCTACTGGGAGAAGCTTTTTTAAAGTTATTTTTCTGAGTGACGCTGAGCCAAGAGAGGACTGACGACTTGGTGGAGTATCGATTGAACCACGACAGCGGGCAGACCCGCAGAAAGCAGCCGGGGTTCAGGCCTCATAGCTGGGCAGACAGGCAGCCGGGGTGATGGAGCAGACCCACTCAGTCTGAAATTCCTCACTTTTGGATATATAAAAGCACCCAGTTTAAGCACCAGCGCTTACTTCTGCAAATTTGTCTGAGGTGAGAATAATTTAAAAATAAATTGTGACGTGCACTTCTGAAGGTTTAATGTTGGGCTAATGTTAGCTTAGCCTTTTAGCTGCAGAATCAGAGTGAACATTTTAACTTGTAAATAATAATTATTATTATTTAATTTTTTTACCAAATAAAACTACATAATTTTTGTTCATTCTGAGACCATAAAAACTCAACTTTAAATAACTTTTTCTGTTTTCTTAAAATTTATTTTTCTTATTTTTAACTGTTTAGTGTTTCTTTACATTTTAAGATATCTTTTTTATTTTTAAAAAGCTGTTTCATTTTATATTTAACATGAAATGAATGGATCATTAAACATGTTTGTGAAGTCCAAAGTTCAGTCAAAAGGCATTTGCACAGGTAGAAGAAGCCCTGCCCTGATTGTGCATAATTTAAAAACATTCACAGTAACTAGAATAGTCACATTCATATTTTCATAATTGCTTTGCCCTGATTGCAACATTGAAAACAATCACATTAACTTTGCAAAAACAATGTCGGACTCTGTTGTTTTCTCTGGGCCCCTCCCCAATCAGATCGGGAGTGACATGTTTAGCCGCATGTTCTCCTTGAATTGCTGGCTGTCTGAGTGGTGTCCAAAAAATGAGGTGGGCTTCATTGATAATTGGCAAAGCTTCTGGGGAAAACCTGGTCTTGTTAGGAGAGACGGCATCCATCCCACTTTAGATGGAGCAGCTCTCATTTCTAGAAATCTGGCCAATTTTCTTGGATCCTCCAAACTGTGACTGTCCAGCGTTGGGACCAGGAGGCAGAGCTGTGGTCTTATACACCTCTCTGCAGCTTCTCTCCCCCTGCCATCCCCTCATTACCCCATCCCCGTAGAGACGGTGCCTGCTCCCAGACCACCAATAACCAGCAAAAATCTATTTAAGAAGGACGTAATTAAATGTTGAAATGACTAAATTACAAAAATAATTTCATCATGAGGTTTATGTCGCACTGCAATCACACTGCGGTCATTATTAAATTGTCTCCTGTTTTTATAATGCATTTATAATAAACATTTGTATTTTTTTTACAGTGTCTGTTTTTCTGGTTGAAATGAGATATGAATAATCTTCCAGACTATGTACACATTTCCATTTTATTTTTCTAAAAATAAATGTCGAAGGTTCTTTATGTTAAACAAGAAATCATCTTATCTGAAACAAAGGTAAGTTATGGTTTTAATTTACAGATGAAAGTTTTCTAAAGAATCCTTTATTTATTTTTTCTGTTTTAATTACGTGTTCTAAACTTATTTTTTTTGCAGTCATCAGAAATTAATTTTGAAGTAAAAAAATTCTTCAGAAAACTGATCTGTATATAACAGTGTTTTGTACAGATCCGTGGTTTCTGCTTCTGCACTGCAGTCTTCCGTGTTTTGGCCTGATGCCTCCTTCCTACTGGACATACAGGAGTGTTCAGAATAATAGTAGTGCTATGTGACTAAAAAGATTAATCCAGGTTTTGAGTATATTTCTTATTGTTACATGGGAAACAATGTACCAGTAGATTCAGCAGATTCGCACAAATCCAACAAGACCAAGCATTCATGATATGCACACTCTTGAGGCTATGAAATTGGGCTATTAGTAAAAAAAAAAAAAAAAAAGTGGAAAAGGGGGTGTTCACAATAATAGTAGTGTGGCATTTAGTCAGTGAGTTCGTCAATTTTGTGGAACAAACAGGTGTGAATCAGGTGTCCCCTATTTAAGGATGAAGCCAGCACCTGTTGAACATGCTTTTCTCTTTGAAAGCCTGAGGAAAATGGGACGTCCAAGACATAGTTCAGAAGAACAGCGTAGTTTGATTAAAAAGTTGATTGGAGAGGGGAAAACTTGTACGCAGGTGCAAAAAATTATAGGCTGTTCATCTACAATGATCTCCAATGCTTTAAAATGGACAAAAAAAGACGCGTGGAAGAAAACGGAAAACAACCATCATAATGGATAGAATAACCTGCACTCTTGCCTTTGTTTTTGTGGTTTTTTTTTTTTTTTGCATTGTACAAATGCGCTCCTTTATCAAAACGGTAATGCAAACTGCACTCACGTTTCCTAGATGTACAGCGGGACACAGTACTTCCTTGTCAAGGCTGGGAACATCAAATCGCAAAGTTCAGAGTCCTTCTGTGCCCCCCCCAAAAAAAAGTAGAAAATATTGCCATTTAAACTTCCAAGCAAACTTAAAGATCCCATTTCTTGTTTCAGCATTGAGAGTGAGACAGAGGGTGGGAGGGAGAGAGAGAGAAAGAGAGCGCACTCTCTCTCTCTCGCTCTCTCTCTCTCTCTTTAAGACTGGTGTTTCTGATCACCGGGTGCTGCGGCTGTATGATCATGCAGTCAGTCACGCGCGGGTTCGATTACCAGTTCTGATCAAGCATACACAAGCGCTGCATACATGGATCAGTCACATATACACGGGCTTCAGCTGATTCACTCTGGATGAATGCATTCAGTGTTTGGATGTGTTGTAGCACACGTGCACGTACACGCTCACACAAAACGACTGTCTCGTACATGAGACAGCGGCTAAAATGTTGTTCAGAAAAGAATGCAGCTATTTGTGATCACACTGGTTTTTCTGTTTTTATATGTCACACCTCTGTGGATCAAAGCTGTTCACACACGAATGTCCGCTGCTACTGAAACTTTTCACATTTGATGCTCAAAGTCACTCTTCTATGAACTGCCACCTGGTTTGCACAAACCGAGGTGCAGTTCGTGCTGGGAGATCACCGCAGATGACACGAAATGTTATTACGTCGTGTCGGCCCTCAGCAGCTCAATGACAACGTGGCTGATTGCGCTCCTGCAAAGCCCCCTACTGCGAACAAATACACAAGCCATCAAGGATCACCTCCTCAAAACGTTTGAACTGTCAGATGCTGACAGGGTCAGCAGGCTTTTCTCTCTGCACGGGCTGGAGGACAGCAAGCCCTTCAAAGTTCATGGACAGAATGCTGCAGCTCCTGAGAGGACACCAGACTGACTTTTTGTACAACAACTCTCCCCTCAGGTGCACACAGCGCTGGCCAACACCACAGTCACAGACTGCTGTATGCTGAGGGAGGAGGGTGACAAATTCCTCCTGGCCGGCCAGCATGCCACCATGGCATGACAGCAGCTGCACTCGCCCCATCACATGCAGCGGCAGAAGCCCCAAACTACACACCAGCATCACCCGCGGAAGAAGCAGCTGCATCTCGTCTCCTCCACAGCAGCGCTCACCATCCAGCTTATGTACTGTGTGAAAACATTCAGCTGGTCAAACGAAGTCGAGCGAAACGCTGACATTACAAAAACTAAGCAAACAATAAGAAATCATCAAGAATGACAGCAAAACAAAATACGAATGAATTGAGGTTTTTGTTGTCATTCGTTCAAATTTGTTGACAGTTTAAAAATCCTGAAGAAGTGCTAGATGCAGGAATGAAGATGCACAAAGGTTAAATGATTCCAACGAAAATTGACAAACATCCAGATTTCTTGTTTAATTTGGGCTGCGTTGTCCTTTGTTAGTGCTGTGTGACCGGGCCATAAGATGTCAACCACAGGGCAATTGGCCAGTAATTCCAAAACAACTCTCATGTCTGTCCAATAATATAAGATGATCAACAGTCTCAAATGCAGGACTAAGCTCTAACAATAACATCACTGTGGTGGTATCCAAATCCATCAGCTGCAGAAGATCATTCACCGCTTTTGAAGGTGTTGTCTCCAATGGAGACACGTATCAAGGTGAAACGTGGTACAAATGTTCACTGTAGTAAGACTTCAGACATGTTCAGATTTGGGTAGATTTGAATTCCAGTTTTAGAATGTGAAGCTTAATGACAAAGACTTTGGGTGTTAAAGTGAAGTTTGGTATATGCAGTAGTGTTCAGAATAATAGTAGTGCTATGGGACTAAAAAGATTAATCCAGGTTTTGAGTATATTTCTTATTGTTACATGGGAAACAAGGTACCAGTAGATTCTCACAAATCCAACAAGACCAAGCATTCATGATATGCACACTCTTAAGGCTATGAAATTGGGCTATTAGTAAAAAAAAAAAAAGTAGAAAAGGAGGTGTTCACAATAAATGTAGTGTGGCATACAGTCAGTGAGTTCGTCAATTTTGTGGAACAAACAGGTGTGAATCACGTGTTCCCTATTTAAGGATGAAACCAGCACCTGTTGAACATGCTTTTCTCTTTGAAAGCCTGAGGAAAATGGGATGTTCAAGACATTGTTCAGAAGAACAGCGTAGTTTGATTAAAAAGTTGATAGGCGAGGGGAAAACGTATACACAGGTGCAAAAAATTATAGGCTGTTCATCTACAATGATCTCCAATGCTTTGAAATGCACAAAAAACCAGAGACGCGTGGAAGAAAACGGAAAACAACCATCAAAATGGATAGAAGAATAACCAGAATGGCAAAGGCTCACCCATTGATCAGCTCCAGGATGATCAAAGACAGTCTGGAGTTACCTGTAAGTGCTGTGACAGTAGAAGATGCCTGTGTGAAGCTAATTTATTTGCAAGAATCCCCCGCAAAGTCCCTCTTTTAAATAAAAGACGTGCAGAAGCGGTTACAATTTGCAAAAGAACACATCAACTGGCCTAAAGAGAAATGGAGGAATATTTTGTGGACTGATGAGAGTAAAATTGTTCTTTTTGGGTCCAAGGGCCGCAGACAGTTTATGAGACGACCCCCAAACTTTGAATTCAAGCCACAGTTCACAGTGAAGACAGTGAAGCATGTTGGTGCAAGCATCATGATATGGGCATGTTTCTCCTACTATGATGTTTGGCCTATATATCGCATACCAGGTATCATGGATCAGTTTAGATATGTCAAAATACTTTGGATATGTCAAAATAAGGTCATGTTGCCTTATGCTGAAGAGGACATGCCCTTTTAAATGGGTGTTTCAACAAGACAATGACCCCAAGCACACTAATAAACAAGCAAAATCCTGGTTCCAAACCAACAAAATTAATGCCTTGCAGATATGAAGAAATCATGAAAAACTGTGGTTATACAACTAAATACTAGTTTAGTGATTCACAGGATTGCTAAAAAAAAAGGCAGTTTGAACATAATAGATTTGAGTTTGTAGCGTCAACAGCAGATGCTACTATTATTGTGAACACCCCATTTCTACTTTTTTTTTTACTTATAGCCCAATTTCATAGCCTTAAAAGTGTGCATATCCTGAATGCTTGGTCTTGTTGGATTTGTGAGAATCTACTGAATCTACTGGTACCTTGTTTCCCATGTAACAGTAAGAAATATACTCAAAACCTGGATTAATCTTTTTAGTCGCATAGCACTACTATTATTCTGAACACCACTGTAGCTAAGCTACGTCACAGCTCAGAGCGGCAAAAGGTGGATTGGGTTGAACTTTGACCGCTGCAGCCTGTTGACAAGCGGCAATGCTCACTGCCAGCAGAAGAAATCTTCTGTGACTCATCTGTGTACTTTGTTTTGGTAAAATAAATGTTAATTTCCATTCATTGCCATTGATCTGTGTCTTGTGGTGTGGACTCAACCTTTATGCTCACAAATTCTTCCTCAGTGGATTATGATACTTTCAACTAGGACTGCCAAGATAAGTCCATTAGTCATGGTTACATCGACTATCAAAATCGTCAGGGCTAGTTTAATAATCGTCATTGTTTATTTTTTTACACCTTGTTTTTCTCTCAAAACTGCTGCTGTATCTTCTGCTGCCTTTCTATCCATGATGCACATGTGCAGCAGTGGTAATCTGAATCAGCCATGAGGCCACCAGAAAAGTTATGCGCAAACAATATCACAGCCAGTTGGTAGTTCTCAATTGGTAGTTCATCTCAACAGAACACCGGCAATGGAGCTGAAAAGTTTGGGAGGATTTTAGCCAAATTAAAGAGAAAAATATGCACTGCAGGACTTGCCTTCCACTGCAGTACAACGGCGATGCAGGAGCATCTGAGAAGGAAGCATGTTGTAGCTGATTCTGACAGAGAGGGATAGTTACCTCGGTAAGATAATTTGCTAGTTAGCCGCTAACATCAACGTCTATAGTGAGCTACTTACTTATATTGATAGCTGTAAATATTAGCATTAACAATGACGATTTCATTAGCCTTAGCACATGTTTGTGTTTGCTTAATGCTATAACAGAATGTCATGTTTGAATAGGAAATGTGATAACACTAATAATGCTACATTACAGTGCTAAATAATATGTTCCTCTTCAGTGGACAACTTTGTTACCAAGCCAACAACATGCACATGTTGGCAAGCAAATAACACCTGCATGCTGGTGCAATAAGCCACAATTTACATATGATCCGATTAGCTGACTAATCATAAAAATAATCGGTGACTAGTTGACTATCAAAATAGTTTGTAGCAGCCCTACCTTCAACCCTCCCCTGTGGAGATTGTTAGTGATGTCTCGGGCTTCTCTTTTGGGGTTTTTCTTCACAGCTCTCATATTGTTTTTTTGTACCCCCTGCAGTGTTTGATTCCAAATATCACATCTAGTCTTTTTCCAGAATAGTTTTTACACCACTGTCATTTGAAAACAGTGACCTTGTTCATGGGCAGAGTATCCAAATGTGGTACCATTATCCATAGATAAACTACATGCATGTTAGGAGTATTTTTCTTTTGTTTCATCATTGCAACTACAGGTTTGTGGTTCTGTCACTGTAAGAGAAGAGATGAGAAGATATTTATCGTCTCAGTGAGGCATTCCTGATTTCCAAAAGCCATCAGATATGCACATGAAAATCATCCACATTTTACTTACAACACCAAATTTACCGTAATGTGTACAGCTTTGAATGAGAATATGAAAACAGCTGTGTGCTGTTTTGGTAATGTCAGCCAAGGTGTGTTATGCTGACTACTGTCAGTATTCCCCAGACTCCATGTTTTTGGCATTCACATGCTGCATTCCACACAAAGGGAATGTCACAAATTTAGTTAAATATTCCAAGGTCTGACCTCAGTGTGTTCCAGCAGCATACACCAAATGTAAACAAGAAAAATGGCTGAATGAGTGTTATCACTGTTGACATTCAGGGCCTGTTACTACAGGTTTATGTGTGTAAACAACATTGCACTCACAAACACTCCTGCATGCTGAGTTACTAACAGTGTTCAATGAGGGCTACGTGTGTCAGATGTGTAAAATAGCATGTATTGTCACCAATTTGGGGTTTGTTCAACCAAGTGCACAAAATTCTGTGAGGGAACTTGTAAATAGGTGAGGTTTGCACAACATGATTTGTCAAGGTCAAAAGGAAATTTAACAGGTGCTGATAGCGGCTGTACTTTGCAAGTTTGAAACATTGGCATTAACTTATTGTGATTGACAGACTCCAGAGAACAAAAATAAATAAATAAATGAATGAATAAAAATTCATTCATCATAAATGTCAAGCATATTTTACTTTACTTTGTGCTTGTTTCTTTAGGAAAAAGTGTCTCCATGCGTAACAGGTAGACTACACACAGACGCACATATCGAAGTCTGTGTGGGACATCACAAGCATGCACCCAGGACACACATGAACACCCTCATGCGTTGGCTATTACAACAAACAATCCCTAAACAGTCTCCTTTTTCAGGCATTTAAATAACATTCCTTCCATGTCAGTTACTACCCACCAGCATTCTCTTGGTGGGAGAGACAGAGAACTGTGCACAAAGCTGTGCTGTGGTGTAATGAATCACAGTTGATCCGTGATCCATACACAGTAAATTTTGCTGAGTAGAATATACTCTCTGGGATAACATTTGATCCCAGTCTAAATAGAGTAAAATACACTCTATTATAGAGTGAAATCAACTCTACCGTCTTGTCAAGTGTTTCTACTCCAATAAGAGTTGATTTTACACTGCGATAGAGTTGATTTAGGACTGTAGCCCAGCTATCACTATCAGGCCCAGCTATTTTCTGTAAATCTGGTATTCTGTAGGGCCTGCCATACAAAAGTTCGAATGGCGTAAGGCCAGTCTCTGAGCTGGGTGTTATGTGCATGTACAGTTTCACCAAATCCAAACAATAAACCCAGTTTTTTCCTGTTTCTTCCATGCATTTTCTGAGCTTTCTTTTGTTCCATTTGTTCTTTCCACTAAACCTGCACTTTGAGGATGTAAGCACAATGTGTTTTTGCATTTATTTTCAAATGTTCTGTCAAATGTTTGATGATTTTATTTACAAAATGTGTACCATTAGCACTGTAAATTGTTTCAGGTATCCCATGTCTTGGGATTATGTCTCTACAAAGTATCTTTGCAACTGTCAGAGCATCTGCATGTTTAACAGGGAACACCTATACCCATTTGCTATATGCATCAATCAGGCAATATTTTGTCCCTTCACATTGGTTCAATTCAATAAAATCCATATGGGTCATTTGAAATGGGTATTGAGGGGTTGGAAATTTTCCTCGTTTTGGTCTCACATTACCCTGCGGGTTGTGCTTTGCACAAATTAAGCATGCTCTGCAGTAATGTTTTGCATATGCCTGAAGTCCAAACATCACAAAATGATTATTGACCAGTCCAACCATCCCAGCCGTGGAAACGTGACATGGTCCATGACTTAAAACAGCTGCCCACTTGAAAAGGCTGCGGGGCAGGACTGGTTTGTTTGAGGATCAGGCATACACACCAACAGCGTGTGGTGCATCACAACGTCCACAATTGACATTGTGGACGTTGTGATGCATTAATTTGCAAAAATTGATTGATTGGATGAATGATAAGCATTGATTAATATTGATTATTATGTGCAGGCCAATCTTAATATGACAGTTCAATTCCTGACAATGATCCAATACTCCAATTAGATCAATACACTGCCTACTATGTAGGCATACGGGCAAATTTGACCCCACCACAGCACCCCAGTGCCATATCCTCATGTCCTAGTGAGTCAGAGCATCATAGAGACAAGGTCGAGTAATCGTGACTGTGCCTGCCTTAGGTTGTCCCAGGGTTTAAGATGGGATCTTACCCGTTATGGGCTCGCAGCCCTCCATACTGGGCAGGGGTTCCAAGGGGTGGGGGAACACCCATTAAGAGGTGTCATGTCAAAACAGTTTTAATTTCACAGAACATCAGACATGCAGGATCATTGAAAGTGTATTGAAGTATCTTTTAACAATTTATCCCAGAATAGATCTGTTGGATTAATCAATGCTTAAACACCAATAATAAATAGAAACAATGACAGAATCAGATACATAAACAATATGTGGTTTGCAGGAATAACCATGGGTCAGGATGGACAATAATCATCTGAAAAGTTGTCCAACAATCTCTATCCTTTAAGGCCTAACTTAAGCTATATACATCAAATAACAATTAATAAGCATTTCATTGGTCATCAATGCTTTATGAAAGCCTGCAGCTTCTTGTTTGATTTGCAGCAGGAGAGAGAAAACTGACCCACCTTTCGTCAAAAAAGTGACAGCTGCCAATCAAAATCGACTACGTCACTAAGCCCCGCCCCCTCTATGACGTCATAGCCAATCAGAATCGATGACGTCACTATGTCCCGCCCCTAAGCCCCTCCCCTAGTCCCGCCTCCAAGCCCCGCCCCTTATGACATCACAGCCAATCATAATCGATGACGTCACTATGCCCCGCCCCTAAGCCCCACCCCTAGTCCCACCTCCGAGCCCCCGCCCCTTATGATGTCACATCCAATCAGAGTCGATGACGTCAGTATGTCCCGCCCCTAAGCCCCGCCCCCGGCTCCTCCCCTAGTTCCGCCCCTGGCTCCTCCCCTAGCCCCACCCCCCAAGCTCCTCCCCTAACCCCGGCCAAGCACCGCCTCCAAGCCTTACCTCCCCTCCCACCCAGAGTCTAATATTTTAATGTCATTTTATTTAATGAATTAAAGAACGATTAAAAATACCTAGATCTTTTTAATGTATTAAAGAATTAACTAATTCTGAAATAATTAAACATAAATCAGTGTCTATTATTTAATGCTTCTTTAATATTTTTAATTCTTAAATTATTACGTTTCCTTTTCTGTTTTTTAATTCGTAAATTAAAGAAGGGGGTACAAATAGCCGTCTCTCGGCTGTAAGTCTTTGCAGCAAGACGGTCAAATACCCACGCATAGAGCCGCTCGCGGAAACATGACCCCACGGCTGTAAAACCTGTTGCAGACGCTGTGTCTGTGTGAGTGCGTGTGTGTGTGTGTGTGTGCGTGCGTGTGTGTGTGTGTGTGTGTGTGTGGCGGGACACCCGCTGAGCGGAGATGCTGCCCCGAGGTGATGAACCCAAAGAACAATAAACAATGCTCCTTATCACTCACGCCAGATGATGTTTTCTTTTAAGATATTAGCCGATCGATCATGGTGCGCGGGACACCCGCTGAGCGGAGATGCTGCCCCGAGCCCGAACAATAAACAATGCTCCTTATCACTTACGCCAAACGGTGTTTTTAGAGCAAAAGGTAAGGAATTACGCCCCGCGGACGAAGAAGGGTTTAAAAATCCCCTTTCCGACGATAGAGTGACATACAGCATTCACCATGGCGAGACGAACTCCGATCCTCTGCTACATCTGCGAGACCCCGGTTAACATCACCATGACAACAGAAGGCTCGCTTGCTCCAAAAAAAGCGAGAATGTACGTCAGCCGTCTGAGCCAGCCGATACCGGAGGAAGATCTGACGTACAGCCTGGAGGGGCACGAACGTTTAACTTACACGTTCGACCCGTATTATGCCCAAGTAAGTTTCTTCACTCTGGCCGAGGGTGAGACCGCCACTCGAGGAACCCCACGGGTGGCGCTTACTTCCGCCGATTGGGGTGTCTTCTCCGCGGCGGCGGGCTCGATGATTCGCGACACGGTCAACCCTGAACCTCCAGGAGATCGGACGCCGGAAAAGAAGAAAACACGCTTCCAACTCACCTGGCTCAGCGCCCAGGGGCCTCGCTATAGGGTGATATTCCAGCGTGGACCTCCTGACACTGTCTCTGAGGGTGAAATTAAGTTGGAGCGGGTTAGTGCCAGCGGCCACGTCAGAAGCGTCACAGCTGCGGCTGAGAGCTGGCATGAGATGTTCAACACCTGCAACGACAGGATTACGGGCCTCTTTACAAGGTGCCTGGCCTGGAGGGACGTTATCGAAGTCCGAAAAAACTTGGCCCCTCTTTTTACTTAAAAAAAATAAATTAAAAAAATAAAATAAAAAAAATAAAAAAAACTCTGACGTAGCTCCTCCCCGCATGCACGGGGATTTCTATAAAAACCAGGGGACCACATCTCATTCAAGCATCGGACGACGAACCAGCATGAGCTCCTCAACCTCTCCCATTGCAGCGGCCGACGACATCGCTTGTGACTGCGCGCTCGACTGTGGAAGAGACCAGCCCTCTCTGAGCCAGGCTTCACGGACCCGCGGTGGGTACGAGAGCCCGTGGGGAGTTCAGCTCGAGGCGGTCTGGGGCGAGATCCATCCTTCTCACGCGCTTTCCAGCCCGGGAGGCGTGGGGTCTCTTCCCGCTGTCACGGAGGCCGCGAGTCCGCGGGAGGTACAAGACCTCGAGCCGGCTGAGAAATACGCCACATCTTTCGCATCTGACCGGCCTGACGGGTTCCTGTCAGAGGAATTCCTGAAAACGGTGAAAGTCGGCGTGGCACACTTACTTCTGGCTGTGATCAAAAGTTACAGACAAAAACTCTGTTACGGGTGTGAGATCGATCACCCCAGCCAGCGCCAGCACGAGTGCCTGGACCCGTTAAATGAATATTTCTTTACCGGACATTTTGAGAGATTAATGGTGAGACTCTGGAGACCGACCTTCATCCCGGCTGTGGTAAAGCTCCTAGCCCAGCGCTTCCTCAACCCATCGGCTGCGAGGGTTCAGGGGGTGGTAGAAAACATCCTCACTGAGCTGAAATACACTGATAATTTTGAAGCAAAGATCAACGAACTGTACACATGTTTCGGTGAAGACGCAGATCTCGACCTGGAGGGGATGGTAGCCGTCTATAACCCAGACGACTGAAGAAAAACCTGCTTTTTTTTGTTTGTTTGTTTTTTTGTTTTTTTTTAAATATCATTATATTGTTTTACAGTCATGGGTAATTGTGTGATGATTCTCTTTCAAAGCTTGCGGGAAGTTTATATTATACGTGGACTCTCGTATAAGCTGGAGCGGGTAGTCATTCGCAGGCTGGACATCCCAGACGCCCCGCCTTCATGCGTTATGGAGAGGGTCTTCGACGTTATCAGACGTCGCCCCGGGCCCGGAGTCTGGACAGATCATATCTACAGCGCGGCTCTCCATTCATCTGAAAAATCTCTGTACAACGTATTACTGAAAATCTCTGTTTTGATCACTGACGATTTTACACGGTGTAATACGATGCATCTGCTTACATTATACACTCTGTTTGTGGATGTGATAGCGTGCCGGGTGAAACAGATGGGGGTGTCCAGAGGGGAGATTGTTCCTACACTTTTACAGCTGAATACTGAAATAAACCGTAAATGCGGGGGAGATGTATTACTGAGAGTTTTCCAGTTTTGTACGTGAACGTATGCTTTTTTCCTTCACGTATGCTGTGTTTAATAAACATGAACAATTGCTTTTTTCTCTGTGTGTGACTTTAATGAATGTAATAAAGCACATATTCTAAACCTTATACGGCCTGTGTTCTTTCCTATAATATTGTTGAAAAAGGGTGAAATGTTTTTCATATTGCAAGACAGAGTCATACAAACGAGGTTTTGGTGGAAAAAAGGTGCTCGTATGAATTAATGAGGGGTTTTAACACGGTCTCATTAAAAGCTCGAGGCTGCTCTGTGAGCGCTCTCCGCGGTGCTGAATCAGAGTTCAATTTAACGTTTCCAAGAGCTCCTATTTAAAACGTATACTTTTTTCCTTCACGCATGTTGTGTTTAATAAACATGAACAATTGCTTTTTTCTCTGTGTGTGACTTTAATGAATGTAATAAAGCATATATTCTAAACCTTATACGGCCTGTGTTCTTTCCTATAATATTGTTGAAAAAGGGTGAAATGTTTTACAAATCAAATTTATATAGTGCCAAAACCACAACAAAACAGTTGCCTCAAGGCGCTTCATATTGCAAGACAGAGTCATACAAACGAGGTTTTGGTGGAAAAAAGGTGCTCGTATGAATTAATGAGGGGTTTTAACACGGTCTTATTAAAAGCTCGAGGCTGCTCTGTGAGCGCTCTCCGCGGTGCTGAATCAGAGTTCAATTTAAAACAAAAGACTAATATTTATGGTCGCTAAAACATATAAAAATGCAAAAGGACTATCCGGTTCATCATTCTGAAGAGATCCGTCTTAAAAGATGGGTGATGAGGGTTTAATGAAGGATGTATATTATAGTCCGGTAAATCCGGGGAGTTTTGGAGGGCCGGAGCGTTTACGCAGGGCTCTGCATGATCAACACAGCTCTAAAATTCGTATGAAGCATATCAGAGATTTCCTGTCGGGGGAAGATGCATACACATTACACAAACCTGCCAGGACGCATTTTCCAAGAAATAGAGTATTTGTCACAAACCCGCTTAACCAATTTCAGGCGGATTTATGCGACATGCAGGGGTTATCAGATTTTAACAACGGGTACAAGTACCTGCTGACCGTTATCGATATCTTCTCAAAAAAAAGCGTATGCCAGACCTCTGAAGTCAAAGCAAGGGCGTGAAGTCTCACAGGCCTTTGCCTCACTCTTAAAGCAGAGCGGGGTGCCTCTGAAGATGCAGACTGATGCCGGGAAAGAGTTTTTTAACAAACCGTTCAAGGATTTAATGAAAAAACACCAGATTCTACATTTTGCCACCGCAAGTGATCTGAAAGCCTCGGTTGTCGAGAGGTTTAATCGCACGCTAAAGACGAGAATGTGGAGATATTTTACTGCTAAAAACACGAGAAGATACATCGACGTCCTACCGTCTTTACTCACGGCTTATAACGAGAGTTATCATAAAAGCATTAAGATGAGGCCGAATGAGGTTAATGATCGAAATGTCGATCAAGTGTTTCAAAATTTGTATGGGGCATCCACCCTACGCAGGAGGCCTGTGAAGTGTAAATATAAGGTCGGAGATATAGTCAGGGTCTCCAAGCTTAGGGGAGTTTTTGATAAAAAATATGAACAAAGTTTTACGGATGAAATGTTCACGGTGTCAGAATGTATACAATGTACGCCGCCCGTTTATAAATTGAAAGATTATGACGGCGAGATCATTGAAGGTTCATTCTATGAACCGGAATTGCAGAAGGTTAAAATAGCAAAAGACAGACCGTATCAGGTTCAAGAAATTATTCGTGAACGTTTTACCAAGGGAAAGAAATTTGTATTTGTCAGATGGAAAAATTGGCCCGAGAAATTTAACTCCTGGGTTCCTGCGGACCAGCTGATGGCCGTATAAATATGAGAACTTCCATCTTCAACCGACATATGAGAAATGGATCGGGATCTGAAACACGGATTTTATATGACTCTGCCTTCAAACGCCAGCCTAAAAGTATTCCCGGACAACACAATTTCATGCTACCAGGTGGACTTGGCTCGACACCTGGATACGGTAAAGTGGTTGTGACATTACATTTTAAACCGGCGGGATAAAAAAAATGGCTGGGGCAGCGCACAAAGCCGACATTTATAGATTTGTGCCTTACTATGAAAATCAAGTCGGGAACGGCCTTCACGGCTTCCACGGCGCTCCTGTTATGTACGGGCGCGGGCTCGGGAACATATTTTCGAAACTTCAAATTTGTGTCGCCGCTGATTAAACAAGGATACACGATCGCCAAACCTCACCTGAAAAACGCAGCCCGAAGCATCGCTTCCGACGTAGTGAGCCGCGTTGTTGAGAGGGCCGGACGGAGTCAGGAGCCCGAGCAGCAGCGGGGGTCCGGGATCATGGTGCTCTCAAGAAGGCCCCGGAAACGCCCCCCGGGGAAACGGGTCAAAACGGTTAAAAAGCGAAAGACCCCCGGAAAAAGCAGAACAGTTCGAAGGAAGCATAAGAAGAGGAGGTTGTCCGGGGATATTTTCTCTTAAACAATGTCTCTTTTGCGAAATAATTCCCCTGAATGCACCATGAGCGAATTGGATTTATTCGCCGTCCCCGGGACCCAGCTGTCCATCGAGCAAAGCCAATACGTTGAAGTCAGCCCGTTATCAGCCCTGACGGACATGGGCCCTATCGAGTTTTTTATCCCCGGAGACGGTGAGAGGTATTTAGACCTCAATAATACGCTGCTTTATCTGCGAATGAAAATTACAAACGCCGACGGGACTGACCTGGCTAATGACGCCCGCGTGGGCGTCATAAATTATCCTCTCAATACGATTTTCTCACAAGTCGACGTGACTCTGGGTGACCGGCTGATTTCCCAGTCCAGCGCGACGCACCCGTACAGGGCAATGATTGAGACGCTGCTGAACTTTTCCCCCGCTTCATTGAAATCGCAGTTCACGGGCGGTTTGTTTTACAAGGACACCCCGGGTCAGCACAATTCGACCGCTGTGGATGACGCGGGCCCGAATAAAGGCCTCGTGAGCAGAGAATCGCGTGAATTTCAAGTTCAGGGTCCGCTGCACGCGGACATATTTTTCTGCCAGAGGCTTCTTCTGAATAACATTGATCTAAGAGTTAAATTAATTCGAGCCAGCGATGCTTTCTGCCTGATGGGGCTGGCGGCCTCCACTTTCAAGCTGAAAATTCTGGGCGCGTCCCTATTCGTTAAGAAAGTCACCGTATCCCCTGCAGTGAGATTGGGCCACTCCGCGGCTCTCATGAAAGGGAACGCCGTGTACCCGTTATCACGAATCAACGTTAAGACTTACGTGATCCCCAGCCATTCCAGGATATGCAACCAGGAGAACCTGTTTTTAGGAACCATGCCCAAATATGTGGTTCTGGGTATGGTGAATCACAATGCATTCAGTGGGAGAAGAGATCTGTCCCCGTTTGAATTTGCACACTATGACCTGGAGTACCTCGCACTCAGTCAAAACGGGAGACAGCTGCCGGCTAAAGCTTTCCAGCCTGAATTTAACAACGAACTCTCTGTCAGGGAGTTTTACAATCTCTACACCGCGACCGGACGACACCTCAAAGACCAGCCTCTCTGTATAGACCGGGAGGATTTTGCGCGCGGCTACGCGCTGTACGTCTTCAATTTAAACCCGGAGGAGGACAGCGGCGCTCTGAGCCCCGTCTCCACAGGCACCCTGCGACTTGAAATGAGATTCAGAGTCGCGACTCCGCATACCACCACGCTGATAGTGTACGCGTGTTATGATTCTCTCCTGGAGATTAATTCCAAGCGACAGGTCCTTGTGGATTTTTACTGATGAACACCCTGGAATTGGACGCTGTTATGAGGGGCTTAATAGGAGACCTGTTTGCCGGTGTTTTTGCGTCTGACGAGTTATTCCGGATCAAGCCGGGCCCTCCCGTATATTTCATTGTAAACACCCACCCTAGACATTTACCGGGAGAACACTGGTTAGCGCTCACCGTTGAAAAAAATGGTCGAGCCACATTTTTTGACTCGTTCGGCCTCAGCCCTGACTTTGATTACTACCCTAAAAGCATCCTGCAATATCTGGAGAATCTCCCAGATGTTAAAAACATTCTGTATCACAACAAGCAGCTTCAGCACGAGTTATCCGACGTATGCGGACAACACTGCGTGTATTATCTGTATAACAGAGCCAGTGGGAAGTCGTACCGGGACGTGGTGTCTTTATACTCCGAAAATACTATCGCGAACGATGATTTGGTTTCTGATTTTGTGAAAAGATATCGTTATTGCCTTAAGAAAAGCTGCAATACCTCCTGTAACCAGCTAGCAGGGCCTCTGCATGAGTTTAAATATTGTCACGGCTTGTGTTAACCGGCGTTCCTATTTTTTTATGTTTTTCCGTGTGAAAATGTAACCCCCGTCTTAGAACGCTCTCCCGATCATACCTTTAAAGTTTTATCGCGTTTGGAAAATTTAAACCCCCGTTTTTAAACGTAGAAAGAAGCTTTGACCTTTGACCTTTAATTTTTGTATGTGTTTTTTTTCGCCTGAAAACGGGGTGGATGTGTGAGAGCGGCCTTCCGATCATACCTTTAAAGTTTTAACGCGTTTGCATAATGTAAACCTCCGTTTTTAAACGTAGAAAGAAGCTTTGACCTTTGACCTTTGATTTTTTTATGTGTTTTTTTTCGCCTGAAAACGGGGTGGATGTGTGAGAGCGGCCTTCCGAACATACCTTTAAAGTTTTATCGCGTTTGCACGATTTAAAACATTGTTATTAAGTACAGAAAGAAGTGTTAATCTTTTTTTTTTTATGTGTTTTTTTCGCCTGAAAACGGGGTGGATGTGTGAGAGCGGCCTTCCGATCATACCTTTAAAGTTTTATCGCGTTTGCATGATGTAAACCCCCGTTTTTAAACGTAGAAAGAAGCTTTGACCTTTGACCTTTGATTTTTTTTATGTTTTTTTGTGAAAAATGTTCCGAATGTGTAGAAAATGCACCCCCGATCATACCTTTAATGTTTTTGCATCGTTGTTATTAAGTAGAGAAGTGTTGAAAGTTGTTTTTTAAACCGTATACCGAATAAAAGTGATGAAGGCCGGAGATGAGTTTCAGTCGGTGTTTTATTAGTAACAATATACAAAAACGTGACTGACTGCGATGTATTTTAAAGAATCTTGATCATAATATCCAGTCAGTTTTTAATTCGATACCCTCCTTTTATGGTGAGAAACCTTCCCAGCGTTGGAAGTCTTTTTTTTTCTTAAGTTTCTTCCTGGCCGGCGAATCGGTTAAAAGAAGGGATTCATCCGGCGAGCTGCTCCGGCCTTTTTTAAGCTTCTGAAGCTGCTCGCGGGCTTGCGGGTTTGATACGCACGCCACCGGGATGTTCCGCTCCTGTAAAATATTGAGGAACTTCACCCAGCCTGTAGGGGGGCTCGATTTCTTGAACGAGGATCCGAGATGTTTCATAAGATCTATGGCGTGAGACCCCCTCACGACTTTCCCCTTGTAAATAAATTCCCCCGACGGACTCCAGCGCGTATCACCCTTCGATAATTTCCTCATAATATATTCAGCGTTTCTACGCTCTCTGGAGGGGATATTCTTCAGGACCTCTGTGACAGTCTCATCCTCCTCCTCCTCCTCCTCCTCCACCCCCTCCTCCTCAGGTTGCTTAGCGACGCGAGTCTCTTGCGGGGGTGAAACGCGTGATTCGAGTTCCCCCTGCTTGATCAGGGTTAAATAGCGCTGCAGCAGAGCCTCATACTTTTTAATTTTTTCATAAGGAGAGTGAGTACGTTCTTCCAGTATACCTCGCATTCGCGAGTCTAAATCATTTTCCGCCGTTTGTCTGATGTTATTTCCGCTCGGCGGAACGGAATGACCGAGTTGAAGCATCTGCTGTGGAGTGAGTAAAAACATCTTTTGCGCCGCTTTGAACGCCATTATCCTCTGGGTACTATTAGACTCGTTATAACGGGCAGGGCCGCGGCGAGCAGAGGCAGGAGAAAGCCGCCCGTCTGAATCAGCGCTCCCCGCTTCTTTTTATAACTGGTTTTTCTGTCGGCCAGAAGACGTAAAACTCTTTTTCGTTTTTTCAAGGCCCGGAATTGAGAGTCACTCAAGGCGATATTCCCCTTTAATATATTCAAAGCGATCTCGGATAAAGTTTTCAGAAGCTCCGGCCTGCAGGTCTTCAGGCTGTGGTGACGCTCCCTCGCCCCGGCTCTGATTAGCGCTTTAAGAGCGGGGGTGTTCCTTTTTAAAAGAGAGCTCATGTCCGTTTATCTTTCTGTAAATAAACTGTGGGCCACTCGTGCGGGAGTAATCCCGATCTCAGTCTGAACTGATCTGGACACTCCTGCGTGCAATCCAGTAATAAATACCCGTAAGGTACGCTCGTAGCATCATCAAGTGCCTCCAAAAAAAATTGTTTTCTGCCGGGAAACATTTGCTGAGCCAGAATGTTCATCTGTAACTTGTCTCTGGGATTTTTAAACAGCACCATATAATTACAATTCAAACTGATGGTTCGACTGTATTTCCCTTTATGAAACACGTTCTGTGTGATCATGATGACGCTCATATTCCGGTGATGTCTGTACTGGGTGAAAATTCTTACAACTTCAGGATGATCCGCTGCTTGAAAGATGAGATCGTCCAAAATAACCAGATGGCTCTGACCTTCAGGGAAAAGGCTGTCGTCCAGAAATGAGTCAGGGAGTCCTCTTACAAATTTAATATTTTTATTCTTCAGTTCAGAATACAGAGGTTGTTCAGACGTATACAGCCATACAATGTTGTCAGGCACATATCTCATAGCGTGGCTACAATTTTCCAGCAATGTTTTCACAAACACAGTCTTTCCCGAACCACTCGGTCCAACGATGAGACAGGAGAATGGGAGCTGAAGTCTGGGGTCAATCTCCACCGTATTTCCAGAGTGAGACATGTTTCAAAATCCGAACGGTTCGGTTTCCCCGTCCTTTAAAAGACGCCGCTTGTCATACACCACCCTGAAGGATTTTTGAAATGACACGTTTGTCAAACTGAAACTGCTTTTATGACGTTTAATTCCCTGCTGCGGCGTTATGATAGATGCAGCGAGGGCAGGATCTTTTATATAACCCTCGACCAGATCTTTGACGCTGTCAAAGTTTATTTTCTGACAGCTTTCGTGGGTTTGAGTGATCCCCTTCACACGCATGACCGTTTTACCTCGTGCGGTTTTATATGCGTAACTTTTAGGTCCCGCCGCTGCAAACTCTGTGATGACGTCGCCGTTCAACTCGTCGGTGAGCTGCCCCAGATAATTACCGGTAGGCAGCGGGGTTTCACCCCGCCTACAAACGTAAATCAGGCTATCGGTATCATAATACAGAATCCTGTCAGGATTTGCCACAGCCTCCATAAAACCGTACAAGGTCAAACGCGCGTACGCCGTTGTAAACGCCGCGATGAAAATATTGACGGTTTTACCCTGTCGGCTGACGTGCCGCGGGCCGTACCTCCATTGAACCATAGCCGCCTGACTGCTGAGGAATGTTAGATATGTGACCTCGTACTCTTCAGAAAACAGATACCTGAACAGATCGTCAGCATTTTTAACGAGCGCGGTCTGCGTCAGATTCGCCCTCTGGGCGAATTTCCCCCAGAAGGAGTTGAGGCAGATCTTAGCCATCTGTCGTTTTGCCGGATTGTGACTGATTTTTTTCTGGGTCTAAACGAATCTTCTGATTCAGCCAGTAGTCCGTGATGTATTTTTCTCTGCTCTCGGAGTCTTTATCAAATTCGGGAGGGAAACCAGAGGCTTCCTGCTTGTGTTTTAAGAAGGTGTTTATGTACCCCTCAAAGATTTTATCACTTTTTTCCTCAAAATGCCAGACTTCAAAAATCTTAGCTACAGCATAGCCTGTATCCAGAGCTTTGTGGAATTCCGGGGTCGTCCAAGTCCCAGACAGAGCTCTCTGCTGCTGACTGTGTGTGCACGCTGCAGCTTGATTATTTTCATCAGCGCAGGTGCGACACAGAGTAAACACCAGTTTACCGTGAGGAGTTCTGTGTGGGAGGACGGGAAATTTTAGCCCCTGGGGCGGGTACACGATGGCTTTGATGAGCCCGAAATAAGTCCTGGGGTCTCGGAAATTTCTCTCGATAATTTCCGGATGCCCCGTGGGATATGTGAAATTTACGTTAACGTAAGGATACAGCGAGGTCACGTCGACGTAATAGACCGTCTCATCTTGCTCAGCCGTGTACCTCAGACGGGCCGCGCAAGTCCGACCGCCGTATAAAGCGTCGCGAGGTTCGAGGGGGGCCGGTAACCCCCTGCGGGCGAGGAAACACCGAACGCTCTCATCCCTCAGCCTCATTTCAAGCCATTGATGCTCCCAAATTACGCTGAGGGTGATGCCCGGCATAGCCCGCAGAAAGGCTGTTTTTTTCTGACACGCTGCGTGGAGCTCTCCAAATGAGGTGTTTGTGAGAGGGTTTATTTCGTGCTGTGTAAAACACCTTGCACACCCGCGGTAAAAACATCCGAGAAACTCCCACACTTTTATCCGGCCGTCAATCTGAGCATACCCATCAACATAATAACCTCCTATTTTTTTCTCGCCCCTGTTTAGAGCATGATCGATGATAATGTTTTGCGTCTCAGCAACCCATTCTAACCATTGCACGGCCACGTCCAAATATTTTTTATGCCTCGTTCTATAATTGTCGGCGGAGGGGATCGCCAGCGTTTTTGGAGCAAGAAAGTTAGTTTGGAAGACTTTCATACACGCCGAGGCGATTGTAACGCAGGTAAAAGGATCCACGAGTGTTTCAGCGATGAATTCAGACATAAATTTGGAGCAGGCTGCAGCCAGGATTTTTGTATCATCACAATACATAACGGCCTCGGCTTTAAAATCGAAAATTGCGTTTTTTTTCCGCACGTACCACGCGTTAAATTCCTCTCTTTCTCCCTCTGACATATTTGCGACCCCGTAAGCCGCTGAGTCCGGGTACGGACCGACATAGTTCAGATTTTTTTCTGAACTGAACAGGTGCGGAAAGTAACCTTTGCGGATGATTTCGTCTTTCAGCCGGATCCCCAGGGCTTTAGGCATCTGAGATAAGCGCATTGTAAGGAAAGATAACGAATCTATATATTTCTGTTTAAAGGCGGCGTCTGTCATGAGTAATAGTTTACTCCCGGTCATAATCACAGCGGGGGTTACGCCCTGCTGGACTAAATACTTTAGAAGCAAATAGCCGTCAAAACCTTTTGAGTTGTGAGCGATGAACACGTATTCTTTGAATTTTCTCGTTCTAAAATGTTTAAAGAAGCAGGCTACGCAGTCTGTCCCCCATGCGCTCCAAAAATCACCCGTCTTTGTTACAGCGCTGACGTAAAACGGTACGTGTTCCCCGTTATTATCGACATACGTTTCAAAATCATAAAAAACATATTTCTCTGAATGCGTCTCTTCAGCTTTGAGCGGGGTCATATAGCAGAGGTGACCCTCGCTCGGCTCCTGGAGAGCCTCGCCGCATATATGACACCTCTTCTGCTTACACACGTGCGGAGCGCTGTTTTTAGAAAACGCTATGTAATACTCACGTTTACATCGAGGGCATTTTTTTCTGTTATCACACACATTAACGAACTTACTGGCGGAAGGACGATACTTCGGCTGTTTATGCAGGCTGTAACAGGTGGGAGAGCGACACTTCTTGTTACATTCGCTGCAGAATACAGGGTTATTTTTCTCATAACACTGCGTGGATTCACAAATTTTACAATATGACGGACAATTATGGGAGGCGTGGTTATTGTACCCCTCAAAGCAAAACTTACATACATATTTCACTCCAAAAAATCTCTTTAAATCGATGATTCCGTAAAAATGATTATTAAACAGAAAAACGAAAAGAGTTTTCTGCTGTGCCGGTATTCCTGTCTGGAATTTTGTCAGCTTTCTCTCCCCTTCGGCTCTGAAAAACACCACAATTTTACAACCCAGAGCGTTTTCAAATTTTCCCACCTGCTCTAAAGATACCGGCGTAGCTTCCGTTAATCCGACGCTATTTTGTAACGCCAGCCCGCGCTGCTCCACCTCGTGCGTAGTCAGATGAGGATTCAATAACTGAACGAGGTTTATCGCGAAACATAAACTGTTGTCAGGATTATACACAATATTAAGGCATTTGGATTTTTTCCTCAGAACCTCGTGATGGAGGAGGTCATCTATTCTGCGCTTCCCCGCGCCGTTCTGGTTGCGGATGACTTGAACCACTAATTCCAGAGACTCGTCGGCTAAAACGTTGGAATTCGATTGTATCAATCGTTCTAACAGATTTTGGAAGCCCGTCACATCGCCAGCGTCGTTATATGAGCTGATCAAAGCGGCCTCGTTGTAGACTGAGTCCCCACGAATCTCCATTTGGATAAAGTCCCCGGCCCTGGCGTGTGTTAAAGCCTTTTCGACCGAGTTATGAAGAGCCCCTACACCGTTACGGTAAAATTCCGCGTAGTCGGGAATTTCGTCGGCGCGCGCTGGAAATTGAGAGGCAGCCTGATTTCGATATTGTTAAAAGCAGGTCTCCTGATGACGTTAGCAGCCCCACCGCCCGTCATGGGAGAGTGTCGGCTGGGTCCCGGTCGTGCATCATCCCCGTCTTCCATCAAAACAGAGATCGCCGCGTTTATCGGGGTTAAACGAGCTCTGTTTAAAATCTCTTCTCCGCGCGCATTGCGCGGGGAGGGACTTCTTAAAGGTGAAAAAGCGCGAGCGTCGTTAGGCGTTTGATTTAATTCATCCACCGCGGATTGGACGTGAGGATTAACTTCACACGCTAGGAGGTTTACGGCGTTATTTAACGGAGTCAGGCGTACCTGGTTCAACGCCGCGGGACCGGACTCGTCTGGAGGTGGGGTGTGCGGGGGGTCAGGGGGCTCTTCAGTATCAGACTGGACCGTCGAATTTATAGCGTTAATCGCAGAAATGATGTAGGGGTTAATTTCTTCCGATTCTCGTTCAGCCGCTAAATTGTTAAGAGCCTCATTTAACGGTGTTAAACGAACACGGCTTAAAAGTCTCTCTCCGGACTCGATGTTATTTCGAGGCGGTGAATTTAACGCCTCGGGTAATGGACCATCTGCTCCAGGAGCGCTCCCCGCTGAGTCGATTATTGAAGCGTTTAAATCCAATACACGTCCGAAGTTATTTTCCCGATGTGAATTCTCTCCTTCCATCTTTTAAAATCTGTAGCAGGAAGAATCTACCTCAAGAAATTCAGTTAATATACCTCTTCAAATGAATTCTCCCGTTCCATCGGAATAAGAGAAAAAATAAAAAAATAAAAACAGACTACACATTTTCAAGAAAGTTGCATGATGAGGTTAATCCCAGCTCAGAATATCTTTGAGCCTTGCGTGTCGGTGGAAAATAGACGGTCTCCCTCCACCGCGTGCTGAAAAAAGAGAAAATCGTTAGTTATTAAATATTTAAAATAAATAAATAAATACATAAACTCCGACTCCTTACCGTGTACATCCGCGGATCGTTTTACGGGTCTCTCCCGCTGACCCGCTTCTCCATGGGCTGTGACAGAAAAAATCGGGTTATTCCAGAGTTTTTAACCGTGATTTAATCTCGATCGCTGTACTTACATCTGCGTGGTGAAGTCGGGGCTTCCAGCCTTCGAACTTCTTCAGGGGGCTCTGACTTGATTTCTAGAATTAACATAAATAAATGAATACAAAGCATCACCCTCGCAAGCGGATATTCTGTACTATTTCAAATATATTACCGAGGACGGGTCCGAACGCGCTCTGGACCGTCTGCGTGGTTTTGTCTAAAAAAAAATAAAAAAAAGACAGTTTCAGACGGCGTGCATCATTTAAAAACACTCATTTCTATCAAAACGGATTACTTAAATCACTTACCCTGAAAGCTGATGCGGTTTTCGCACTCTGCTCGAAGACAAGAAAACTTAATTAAACAACATGGTTTTCCAGGATTTTTTCCGCAAATTTATTCTATTTTATACCCATAGCTGGGGGTCCAGGCATCTTCACTCTTCACCGGTCGTAGTGGAAATGCTCGCTCGTTCCCAGGGACGTAAGTGATAAGGAGCATTGTTTATTGTTCGGGCTCGGGGCAGCATCTCCGCTCAGCGGGTGTCCCGCGCACCATGATCGATCGGCTAATATCTTAAAAGAAAACATCATCTGGCGTGAGTGATAAGGAGCATTGTTTATTGTTCTTCGGGTTCATCACCTCGGGGCAGCATCTCCGCTCAGCGGGTGTCCCGCCACACACACACACACACGCACACACACACACGCACTCACACAGACACAGCGTCTGCAACAGGTTTTACAGCCGTGGGGTCATGTTTCCGCGAGCGGCTCTATGCGTGGGTATTTGACCGTCTTGCTGCAAAGACTTACAGCCGAGAGACGGCTATTTGTACCCCCTTCTTTAATTTACGAATTAAAAAACAGAAAAGGAAACGTAATAATTTAAGAATTAAAAATATTAAAGGGGCATTAAATAATAGACACTGATTTATGTTTAATTATTTCAGAATTAGTTAATTCTTTAATACATTAAAAAGATCTAGGTATTTTTAATCGTTCTTTAATTCATGAAATAAAATGACATTAAAATATTAGACCCTGGGTGGGAGGGGAGGTAAGGCTTGGAGGCGGTGCTTGGCCGGGGTTAGGGGAGGAGCTTGGGGGGTGGGGCTAGGGGAGGAGCCAGGGGCGGAACTAGGGGATGAGCCGGGGGCGGGGCTTAGGGGCGGGACATACTGACGTCATTGACTCTGATTGGATGTGACGTCATAAGGGGCGGGGGCTCGGAGGTGGGACTAGGGGCGGGGCTTAGGGGCGGGGCATAGTGACATCATCGATTATGATTGGCTGTGATGTGATAAGGGGCGGGGCTTGGAGGCGGGACTAGGGGAGGGGCTTAGGGGCGGGACATAGTGACGTCATCGATTCTGATTGGCTATGACGTCATAGAGGGGGCGGGGCTTAGTGCCGTAGTCGATTTTGATTGGCAGCTGTCACTTTTTTGACGAAAGGTGGGTCAGTTTTCTCTCTAGCAGGGGTTAGTTGCATCTCATGAGAGTTCACATTATCTCAGTCAAAACACAGGATGATCAAAATATTGAGTTATTATTATTTGTTGCTTCTACATTGCTGTCAATTCACCCTCACCAATATTAATGCGTCCAAACAGGAGCACTATAAACATGTTAGCCCAGTTTTACTGTTCACACACTGTACAACCTGCTGCTCTGCTCTTCGGCCAGAGTGATAAATTACACTTTGTTTCCAAAAACAAACCACACTTCAAAAAATAGAACACTGAATGTACGTATTTGGTAAAGTCAATGCAACGTAATGCAAAACAACATTAAAGCTGGAATTGATTACATCAAATAAACAACATCTCTCTAAATTTAACAGTTACAAACACTTTTAAAACACTAGTACCAATTACATGTAAAACCCTGGTGTTTCATGTGTTAAAGCACAACAAAATATCACTGCAGTGTTTCTCAATTTCTCAAGTTGTGGGGGTGTGGAGCAGCAGGGAGAGGAGGAGGAGGAGGGAAGTGAGCATTTAGAGCTTCCCTCAGCAGACCAAGAACAAAATCCCACAACTGCTACAACAAACAAGCAAAATAACCCAACTCTTCTCAAACAAAAACCCAAAAAATGTCCACAGGTCCAAAGAAGACCTGTGTTACATTACACGCAACATATTATACACACATCGACACGTAGAACTCAACGGAACTATTAATTACAGTGAACTGTTAGGAGACTTTTTTTTTTCTTTCGCCAACCTTCTGTCAGGCTGTTTGGGGCCCGGAGGTCAAGAACCGGGTATGCAATCACAGTCTCACAATCAGTTTTAATAGTCCTCATAGAATCTACCACAACCACTGCTCCCTTCTGTCTGTTATGTGCCTTCAAAAAATTAGTGGATCAGTCAATCATCAATTTTTCAATTTTCTTAGCAGTATTTAATATGTATACTGGGGACCTGATTCATAGAAATGTTTTATACCCCAAAGTCTTTATTGCCTACATGAGCCTGTTTCCAGACAATGAATACCTGCTGGAACTCATTGATCTAATTGGTCATTTCCACAGTAGCTCATTCATGATTACTGAGGCAAGATTGGCCAAATACTGCAATGTTCAATTGAAGCAGTCAATCTGAATTTTTTTCTTTCTCCCCAGACAGTAAAGAATCATCCCACACAAATTTCAAACCAACACCACACAAAAATATATCACACAACAATAAATCCAGTCATTAATCACTCTACTGAAATATAATCTTGATTAGCTTTACTTACTTTTACTTAAAATCTGTTAAGTAGGCGAAACTAACCAACTTTTACACTGTATCCAGTGTACAAAAATCAACCATATTTTAACCACTTCATCCAAGTTATATGATCATTCAGTATGGAAAGTAGGAAGACGATAGTATTTATTGTCTTTGAGTTATCATCTTAACAAGCTGAAAAGTTTTATTTCATCAACAGATCTTTTTCAGAATTTTCCCTCAAAATAATATGTCTTTTACCCTGGACACCAACTCACACTCATATACACATACAAAATTGATTAATGTGCATCCTTTTCTCAGTATCTTAACTCCACACTTTAAAATGTTGAAGTGCCAGCAACTGTGACCTTGACTGTTTTATCTAAAACAATTCACAATAATTACACGCAATCTGTCTATATAGCGACAACAGAATAAAAAGTAAGGAAAAATTCACAACAAGTATAATCTTATAGAAAAGAAAGAATTGCAACCTTATGTGTGCATAAACATAATTCATGTTGAAAACAGAGAACTCATCTTTGCGAGTGTGTACATTCACGCGCAAAGTGTCCATTCTTCTAACATGTCAATTTCCTCTTTATCTCACGCCCATGGGCTTTGCCTCTGGCTGCTCTGCGGCGCTGACCTTTGCCCTTTCCTGCAAAATACACTTCTTCCTCACACATCATTATGACTAAAACTGCTGTGTTTGGTGCAAAAGCATGGTCTGGTGTATTTTTCACTCCACATCTCTCTTGCCTTTTTGTAAAATCATTGGTGTTCTCTTTTATGGTATCAAATGACTTTGTTGTGGACTTTAACTGTAATTTTCCCGAGAGGTTTATTGTCTCTCGCCACATTTTTAAGTGTTCAGGTGATGCTGGATCTTTTGTCTCCATGTACCTAATATCATTTGACTGTGTGTCATGTTGGCTGTGAGAACAACAACAGTTACCCATTTTAGCTGTTCGTGGGGTTATCTCATAGGGAGATCTAAACGAACAAGTTGTTCTTTTTTCACTGCTTGGTCATCGATCAGCCTGAAAAGTGTCACCACTTCGACCTCTGAGAGGTGAGTGACCTTGCTTACGGCTTCTTTTCAGGCTCGTAGGCTTGCAAACAGGTGTGGTGCGTATAGAATGTTTACAACTTACTTCACCGTCAGGGGCTTTGTTCGTGCCTGTGGGTTAATACAGGCGTCAGGCCCCCCGCGATTCAGTTGTGCACATTCATTCATAAAAGCACTCACAAACACGTTCACACCGCCGCGCTTCAGCTGTTATCACGTTTTAGCTCCGCTGTTATCACGCTTCTGCTCCAACCGGTTTTTATCAGAATTTTACGGCTCATCCACCGAAGGTTTCACCGACCTAACACTGTACAGTTTTTTACACGCTGTTCCGGACCCAAAAGTGGTCTTTAGTTGTCTCTTGCTTTGCTTTTTTTTTCCCCAATTGTAAACCGCTGTTGGCTCAACACAGAGCTGACAGCCCACATCAAGTGTCTGACACAGCGGGAATGAAGCGAGCACGGAGCGCGACCGCACGGCTCCGCTGTGCCACCTGATTTTCCTTTTTCTTTTTTCCCCAGAAAGTTAAATTTAACGCTTTACAGCCAGGCTTTTGCCTCACACCTTACAGTGTTTAAGCCAAGAGATGAACCAAGAAAGACATTACAGGGTTTTTTCCCTCGCGGTGGTCCCAGCCACACGCACACACGTGCATGTAAAGAAGTTCACTTCTCACCCGTGATCAAACTTTGCCACTGAATTTGAATGCCTTCACCCCGGTAAGCGGCAACCCGTCAGGGAGGAGACCCGTCCCCCGGAAAAGGGTCTGTGGGAACTGGTTCCTGGGCCACGGCCGCGGACTCCACGGGGGTCCACCGTCACGGGATGACAAATTTCCGGTCAATTGGCATCCGACTCGAAGGACCAAGATGACAGAGTTTTTCAGAGTTGGACCTGAAAAGAACAACTCAGTTAACACAGAAAATAATCACGCAGGAGACACTGAATTTCTTTTCCTGATCAGGAGAGAGCAAACGAGCGTGACCCCTTGCCAACCACCATCCTCGTCTGCTCTGAAGGGCCCCGCCCATCTGCCTCTCCTTTTTATTGAATAAAGTTGCATACAAGCATATAGGACAAAACAAGGAAAAGACACAGAGTCTGGTCTCACGTTGATATGAAATTGTTATGGCTTTAAGCCTCCAGTCTCACGACGTAAACAGCGTAACCCTGAACTAATACACAGGTCACACCACTCCCTGCTCAAATCTGGACTGTTAATTAGAGATGCACATCTGCGCTTAGCAAAAACATAGCTTTAGCAAAACAGTCTGCACATTCACTAAGCCAAAGATCATCTTGTGAGCAGTTGTAATGATTATTTGAACAGTTCAGTGTATATGATTGCTTTAACAATAAGTGATTCATTAAAAGAGTAATGGTACATGAACTCTCACACATGCATATCTGTATATATGAAAATAGAGAACAGAATCACAGACAACATCAAAGAGAGTACATCAAAGTAAAGACATTAATAATCAAAGACATTAATATTTGATAATCATATTACTGATATATAGAAAACCCTGTCAGACAGTGACGCCAAGTCGGCTAAAAGTCTCGTTCCAATGCTCATCAGTGCGCTCCTGCAGGTGTTCCACCTACTGCTGCTGCACCTGATGTTTGGGAAAATGCGCAAGACGAGAGCCGCGTGGAGCCACACATCTGGCTCTCTGTCTCCTCCTCCTCTCTGCGCCACTCCATGGCACAGAGCCCAACTAAGCATGCAATCACAAAGTTCTTCTGCTCTGGATTTTGAGGAGTAAACTGGAGCGATCTGAATTGTTCAGCAGCTGATGATAGGATGAATATGGGTGTGTGTGTATGTGTGTGTGTATGGAGACAATTCACCTCATTCACTTTTTTTAATTTACTGATACTGATACATATTTCAATTTAATACAAGTTTTTTGAATTTTAAAATATTCTGTAAAGCACTGGACAGTTTGAGCCCTGATGACGCTTTTGTGCGTCCTGGTCAACATTTCATCAAATATCTGTTAATAGATGATATCTTTGCACAGTGTTCTAGACAAATATATGTTTCATATTCCAGAAACTGAGAGTATTATGAACATTTTGATATGCAACACTATAATAAAGTACCTTAAAAGGGGAATTTCGTATGGTATGGTGAAATCGAGAAAATGTCCTGAGGGCTCAAAGAGCCAACAAGAAAACACTCATGGAAATGGTAAAAATGTGATTGCGTTGTGCTCCCGACTCATGTCAGCCGTAACCAATATTAATTCAACTCTACCACAGCTTCTTTAAACATGTAAAACTGTGTTTTAAGAAGATACTTGATTCATGAAGTTTCTCTTCCATATTTTAACTTTGAACAAGCAGATTTGGAAATGCAGGGGTGGTTCCAGTTCAAGGCCGGCCTATTCTTAATCTGAAGTTGTCAGGAAGTGGATCCATCATAAAATTTGTGCCAAAATGAACATGCAGATCCAACCTAGAGTTTAAAAACAAAAAAGACAAAAGGGTGAAGCGGAAGGAACTTACCCATTAAATGGCTCATAGTGTAATACCTTGTAACTTACCTTGTAAACTTGTAATACCGCTACACCAAAGGTAGGTAACACTGGCTTCCATGAGTAAAAGTCCTACCACATATTTGTTCCATATTCCCCATAAAGCAACTTATTACAATTAGTTCAACTTCTGAAGTATGTAGATGAGCTAATCAATGAAAACACCTGTTTTAGGTACACGTGGTAGACCTTTTTCTCACAGAAGCCAGATTTGTTCCAGCAGAACCACTCTCCTTGATAGGCGTTGGACCTTATTCTTCTCTGGAGTTGCCCAGGGTATGAGGCACCGGGCAGATGTGGGGATACTCCCGAGTCCCCGGCTGAGCGGCACTACGTTGGACTTTACCCCAGTAGATGAGAAGGTCACCTCCCTGCACCTTCGGGTGGCGGAGGTGGGGGGACTCTGACTGTTGTTTGTGCATATGCACCATACAGCAGTTTGGAGTATTCTGCCTACTTGGAGTCCCTGAATGGGGTCCTGTATGGGGTTCCGGTGGGGGTCTCCATTGTTCTGCTAGGTGACTTTAACGCACATGTGGGCAATGACAGAGACACCTGGAGAGAAGTGACTGGGAGGAACGGCCTCCCTGATCTAAACCCAAATGGTTGTTTGTTATTGGACTTCTGTGCTAGTCATGGACTGTCCATAACAAACACCATGTTTGAACATAAGGATGCTTTTAAGTGTACATGGTACCAGAACATCCTAGGCTGAAGATCGATGATCTATTTTGTGATGGTATCATCTGATCTGAGGCCTCATGTTCTGGACACTTGGGTGAAGAGAGGAGCAGAGCTGTCAACTGATCACCATCTGGTGGTGAGTTGGATCAGAGGACGGGGGATGACTTTGGACAGACCTGGTAAGCCCAAACAAATAGTGCGGGTGAACTGGGAACATCTGGAGGAGCCCACTGTCTGACAGATCTTCAACTCACACCTCCATCTAAGCTTTTCTAGCATCTTTGTGGAGGTTGGGGGCATTGAACCAGAATGGGCAATGTTAAAGCTTCCATTGTTGAAGCTGCAGTGGGGAGCTGTGGCCTGAATGTCTCAGCTGCCTCAGGGGGCGGCAACCCTCGAATACCGTGTTGGACACTGGTGGTCAGGGAAGCTGTCCAAGTGAAGGAGGAGTCCTTCAGGATATGTTATCTCGGAGGACTCCTGAGGCAGTTGCAAGGTACCGATAGGCCCAAAAGGCAGCAGCCTCTGCTGTAGGGGAGGCAAAGTAGCGGGTGTGGGAGGAATTCGGAGCAACCATGGAGAAGGACGTTCGGTCGGCACCAAGGTGCTTCTGGTGGATCGTGAGGCACCTCAGGAGGGGAACACGGGGAACCATCCAAGCGGTCTACAGTAAGGATGGGACTCTGTTGACCTCAACTGAGGATGTAATCCGGTGCTGGAAGGAACACTTTGAGGAACTCTTGCATCAGACCAGAGCACCCTCTATAGTAGGGACAGAGCTGGAAGTTGATGGAGGATTTTTGTCAATTTCCCTGGTGGAAGTCACTGAGGTAGCCAAACAACTCCGCATTGGCAACGCCCCGGAGGGTAATGAGATCAGCCCAGAAATGCTGAAGGCTCGGGGTGTGGAGGGATTGTCTTAGATGAGACGTCTCTTCAACATTGCGTTGAGGTCTGGGACAGTGCCTAAGGAGTGGCGAACTGGAGTGGTGGTCCCCATATTTAAAAAGGGGGACCAGAGAGTGTGAGCCGACTACAGGGGCATCACACTACTCAGCCTCCCTGGTAAAGTCTACTCCAAGGTGCTGGAAAGGAGGGTTTGGCCAATGGTCGAACCTCTGATTGAAGAGGAACAATGCGGTTTCCATCCTGGTCATGGAACAACTGACCAGCTCTTCACTCTCACAAGGATCCTGGAGGGTGCCTGTGAGTATGCCCATCCAGTTTACATGTGTTTTGTAGACTTGGAGAAGGTGTATGATCGGGTAACCCGAGAGATACTGTGGGAGGTGCTGCGGGAGTATGGAGTGAGGGGGTCCCTTCTCAGGGCCATCCAATCTCTGTATTCTCAAAGCTGTGTTCGGGTGCTTGGCAGTCAGTTGGACTTGTTTCCGGTGGGGGTTGGCCTCCACCAGGGCTGCGCCTTGTCACCAATTCTATTTGTGATATTCATGGACAGGATATCAAGGCGTAGTCGGGGGGAGGAGGGTTTCCACTTTGGTGGGCTCAGTGTCTCATCACTGCTTTTTTCAGATGATGTGGTCCTGTTGGCTTCATCGGCCGGTGACCTCAAACACTCACTGGGTCGGTTTGCAGCCGAGTGTGAAGCGGCTGGGATGAGGATCAGCATCTCTAAACCTGAGGCCATGGTTCTCAGCAGGAAACCAATGGATTGCCTACTACAGGTAGGGAATACGGTCTTGCCCCAAGTGAAAGAGCTCAAGTACCTCAGGGTCTTGTTCAAGAGTGAGGGGACAATGGAGCGTGAGATTTGCCGGAGAATCGGCGCAGCGGGGGTGGCGTTGCATTTGCTCGACTGTACTGTTGTGACGAAAAGGGAGCTGAGCCAAAAGGTGAAACTCTTGATCTATTGGTCAATCTTTGTTCCTACTCTCGCCTATAGTAATGAGGTTGGGTCATGGCCAAAAGAACTAGATTGCGGGTACAAGCGGCCGAAATTGGCTTCCTTAGGAGGGTGGCTGGTGAAGATTGATTGAAGCCGTATTACTCACCAGTGCTGTCACCATCCAAAAAGTGAAAAATACTGTGATTTCTTATTCCCATCTCACATCATTCATCACCGTTCTACCCCTAGGCAAGCAAAACAATTTCTAAATGTAGTGTTTCTAAAAATGTAGCTGCAGCTCCTTTCGGGTGGGATGATAAAGTCATTGCTGTAGGGCAAACATGACTGGGGAGAGTGTGAAGTGTAACTAAACTTCAATTTACTGTGGTAACATTAAATATGCATGAGTAGTCTGATGGTAGTTAAGCTATATTCAGGCCAGCATTTTTTTTATTCTGACACAAAAAAAATTGTAAAGATAGATTTTGTTCTGAAATTAAGGTATGAAAAGAATTGTGTTACTGTCCCTTTGTGTTTCTGTGACTTCACATGGAAGGACCTGCTGCTCGCTGCACTCTCTCTATAAGGAGCTTCTCTCCATCTGTCTCCCACAGTCTGTGTGTGCAAGTTGCACAGTGCAAAGAATGGGGCTCCATATTTTTTCTCAAACATCAAAATGATACGATACTTGTACATCCAGTACTCTATGTATCATGTGTTATGTGCTTAATACTGCTTATATTAAATTTATTTAAATGCATTCATAATTTATAGTGTATGGTGTTGATGTCTAACCCAGCTTTTTTAATACTTTAGTTATACTGCTTAATATATGTTGTATTAGTATTTTCTTCTGCTTATTTTCACCTTTTGTTTGCCTTTATCCCAAATTGACATCACAAGGTGATAGCCTAGTGGTTAAAGCGTTGGGCTTTAGACCAGAGGATTCTCGTTCAAATCCCAGCCCTTGGGCAAGGTCCTTAGTCCCCGAGTTGCTCCTGGTGTGTAGTGACTATCTTGTATGGCAGCACTCTGACTTCAGGGTGAATGTGAGACATTATTTGTAAAGTGCTTTGAGCAACTTATACAGATGGAAAAGCACTATGTAAATGCAGTTTGTTTACCAATTATGGGTTCCCGAACTGACCTGATTTTAAAGCTACAACTTCAAATAGACCCAATTATGCCTGAGTTTAGCTTAAAAAACATTGCTTTTATTGCTTTATATCCCACTTTAGTTATACAGAAAAGTTAAATTAAGTAAACATATTAGTAGAAGTGCACCGATCAGGATTTTTTAGGCCGATCACTGAAATTTTGATCTGCCGATACCGATCAAGGCCGATACCGATCAAGTACATATTTGGATCATGCCCAAAATAAGAATATAGGTCTAATGTATAGGACTATTTTTGCATTAAAACTTAATGATGAAAACAAAAAACATGCATTCAAGTAAAGACACTAGAATAAACTGCCAACTTTTGTTTTATTACACTGACTTTGTTCTTCCAGCAAGCTTTTTTTTTCCATGTTTCATGTTGCTCAGGTTACAGCCTACAGAGAATACGTTGAGAATGTAAAATACAGCCCTCATTCTATGGGGTTAAAATTGTCTCATTAATATTTGTAAATGCACACAGGGTGATCTACAAATAATCATTGATTTGCAAATGTGTTCAGATATCCACAAATGCAAATTTCATATTTGTAACTTGTAAATTGGTCTTTGCAAATAATGTATTTGCAAATATAAAACTTAATTTGTAAAAAAAAAAAAAAAAATTACATTTGTAAAACTGGAAATTGTATATGTGAATTGAGTTTCAGCATTTGTGGATCACCAATTACATGCATTCATCGCTTTCCTCTATGACGTAATTTTGAGTCATTCTTTTCGCGAAATCCACAGATCCACAAACAAATCAATCAATCAATCAATCAATTTTTTTTTTTATTTCGAACTTAGTTGTCAATTCCAGTATCATGGCAGTTCACAATATAAGCAAATCAAATGAACAAAGCTTCTTTGTACTCTCTGTACCTCTACACTCATATGAAAAAATAAACAAAATCAAAATGCCTACTGATTCACAAATACACACTCACGCACACTGGATATCCACTAGATGGCAGTGTGGTTCCATTCATTACACAGCAGTCTATTTAGATCTTTCAGAGCCATTTGACTCATTTTGACTTCTGATATGAGCTGGACGGACATGGAATACATTAGATGATGGCGACTGCTCTCCTTGTCCGTCCAGCTCATATCAAAAGTCAAAATGAGCTTACGCCACAGAGGAAAGCGTGACATGACAGGACCAAGCGCTCCCATCACTACTGCCTGCACTGTTGTGATCGGTTCTTTTGATCGGAGCATTTTGCCGATCACCGATCAAACCGATCAAGGCGTGATCAGCCGATAATGATCGGTGCCTGATTGATCGGTGCACCTCTACATATTAGTATATGGCTCATCAATTCCAGTAAAACTTAAGCACAGAGTAATATTGATTAAAGATTTTAGTTGTTAAAATTCTTCTTCTTTTTTTTTCGTAGTAGTACAACCCCTGGCAATAATTATGGAATCACCGGCCTCGGAGGATGTTCATTCAGTTGTTTAATTTTGTAGAAAAAAAGCAGATCACAGACATGGCACAAAACTAAAGTCATTTCAAATGGCAACTTTCTGGCTTTAAGAAACACTATAAGAAATCAGGAAAAAATAATTGTGGCAGTCAGTAACGGTTACTTTTTTAGACCAAGCAGAGGAAAAAAATATGGACTCACTCAATTCTGAAGAATAAATTATGGAATCACCCTGTAAATTTTCTTCCCCAAAACTAACACCTGCATCAAATCAGATCTGCTCGTTAGTCTGCATCTAAAAAGGAGTGATCACACCTTGGAGAGCTGTTGCACCAAGTGGACTGACATGAATCATGGCTCCAACACGAGAGATGTCAATTGAAACAAAGGAGAGGATTATCAAACTCTTGAAAGAGGGTAAATCATCATGCAATGTTGCAAAAGATGTTGGTTGTTCACAGTCAGCTGTGTCTAAACTCTGGACCAAATACAAACAACATGGGAAGGTTGTTAAAGGCAAACATACTGGTAGACCAAGGAAGACATCAAAGCGTCAAGACAGAAAACTTAAAGCAATATGTCCCAAAATCAAAAATGCACAACAAAACAAATGAGGAACAAATGGGAGGAAACTGGAGTCAACGTCTGTGACCGAACTGTAAGAAACCGCCTAAAGGAAATGGAATTTACATACAGAAAAGCTAAACGAAAGCCATCATTAACACCTAAACAGAAAAAAACAAAGTTACAATAGGCTAAGGAAAAGCAATCGTGGAGTGTGGATGACTGGATGAAAGTCATATTCAGTGATGAATCTCGAATCTGCATTGGGCAAAGTGATGATGCTGGAACTTTTGTTTGGTGCCATTCCAATGAGATTTATAAAGATGACTGCCTGAAGAGAACATGTAAATTTCCACAGTCATTGATGATATGGGGCTGCATGTCAGGTAAAGGCACTGGGGAGATGGCTGTCATTACATCATCAATAAATGCACAAGTTTACGTTGATATTTTACACTTTTCTTATCCCATCAATTGAAAGGATGTTTGGGGATGATGAAATCATTTTTCAAGATGATAATGCATCTTGCCATAGAGCAAAAACTGTGAAAACATTCCTTGCAATGTCATGGCCTGCAAATAGTCCGGCTCTTAATCCAATTGAAAATCTTTGGTGGAAGTTGAAGAAAATGGTCCATGACAAGGCTCCAACCTGCAAAGCTGATCTGGCAACAGCAATCAGAGAAAGTTGGAGCCAGATTGATGAAGAGTACTGTTTGTCACTCATTAAGTCCATGCCTCAGAGACTGCAAGCTGTTATCAAAGCCAGAGGTGGTGCAACAAAATACTAGTGATGTGTTGGAGCGTTCTTTTGTTTTTCATGATTCCATAATTTTTTCCTCAGAATTGAGTGATTCCATATTTTCTTCCCTCTGCTTGGTCTAAAAAGTAACCGTTACTGACTGCCACAATTATTTTTCCTGATTTCTTGTAGTGTTTCTTAAAGCCAGAAAGTTGCCATTTGAAATGACTTTAGTTTTGTGTCATGTCTGTGATCTGCATTTTTTCTACAAAATTAAACAACTGAATGAACATCCTCCGAGGCCGGTGATTCCATAATTTTTGCCAGGGGTTGTAGTATATGAAAAAAAAAAAAACATCTTCAAAAGTGGACCTTTACTCAAAGGGTGTTTTGTGGGTGGGGTGATGGTGTTCCGCCCTCTTTCTATCTAGATGAGGCCCTGGCTGGCATAGTCTTAGCAGGAAGGATGGAGAACTTGTGTATTTATGTGGAAAGCGGTTGACAGATAGGTTTAATCTGTGCTTTTACTTTGTGCCATTCTCAGAAACAGACTGTGCTTGTTTGGGGGTGGTAGTAGGGGAGATGGAAGCTAAGCATTTGTTTTGTTTTGTTTTGTTTTTTTAACTCACTGTGCTAACACAGCCAGAGGATGCACACAGAGTTGGAAAGAAAACAAAGCCTAAACATGTTTGTAACACATGCTACAAATGTGCTGCTCTTGGTTGTTTTGCGTCCTCACTATGATGAGACACATCAAGACAATACAAACTGCTTTTTTCAGAGTTACTGCACAAACCAGCGGGTTAATGGCTAGCCACATCCAGGACTGGTATATTGAAAATATGGGGACGCGATTACCAGTATCGAACATCTTATACTAATATTTCAATAATACCTTAATGCGGTATAGACCCCTAGCAAAGATCGGCTCAGTGAGTGTATCTTAACCTCTTGAGACCCTACATCCACATACAGGGGCATCATTTTGTTCCCCAAAATCTGATTCCAATTCAAAATCTGGTTTTAGGAGATTATGATCTGTTTTTACTGCTGCGTTGTTGCATGTCTGCATCAACAAAGAAGAGCATGATGGGTAAGCCAAGTGCTCCCCCATCAATGGAAAATATCTTGTTTCTGCTGCATGATAAGCCTGAACCATGAAAAAAATTACAGAAAGTTGGGTTAGTTAATTTCTTACCAGCTAGCGCACGTACAGGCCATGTGTTGACTGTCATCTAGAAATATGAAAGTCATCATTTGATATGGATGCACATAGAGGTGGGCGATATAAACGATATAGTCGGTTCACGGTATAAATTTGGCTGACAGTAGAGATTTATACTCCATCGTTTCAACAATGCTTGTTGATGATGTCATCATATCTTTCTCAGTCACTCTGAAAGACTGGAAAAGGCTGCAGTCAGTGCTTTGGTCACAGGTTCCATCTCCACCTCGCCAGATTAAAACTTCTCCTTGTAAGAGTGTAAAATTATAAGTTATTTTAACCCTCTGGAGTCGCCTGACTGAACTCGGTCATGTAAAAGTCACATGACCGAATTAAGTAATTGTCCCATTAAATTCACCAGATTCAGTCTCTGTTTCAGTGTGTTTTAAAAGTGCACGCTTCAAGCTTTATATGAGTTGTGAAATTATGTTAATAGGCCTACTAGGGATGTGAATCTTATAACAACTCACGATTCAATTAGATTCCGATTCTGGGGGTGACGATTCGATTCAGAATCAATTTTCGATTGAAAGAGCTCTGAGAAATAGTTATATTACTTAAAAAATGTTTATGTTTAAGAAAATGCAGCTTTACAAGGTTAATCAAGTGATTCTAAAGATGTAAATTTACTTATATGCTTTGCTCGTTCAGAGTTGGCTGGCAGTTTAGCGAAGTAATGGAGTGTGCACTGGTCAGTAGTCGGCAGAGACCGCTGCTCCCCTTCTTTTAGCTCTGGGTAATGATGTCGCATGTGGGTTTGCAGATTTGAAGTGTTTCCAAAGTACTTGAATTTAATTTTGCAGATTTTGCACACTGCATAAGTCATGTTAAGCTCTTTCTTACACAGCAAATAATAAAATCCAAAATGCGCCCAAACATTTGCCTTCAGCAAAGACGGTGCTGGTTGAATTAGCTCTTCGTCCGCCATATTAAGCTGCAGCTCACGAATGTTTGAAGCACGCCGGACCCACTCTTCGCGGGGACGCTATAGTACAGAGGCTGTTGCCTGACATACAGTACATGCAGTGAGTAAGCAAGAAAATGTTTAAAAAATTGCTTTTTAAAAATCGATTCTAGGACATTTTGGATAGATTCAGAATCTTAATAAATAAGAATCGCGATTCGGATGTGAATCGATTTCTTTTCCGGCACCCCTAAGGCCTACCACAACCTGAATTATGATTAATAATTTCTGCAATGTTTTTTTGTGAATTTTATGGTCATTTTGGTGCGCATATTTGCAGAAAGCCGCAGTAAACAGTCAGGATCATCAACCCATGTGGTGGTGTCTCTGAGGTCTTTCTGGACAAAACGCCACCAAAAGCAGACAAGCTAACATTGCCTTCTGCTGGACAAAAGCAGGAATGGCAAAATGAGATTATTCCAATGCTCAAAAATACATGTTTAACAAGTCAGAGAATGAGATGCTGTAAATGAATTACAACCCCTGGCAAAAATTATGGAATCACCGGCCTCGGAGGATGTTCATTCAGTTGTTTAATTTTGTGGAAAAAAAGCAGATCACAGACATGACACAAAACTAAAGTCATTTCAAATGGCAACTTTCTGGCTTTAAGAAACACTATAAGAAATCAAGAAAAAAAGATTGTGGCAGTCAGTAACGGTTACTTTTTTAGACCAAGCAGAGGAAAAAAATATAGAATCACTCAATTCTGAGGAAAAAATTATGGAATCACCCTGTAAATTTTCATCCCCAAAACTAACACCTGCATCATATCAGATATGCTCGTTAGTCTGCATCTAAAAAGGAGTGAACACACCTTGGAGAGCTGTTGCACCAAGTGGACTGACATAAATCATGGCTCCAACACGAGAGATGTCAATTGAAACAAAGGAGAGGATTATCAAACTCTTAAGAGAGTAAATCATCACGCAATGTTGCAAAAGATATTGGTTGTTCACAGTCAGCTGTGTCTAAACTCTGGACCAAATACAAACAACATGGGAAGGTTGTTAAAGGCAAACATACTGGTAGACCAAGGAAGACATCAAAGCGTCAAGACAGAAAACTTAAAGCAATATGTCTCAAAAATCAAAAAATGTACAACAAAACAAATGAGGAACGAATGGGAGGAAACTGGAGTCAACGTCTGTGACCGAACTGTAAGAAACCGCCTAAAGGAAATGGGATTTACATACAGAAAAGCTAAACGAAAGGCATCATTAACACCTAAACAGAAAAAAACAAGGTTACAATGGCCTAAGGAAAAGCAATTGTGGACTGTGGATGACTGGATGAAAGTCATATTCAGTGATGAATCTCGAATCTGCATTGGGCAAGGTGATGATACTGGAACTTTTGTTTGGTGCCTTTCCAATGAGATTTATAAAGATGACTGCCTGAAGAGAACATGTAAATTTCCACAGTCATTGATGATATGGGGCTGCATGTCAGGTAAAGGCACTGGGGAGATGGCTGTCATTACATCATCAATAAATGCACAAGTTTATGTTGATATTTTGGACAATTGAAAGGATGTTTGGGGATGATGAAATAATTTTTCAAGATGATAATGCATCTTGCCATAGAGCAAAAACTGTGAAAACATTCCTTGAAAAAAGACACATAGGGTCAATGTCATGGCATAGGGTCAATGTCAATGAGCAGATCTGATTTGATGCAGGTGTTAATTTGGGGGATGAAAATTTACAGGGTGATTCCATAATTTTTCCTCAGAATTGAGTGATTCCATATTTTTTTCCTCTGCTTGGTCTAAAAAAGTAACCATTACTGACTGCCACAATCTTTTTTTCTTGATTTCTTATAGTGTTTCTTAAAGCCAGAAAGTTGCCATTTGAAATGACTTTAGTTTTGTGTTATGTCTGTGATCTGCTTTTTTTCTACAAAATTAAACAACTGAATGAACATCCTCTGAGGCCGGTGATTCCATAATTTTTGCCAGTGGTTGTATATCTGTTTTTCTTTTTTGTTGTTGTTTATTTGTTTATTTTAATCAATTTAGCTTTACAAAGGGACTATATGACCCATTCAGAAACACTTTCAATATAACTTTTACACTTAATTTATATTGTGACATATACCGTTAACGTGAAGGGATTCAATTTATATCTTGATATGAATTTTAAGTCATATTGCCCAGCCCTAGATGCACATTCTCAAACTGTCCAACAGGTGGCAGTACCACATGTGATGTCTTTATTTTTGTGTGGACTGTGGAACAATGTTTGAAACACTAATTAAGATAAAATTTTGGAAGTTTGCTCTGAGTATTTTGGAGTACTGACAAAAAGTTTGATCATCCCCACTCACACATTCTACTAATTGTGAGGGGAAAATATAGATACTCGCAATATGACTATATTTAATTTTATGATAAGAGAATCATTTTTTTATCATTTCGGTGAGAAAAATCTTTCATTACCTGTGCAGAAAAAGGGATAACACAGAGATGGGGGAATATTTGCATTATCTCAGCAGATAAATAAAACCGAGTTGTTCTCGCAGCTGCCTTGGACACCAGATACAGAAAGCTGAAGTTTTTGGCTCCTGAAGATGGTATCAGAGTGCAGGAGACTGTTGAAGTGCTTGCTGTCAATGAAGCAAATGTGTTGTCACAACTGCAGAGGGACAATGGTTCAGGTAGTGTTGAAAAGACTACTTTGGACACCCTCCTTCAGTCTGACACAGACAGTCAGAGTGAACATTTTTAAGCATCTTTTCATTGTTATGTATTATTGCTCCTTTTTAAAGGTTTTTAGCATGTATTTACTTTGTATATGAATCATAGCTTATTATTGCTGAATGTATGTGTGCCTAACCACAACTCGTATTGAATGAATGAATGAATGAATTTATTCGGCACACACATATACGAGGTCTGTGATAAAAGTAACGGACCTTATTTTTTTTTCAAAAACCATATGGATTTGAATCACATGTGATTACATCAGACATGCTTGAACCTCGTGGGCATGCGAGAGTTTTTTCACGCCTGTCGGTTACGTCATTCGCCTGTGGGTAGTCTTTGAGTGAGGAGTCGCCCACCCTCTCGTCGTTTTTTCATTGTTTATGAATGGCTCAGAGACTGCTGCTTTGTTTGATAAAAATTTTTTCAAAAATTGTAAGGCACAACTGAGTGGACACCATTCGATAAATTCAGCTGGTTTTCGGTAAAAATTTTAACGGCTGATGAGAGATTTTGGTCTGGTAGTGTCGCTTTAAGGATGGCCCACGGCGCCTGACGGCGATCTGCGCTTCGAGGCGGCAGCGTCTCGCAGTTTCAGGTTGAAAACTTCCACATTTCAGGCTCTGTTGACCCAGTAAGTCGTCAGAGAACAGAGAACTTTCAGAAGAAGTCGGCATGAGGAGTTTATTCGGACATTCCATTGTTAACGGACATTTTGTAATGAAAGAACGTGCGGGCAGAGTCGCATGTCGGGCCGGACCCGACTGCGGGGGGTCGCGACAGGAAAAACACCTCCGTTGGAAACCTTGACGGGCAAGTTGGAACATGCCCAAGCTGTTAAACAATTTCTCAGTTACTCACTTGTTGAAAGCCATCAAAAGCCGCCTGAATTTTACAAATGGTTTTCAACACGGAGGTGTTTTTCCTGTCGCGGCGCACACAGATTCGCCGAGTCGTCACGGAAACGACTCGGCGAATTTGCGCGCACGTCTTTCATTACAAAATGTCCTTAAACAGTGGAATGTCCACATAAAGTCCTCATGCCGGCCTGTTCTGAATCTTCTCTGTTCTCTCACGACGTCCTGGGTGAATTAAGCCTTAAATTGGGATGTTTTCAGGTTGAAACAGGCCGACGACGGCGCCTGGAAGTGCTGCACGACGTCCTGCTCTGTGGGAAGTCCTTACAGCGACAGAAACACCCCATAATCTCTCATCAGCCGTTAAACTTTTCACCGAAAACCAGCTTAATTTCTCGAATAGTGTCCACTCGGATATTCCTCACAGGTCCAGAAAAAATGTTGATAAAGCAATGCGCGCCGTCCGCAGCGGCGATTCAGACAAAGAGATTCCGACCTTCGGGGTGGAGCACTCCTCACTCAAGGCCTGCCGACAGGTGAATGACGTCACCGACACGCGTGAAAAAACTCACGCATGCGCACGAGGGTTCAAGCTTGTCTGACGTAAAAACATATGAATCAAATCCATTTATTTTTTGAAAAAAATAAAAAGGGCCGCTTTTTCATCACAGACCTCGTATATACACACTCATAACAATCAATCAATCAATCAATCAATTTTTTTATATAGCGCCAAATCACAACAAACAGTTGCCCCAAGGCGCTCTATATTGTAAGGCAAGGCCATACAATAATTATGTAAAACCCCAATGGTCAAAATGACCCCCTGTGAGCAAGCACTTGGCTACAGTGGGTAGCTGGTTGGGGCTGAGGGAGAGAACCAGGAAAAAGACATGCTGTGGAGGGGAGCAGAGATCGATCACTAATGATTAAATGCAGAGTGGTGCATACAGAGCAAAAAGAGAAAGAAACAGTGCATCTTGAACCCCCCAGCAGTCTACGTCTATAGCAGCATAACTAAGGGATGGTTCAGGGTCACCTGATCCAGCCCTAACTATAAGCTTTAGCAAAAAGGAAAGTTTTAAGCCTAATCTTAAAAGTAGAGAGGGTGTCTGTCTCCCTGATCTGAATTGGGAGCTGGTTCCACAGGAGAGGAGCCTGAAAGCTGAAGGCTCTGCCTCCCATTCTACTCTTACAAACCCTAGGAACTACAAGTAAGCCTGCAGTCTATTGGGGTGATATGGTACTACGAGGTCCCTAAGATAAGATGGGACCTGATTATTCAAAACCTTATAAGTAAGAAGAAGAATTTTAAATTGTATTCTAGAATTAACAGGAAGCCAATGAAGAGAGGCCAATATGGGTGAGATATGCTCTCTCCTTCTAGTCCCCGTCAGTACTCTAGCTGCAGCATTTTGAATTAACTGAAGGCTTTTTAGGGAACTTTTAGGACAACCTGATAATAATGAATTACAATAGTCCAGCCTAGAGGAAATAAATGCATGAATTAGTTTTTCAGCATCACTCTGAGACAAGACCTTTCTGATTTTAGAGATATTGCGTAAATGCAAAAAAGCAGTCCTACATATTTGTTTAATATGCGCTTTGAATGACATATCCTGATCAAAAATGACTCCAAGATTTCTCACAGTATTACTAGAGGTCAGGGTAATGCCATCCAGAGTAAGGATCTGGTTAGACACCATGTTTCTAAGATTTGTGGGACCAAGTACAATAACTTCAGTTTTATCTGAGTTTAAAAGCAGGAAATTAGAGGTCATCCATGTCTTTATGTCTGTAAGACAATCCTGCAGTTTAGCTAATTGGTGTGTGTCCTCTGGCTTCATGGATAGATAAAGCTGGGTATCATCTGCGTAACAATGAAAATTTAAGCAATACCGTCTAATAATACTACCTAAGGGAAGCATGTATAAAGTGAATAAAATTGGTCCTAGCACAGAACCTTGTGGAACTCCATAATTAACTTTAGTCTGTGAAGAAGATTCCCCATTTACATGAACAAATTGTAATCTATTAGACAAATATGATTCAAACCACCGCAGCGCAGTGCCTTTAATACCTATGGCATGCTCTAATCTCTGTAATAAAATTTTATGGTCAACAGTATCAAAAGCAGCACTGAGGTCTAACAGAACAAGCACAGAGATGAGTCCACTGTCCGAGGCCATAAGAAGATCATTTGTAACCTTCACTAATGCTGTTTCTGTACTATGATGAATTCTAAAACCTGACTGAAACTCTTCAAATAGACCATTCCTCTGCAGATGATCAGTTAGCTGTTTTACAACTACCCTTTCAAGAATTTTTGAGAGAAAAGGAAGGTTGGAGATTGGCCTATAATTAGCTAAGATAGCTGGGTCAAGTGATGGCTTTTTAAGTAATGGTTTAATTACTGCCACCTTAAAAGCCTACAACAACAAATACCAAAAAAGAAAAAAAAAACAAGCACAGACAATATCGATTAATCAGTGAACTAAAATATCTCAACATAACAGAATAGTGCACAATGCACAATAACAAACTCAGTTAACCTAATTCTTAATACTATAAGAATTAATTATATTGTTGTTATAAAGTCTTTTTAAACCAACTAAAGTACCAGATAATTTATTGCTATCAGAACAGTTATTCCAAATCTTTACACTTTTTACAGAAACACAATGACTTTTTATAGTAATTTGAGTCTTTAATTTATCAAATACTAATGTTCCTCTCAAATTACAGCTGGACTCCCTCATTTTAAACAGATCCTAGACATGTTGAGGCAAAAGTTGATTTTTAACTTTGTAAATGATTTGTATTGTGATATAATCAACCAAGTCCCAGAATTTCAAAATGTGTAAAAAGACAAATAGTGGGTTTGTTGGCTCACGATATGGTTTATTACTGATAACTCTTATAGCTTTCTTTTGTAATAAAAATATTGGATTTGGATTTGTTTTATATGTGTTTCCTCAAACCTCAGTGCAATAGGTCATATAAGGGACAAATAATGAATGATATAGTGTAACTAATGAATGCTGGGAGAAGAAGTCTTGTGCTTATACAGAATTGCGATGGCTATTGAGATTTTAGATTTAACATTCAAGCTTAACTGATCATCAATAAAAACTCCAAGAAATTTGGTTTCAGTTACAATTTCAATTTCAGCACCATTTAATACTAAATTTGTACTTCAATTCCTGGGCTTATTTCCAAATATAATACACTTTGTTTTGCCAAAATGAAGCGATAATTTGTTTGAATCAAACCATTGTTTGAAATTCAGTTGTTCCCTCTCCATCATGTCCAAGAGCTGTGTTATTATTCCTTCACAGGATAATAAAGTTCTTTTGAATTTCTACATGTACAGCCGTAGAATTGTGGAAGATCTTTAATCTGCAAATTAAAGCATATTTTACAGTGAAAGTGGATTAATGAGTTTGCACAGTGTGACCTAAAGAAGGTTGTTTTATTAGCAGTTTTTTGGAGTATTAATAGCAGGCAGTGAAAATAGATTTATGGATCTCTTTGGTGACTTCCAGAAAGGGGCATTATGGGAAAATGTTTAGAAACAGCCTTACATAAAACCAGAGGAGCAGTGTTTTCAGTTTTCACACAATACACTTCTTCATTACTTGCTGGGTAACTTGGTATTTTGTTCAAAAATATATTAAAATAATGACATTGATCTTCCTGCATGTGAGCCACAAAACTGTCATTGACTTTTCAGCTTCTCACTCTAAGATGGATAAAATTAGTGGAAGACTTATCCAGTAGGCATGTGGAGATTAATCGATACGAATCAATATCTAGACAGAAATTTGCGCGATGTGAGTGTATCCATTCATTCATTGTGCATCAATTCAGTTGACAGGTGAAATCGTGATCGCAATCGCTTGCTGCGTGCTTTGATTGATTGATTGATTGATTATTTTTTTTTTTCCTCTCCAGAGGCTCATTGAATGCACCATCCCTGCTTCGCACTTTTTGAACATGGATGGAAGCCTGAAAGCACATTTCTACCACAACAAGCATGAAGGTCCGCGAGCGGTTGGACATTTTTGACGCATCTAAAACATTTAAATCGGGCGTTTGGAGATACTTTGGCTGTTTAAAAAAAAAGATGGGAAACTTCACAAGACACAGGTCGTTTGTAAAGAATGCTGTGCTGCTAAACCGTACGGACGCTGCTGCTCCACTCGGATATTTCTCAGATTGTAAATCTCGAGCAAAACTCTTGTGAGAAACGTATCTCAAATTACTTTTGCCAAGGTGGTACTCTGTCAGTGAGTGACTCACTTTACATTACTCATTGAGAGTGATGTTGTCTTACTGTTTACTGTACTGTTCAAGTTCTGACAGTGTGCTGAAGCAGGTTCCACATATGAGGGAACTGATTCCTGTTCCCTAATGTTGAATCTGGTCAATTTGTTGCTTATAAGGAGTAAAACAAATGCTCTTCCTCTACCAAAATCAGAAGAATACCATAGTACCATACTGAATTGCAGCTTCTTATTTTCTATGTAAATTTTTGGTATAATTTCTTTGCATCATGTTCAGTCACGTCGTATCACATCAGATCATGTTATCGCATTGTGAGGAATTGAATCACCATCAAATATAGGGGTGTCTGAAAAAAATCGATTCACGTCCGAATCGCGATTCTTATTTATTACGATTCAAAATGTCCAAGAATCTTTTTTTTTAAAGCATTTTTTAAACATAATCTTGCTTACTCGCTGCGTGTACTGTTTGTCAGGCAATGGCTTCCGTACTACAGCGTCCCCGCGAGGGGGGGGGGTGGTCCGGCGTACTTCAAACACTCGTGCGCTGCAGAGTTCAGTGGCTGTAGCTTAGCATGGTGGACGAAGAGCTAATTCAGCCAGCACCGTCTTTGCTGAAGGCAAATGTTTGGGCGCATTTTGGATTTTATTATTTGCTGCGTAAGAAGGAGCTTGACATGACTTATGCAGTGTGCAGAATCTGCAAAATGAAAGTCAAGTACTTTGGAAACACTTCAAATCCACAAGCCCACATGGTACGCTATCACCCGGAGCTAAAAGAGGGGAGCAGCGGTCTCTGCCGACTACTGACCAGTGCTTCGCTAAACTGCCAGCCAACTCTGAATGATCAAAGCAGATAAGTAAATTTACATCTAGAATCACTTGATTAACCTTGTAAAGCTGCATTTTCTTAAACATAACCATTTTTTAAGTAATATAACTATTTCTTAGAGCTCTTTGAATCGAAAATCGATTCTGAATCGAATCGTCACCCCAAGAATCAGAATCGAATTGAATCGTGAGTTGTTGTACGATTCACATCCCTAATCAAATACATATCAAATTGCATCAAATCGGGAACTGGGGTGAATCGTATTGCTCTATGTATCGTATCGTTGGTAGTGTATCGAGATGTATATCGAATCGCTGTCAGTGATGAGATTCACATGCCAAGTATCCAACCATCATCTAAGAAACCTTTTACCGTCTTCATTTGTAACATGATTGGACAGTCACTGAGCAAGGATTTTGATCTCTACATTTATCACGTGTCTGTTTAGCAGAGTAGCAATATTAAACCATTTTTAAATTAGTCACAACTATTCTGAAGATCTTTTAATATTTCTAAGTCTTTTTAGTTCTTTGGACTAGGTGCATGAATCTTTAGGCACCTCATAATTTGATTATATTTCAGTGGGCTGTGATTCAGTTATAAAATGATTATTACTGCATCTTGATACATCTTTTTTTTCTACACAGGATATATTTTTTCACAGTGTGACTACTTGGTAGTTTTTAAATCAAAGAATTTGTAATGATCCATAATGATTTTTTTCCCCACTATATTCTTTAACAACTCATTCACATCAGAAAGCCAAATTAACACGACCAGATAGTGGCTCAAGGAACACCTGAACTAAATTTTAGAAAAACAAAAATTATTGAAAAGTTTTTGAAGAAAAATAAAAAAAAACAGTTGATGGCAATTTAAGTCCAACTTACCATGACCAGACAGTCCCCCAAGGATTTGTGTGTATGATGCTCCAGAAAAATATATTAAACATTTTTGAACATCAGGTGGCACATTGTACATCTTGTTTGCATTAGACCTGTGGGCCTTGGACCAAAGGACGAAAAACTGCTCAGCAACATTTTGTATAATTCTGCATATAGATTCTTTGAATCAACTTCTACCTACACTACAATTTTCTGCTTACCTTGAATCTTTCTGAAGGTCTCATGGCCCCACAGAAAGGTTACAAAAATATTATCTGCTATCTATTTAATAGATTTCTCTGAAACGTTGTGCAGACATTCCTCTGATCACTATCTGGTTATGTTAATTCAGACTTTGAATCTCTGGCACCCCAGGCTGGTCAAAAATGTCATTTTTTCTAAAGCACTTCTTAAGGGCTTCTTAGGTGTGAATATTTTCTTTATTTTACTGCTCCATGACAGCAAACTGAATGTGTTTAGTTTGTGGACATAACATGATATTTGAGGCAGCCATCTTGGTACAACCCCAATTCCAATAAAGTTGGGATGTTATGGAAAATGAAAAACAGAATACAATGATTTGCAAATCCTCTTCAACCCATATTCAATTGAATACACCACAAAGACAAGATATTTAATGTTCAAACTGATAAACGTTATTGTTTTTGTGCAAATATTTGCTCATTTTGAAATGGATGCCTGCAACATGTTTCAATAAGTCTTTGGGAACTGAGGACATGAATTGTTGAAGCTTTGTAGGTGGAATTCTTTCACATTCTTGCTTGATGTGCAACTTCAGTTGTTCAACAGTCTGGGGTCTCCGTTGTCATATTTTGCTCTTCATAATGCTTCACACATTTTCAGTGGGCGACAGGCCTGGACTGCAGGCAGGCCAGTCTAGTACCCGCACTCTTTTACTATGAAGCCATGCTGTTGTAACACGTGCAGAATGTGGCTTGACGTTGTGCTGAAATACACAGGGACGTCCCTGAAAAAGACGTTGCTTGGATGGCAGCATGTGTTGCTCCAAAACCTGGATGTACCTTTCAGCATTGTTGGTGCCATCACAGATGTGTAAATTGCCCATGCCATGGGCAATTTGCATGATAGAGTTTTAACTTGCACTTGTAGATGTAGTGACAAACTGTGTTTTCTGAAGTGTTCCTGAGCCCACGTGGTAAGATCCTTTACACAGTGATGTCAGTTTTTAATGCAGTGCCGCCTGAGGGATCGATGGTCACGGGCATTCAATGTTGGTTTTCGGCCTTGCCGCTTACGTGTAGAAAGTTCTCCAGATTCTCTGAATCTTCTGATTATATTATGGACTGTAGATGATGGAATCCCTAAATTCCTTGCAATTGAATGTTGAGAAACATTGTTCTTAAACTGTTGGACTATGTTTTCATGCAGTTGTTCACAAAATGGTGATCCTTGCCCCATCTTTGCTTGTGAATGGCTGCGCCTTTTGGAGATGCTTCTTTTATACCCAATCATGGCACTCACCTCTTTCCAATTAGGTGTTCTTTGAGCATACATCAACTTTCCCAGTCTTTTGTTGCCCCGTCCCAACCTTTTTGAAACGTGTTGCAGGCATCCATTTCAAAATGAGCAAATATTTGCACAAAAACAACAAAGTTTATCAGTTTGAACATTAAATATCTTGTCTTTGTGGTGTATTCAATCCAACTTCATTGGAATTGGGGTTGTATTTAGGAAACACTGATCAACAGTTTCTGAAATGTCCTGACATTTTATGGATCAAACAACTAATAGATTAATGAATGCCACATTCAAATAATGAACTGATAATATGAATAGTCCTTAGTTACAGCCTTACTGTTTAGTGTAAATCTTTTCTCACTCACTAAATCTGCTGTTCTGTTGTCACGTTTCATTGTTGTGTTCAACATAACTGGTCTCGTGCACAAATGTCAAGTCACACACAGGTGTAAACTGAGTCAAAATGATGTTTCTGCTCAGTGGAATTGTTGCAAGCACAAGAACAGTGATTACCTCTCTCTCTCTCTCTCTCTCTCTGTCTCTATCTCTCTCTGTCATTCAAATAGCTTTATTCGCATGACCATTTTGACAACAGGGTCATCAAAGCAATGAAAATAAACTAAAAATAAAAAAGGAAGAAAGGGGAAAAAAACCCTACAAGGTCAGTAAAAGAAGAATAAAATTACACCTGTGTGTTTAAATAATTTCACCTGAGGTGGAGTCCCTCAGGTCATGGCACTGTAAGATGTATTTTGCTGTTTAGGCTGCAGTTTCACCAAGAATTTGTCATTGTCTCCAAAATTTAGGATAATTTTTTGTAGTTTAAGAAAGACAGTCTTAGATCATATTTTGCATAGTGTTGAAAAAGTGCTTCTCTTTCTCAGCTTCCGCTGCCTGATGTTAACCTTAGATTCTTTGTTCCATTGGCAGCCAGGTTTGTCTGTGCCGACCTGTTTCCATTGCCAGATTGTGGTCACTGAGCCTGTACTTGGTCAGGATTTGCCTCTGCTGACAGAGATGAGATACTCTGCCAGTTCATAATCTCTCTTTAGGTTCATATAAGTATTCATTCTGCTTTTGGTGGTAGTTTGGTTTGTCCAGTGTCCCAGATACTTCTTTTGCTTGGTTGATGATTTTGTTGACTCTAATTGGTGATTGGGAAGCAGAGCTGGGCTGAGCTCGGTGCTTATCAGGTTTTCTTATTGTGTGTGTGAGCGTCAGTACCAGCTGCCTCAGAGGAGTCTGGTCTTTACTGCCTCACATTGGAGATTACTCTCGGTACTATTGTTTGGATGCATCCAAAATTTTAATATTCTCTTCTAAATTGGTAAAGCCAATGTATCATGGTCTAATTCTGCCTTCCATGCATTCTTAGGTATTTTTGATGACTCTTTCAATATAGATTGGCAGAATTCTACATGGACGACTTCAGTTGGATGCTTGTCCCACTTTGTGTAGTCCTGCATACTGAGTGGACCGAAGACCTCACTTCCGTATGGGCTGGATTATAGTGTCAAATATTTTACACCAGATTGTAATTGGGATGTTGACAGTGTGAAGTTTTCTTTTTATAGCATAGAGCGCCCTGGGTGCTTTTCCTTTGAGTGCATTCACTGCTGCTCTGAAACTCCCTGATGCACTAATGACTAGACCAAGGTAAGTATACTTGTGTGCTCCTCATGTGGTTTAAATTCACACACAGTGTAAATATAAGGTCCCGCTCCAGCACTTTGCGCCACAGTTGCACCGTCAGATCAGCTAATGGAGCGGAGCCTTCTCCCCCCCACCCTTCCCCACCGGTTCTCTGTCTTGGCGCAACAAGTCGAAAAAGTCACAGCGCCTCATTAACGTCTCATTTACTACAGAATCCATTCAATCATGGCTGCACGTGATGAAATCTCAAGAAAAAGTTAAAATTACTCAGTTCTCTGTGTGGAGCAGAGACACCGTGCGCAAGCTGGGTGATGTGCATGTCAATATTTACGTGTAACACTTCAGGGGGAAAAAGCATTTACGGTACATATTTACAGTAATTAAACGTTGAAAAGTCTTTCTAACATCTTTCTGTGTAAATATCTCATATTACAACTTGGAGACCCGCGGCTTATAAACAAGTGCAGCTTATTTATGTACAATTTCTTTTTTCTTTTTAAAATTGGTGGGTGCAGCTAACATTCAGGTGCGCTCTATAGTCTGGAAATTACTTTAGTTGTGGTGAATGCTGGGGTGAATAAAGGGGCCATTGTGACACTAATAAAATAATTGCAGAAAAGACCTTCACCTTTTAAAATGACTTATTTTTTCTTCTTGTTGGTGGCAGAACAAGCGGTGGCATCCTCTGGCTTGGGCTGAGAAACACACCTGGAGCAGAGCAGACTGCTCTTCTGTTGGGCTCCAGTGTGCTACCATCAATGGCAAAAATCAATAGGAAAAACAAACAGAGAGGGACTTCTTTAAAAACATCTCCACCCATGTTTATTCACAAGCAGTTTCCACAATAAGGATTAAAGCATTTCCAGACGTCGTCTTCTAAAACAAAGGCATCATATGTGGATAACAGTGTTCAGCAGGCTGTGATGATGAATCTAACTGAAAGGACATAACTGGTCCAATTAAAAGACCATATTTACTCAGTGTGTCGCTTTGTAAAGTTCTTGCTTCTGCTGCTACATTGATTAGCTCCTTACACTGGTATGTATACAGCACTTAAGTGTTATGCTCATGCTCCACATCTCCATTTTTTTGGGAGCATTACAGCGCCTCATACAGGCCTGGCATATATTTGCTAACATGCAGGCCTGATGCCATTTTCATTGGATTCATATGTTGCATGCAGTTATTTTTTGAAACGGTACCCTGTGTACAGAACATGTTTTGAAAATGACAGACAAGATTGTATCCCTTTCCTTGTGGACAAGGCCTCGGTTTGTAATTTTAGATGATTTAAAGCTGAAGTTACAGGATTGACTTCAATTGGTACTTGAAAAAGGCAAAATGCTAGAGCTTCTTCATGATGAAAGGGGGGGAACACTACCCCTCTCCGGACCCTCCCGGCCATCCTGCCCCACACACACATACAGACACATCCAACCCGACCTGGCTTGCCATCATGCTGTGAATTTCTGGGGAGATCCCTGTGACCTTTGATTCTTGAAATCTGAGTCCAGGGGCTGTAGGCTGTTCTAACTGCACCACTAATTCATTTATGTAAATATTGAACAGTGTTGGACTCAGACTGCAGCCTTACCACACTCATCTATTTTGAGTGAAGAACTTTTAGTTTTCCTCCCATTTTAATGCTGCATTCACAATTTGAGTAGTACACAGACTGAATTATACCAAAAATTGTACCCCTTACAAAAATTTCTGACTGATATGTCTGAAACATTTGTAGAATTCCATTCCTGCTTGAAAGGCTGTAAAGAGAGAATGGCCTCCCTTTGCTGTTGTCAGTGTGTGAGCTGAAGGAATGCATACACCGTGTTTCGTGACATGGCTCTGCTCATTGCATTCTGAGAAATTACATTTGCAAACACGGTAACTGTTGAACTCTTGATAGATTTTTTTTTTTTTTTTTTTTTTTTTAATACGATCAATCAAAGGGTGGCACAGTGGCTTAGTGATTAGTATTGTTGTCTCACAGCAAGAAGGTCCTGGGATCGCTTCCCACCTGGTCCGCAAAGCGTCAAGACAGAAAACTTAAAGCAGTATGTCTCAAAAATCGAAAATGCACAACAAAACAAGTGAGGAATGAATGGGAGGAAACTGGAGTCAACGTCTGTGACCGAACTGTAAGAAACCGCCTAAAGTAAATGGGGATTTACATACAGAAACGCTAAACGAAAGCCATCATTAACACCTAAACAGAAAAAAACAAGGTTACAATGGGCTAAGGAAAAGCAATCGTGGACTGTGGATGACTGGATGAAAGTCATATTCAGCGTTGAATCTCGAATCTGCATTGGGCAAGGTGATGATGCTGGAACTTTTGTTTGGTGCCGTTCCAGTGAGAATTATAAAGATGACTGCCTGAAGAGAACATGTAAATTTCCACAGTCATTGATGATATGGGGCTGCATGTCAGGTAAAGGCACTGGGGAGATGGCTGTCATTACATCATCAATAAATGCACAAGTTTACGTTGATATTTTGGACACTTTTCTTATCCCATCAATTGAAAGGATGTTTGGGGATGATGAAATCATTTTTCAAGATGATAATGCATCTTGCCATTGAGCAAAACCTGTGAAAACATTACTTGCAAAAAGACACATAGGGTCAATGTCATGGCCTGCAAATAGTCTGGATCTTAATCCAACTGAAAATCTTTGGTGGAAGTTGAAGAAAATGGTCCATGACAAGGCTCCAACCTGCAAAGCTCATCTGGCAACAGCAATCAGAGAAAGTTGGAGCCACATTGATGAAGAGTACTGTTTGTCACTCATTAAGTCCATGCCTCAGAGACTGCAAGCTGTTATAAAAGCCAGAGGTGGTGCAACAAAATAGTAGTGATGTGTTGGAGCGTTCTTTTGTTTTTCATGATTCCATAATTTTTTCCTCAGAATTGAGTGATTCCATTTTTTTTTTTTCCCCCTCTGCTTGGTCTAAAAAAGTAACCGTTACTGACTGCCACAATTTTTTTTATTGATTTCTTATAGTGTTTCTTAAAGCCAGAAAGTTACCATTTGAAATGACTTTAGTTTTGTGTCATGTCTGTGATCTGCTTTTTTTCTACAAAATTAAACAACTGAATGAACATCCTCCGAGGCCGGTGATTCCATAATTTTTGCCAGGGGTTGTATATGTTCACACAGAGATTCCCATTTACAAATACTAAATCAAACATGTTTATTTTACATTTATTTGTTGACATTGTGCAGAAGCCCTATAAAAACGTTTTGTAGTTTTCATAAACAGTATTGACGTAGGAGTGCCCTTAACAGTTCAGTGCTAAATTTGCAGAACCAAGACCAAACGACAGACGTGAAGGTGCAGTTTGTCACCACCAGCTGTCTGCTGTTCCATGTAAGCTCACTGTGTATGAGGCAGTGTTGAAGAAGAAATACCACAAAGGGTTTTAATTAGGCCATATTGATTATCAGTCAGTCAGATAAACCATGCTGATGCTGAGAATGGTTCCACTCATATGGGCTCCATAATGAGTGTCATATACTCACCCTTCACCCCCCTCCTACTCCCATCCAACACATTGTAAAAGTGGAATAATGGTGTGGAGGCTTGTGACCAAGCCAGTGGGTGTAAGATAAAGATTGTGTAGGTGTGCAACAAGGGGCAGAGTCACATCTGCAGGATTTCATTGGATCACTCGGCAGGGTGTGACTTCATAATGCAAAATGGGAAGCACAGTGACTCTACCACCCTGTTTTCAAAAGTGGAGGATTCATGTTTGTCACAGAAACGCCATCGCTCACCAGTGCCGATTTTATTAGCATTGGTTGCAGTTCCAAGTACTGTAATTTCTGGACTATGGAGCGCACCTGAATATTCAGCTGCACCCACCAGTTTCAAAAAGTAAAAGAAATTGTACATAAACTAGCCGCACTTGTCTATAAGCCGGGGGTCTCCACAAGACATTTACACAGAAAGATGTTAGACAGAAAGATTTTTTTAACTTTTAATTAAATACTTACAGTAAATGTTTTTTATTTCCCCTGAAATGTTGCACGTAAATATTGACACGCACGTCATTCAGCGCGCATGCGTGGTGTCTCTGTTCCACATGGAGAACTGAGTAATCTTTCATCGCATGCAGCCAGAATCAGATAGAGTCTGTGGTAAATGAGACGCTTTTGAGGCACTCTGTTTTTTTTTTTTGACTTGTTGCTCCAAGACAGAGAACCGGAGGGGAAGGGTGGCGGGAGAAGGCTCCGCTTTGATAACTGATCTGACGGAGCAACTGTGGCACAGAGTGCTGGAGAGGGACTTTACTTCACTAAAACAAATGGCTAAGACGTTATATTTACACTGTGTGTGAATTTACACCGCATGAGGCTCACAGCTTTCAGGAAATCAATTGACAGCATCAATTGACGTATTTCGACTGATGAAAAACCTGTAAAAATCCACAAATTAGCTGCATCATTGTAAATGCCGCTGTGTTCAAAGCGTGTAAAAAAAGTAGCGACTTATAGTCCAGAAATATGTAATGTGCTAGAAATAGAAATTTCAAAAATACAAACAAGCTGTTAATTGTTGCAGAGTTTCTACAATACGAGGTCTGTCCGAAAAGTAACGGACCTTTTTATTTTTTTCAAAAACTATATGAATTTGAATCACGTGTGATTGCATTAGCCAAGCTTGAACCTTCGTGCGCATGCGTGAGTTTTTTCACGCCTGTCGGTTGCGTCATTCACCTGTGGGCAGGCTTTGAGTGAGTGAGCACTGGTCCACCCCCTCAGAGGTGGCAGAGCGACTGCCACTTTGCTCCATTAAATTTTTTTCAGAAACTGTTAGAGACAGCCAGTTGGAAACCATTCGAAAGATTCAGATGGCTTTCGGTGAAGATTCTGTCGGCGTCACACGGATTAAGGAGTGTTAAAACCTTTTTAAAGATGGCCCACGCTGTCTCTAACAGTTTATGAAAAAAATTTCATGGAGCAAAGCGGCAGTCGCTCTGCCATTTCCCTGACAATGAAAATCCGACGAGGGGGCTGGACCAGTGCTCACTCAAAGCCTGCCCACAGGCGAATGACGCAACCGACAGGCGTGAAAACACTCACGCATGCGCACGAAGGTTCAAGCTTGGCTGATGCAAGCACACATGATTCAAATCCATATAGTTTTTGAAAAAAATAAAAAGGTCCATTACTTTTCGCACAGATCTCGTATAGTCCAGAGTACTATACCTTGTATTGCGTGTTAATTGTTTTCAATTTTAAATGTTTAAGGGACAGATATTAAGCATTTTTCCCACTTGTCAAAAGGACAAGGACACAGTGATGAACATTTAACACACTCAAGTTTGTAATTATATGGATGGAAAAGCATGCGCAAATGGCACTAACAATGGCTACGTTAGCATTGTTAAAGCACCTTGCAAATGGTGCAATCTGACATGAGCGTGTACTCAGGGAACGCAAGGATTTACTTACAAATGCCGATAATTGGCTCATAAACCGATTTTGATTACCAAGGCCACTGTTGCTAGAGTTGCGCACAGAACTGGGGCCGTCCCAGAGCACAATACGTCGAGGACTCAGGGGTTGACTGTGCCCACACAGGTGCTCACCACGCTGGACATCCTGGCAATAGTGGTATTCCAGCGTGAGCTGGCTGATCGATCAGATTTGTGCCAGTCAGCCTTTCCATGCCAGCTGTGTGGAACGCAGTCATCCAGATCTCATCCAGGTACATTCCAACATTACAGTGCATTTTGCAGTGAGAGCTGGTTTCCCAAATGTAATCAGAGCTATTAACTGCACACATATTGCGATGAAGGCACATCACATGATGAGTTTGTTTTTGTTAATAGGAAACATTTTCATTCCATCAATGTTCAAATGTGAGGTGCGCAAATGTGCATCAGGCTGGGGGCTGCACGGTGCGCAATGGATGGCTGCTTGGTGGTTAAATAAGTTATCTGTGTAATTGTTCCTAACAAAAATCAATGCAGACACATTTGGGTATGTGCACATTCAAATATGTTTATGATTATTATTATTAATATGTTTTCTTTTTCTTGATGGTGGAACTAGAGTCTCATAACAAGCCCCCGACTGTGTTCTGTATTTGTCATTAAAAGCGTGTGTAATATTAATGTCACACACTGTCACCCGCTGTGCACCTAATATCTTTTTACTTCAGTGTGTGCATGCAGCGCAGTTCTGCATTTACACACACAAACGTACTTATTTAATTTCTGTTTTACATTACTGCGATCTGAGAGAACAGCGATCTAACCACAACTTTTGTTGTTTTTGCACATTGTCTCTGAAAGTTCTTTAATTTTTACACAAAACAGCACAGAGACGATGGCGGGCATCATCAAACACACAACGCTCCACACTTTTGGTGTCGTCAGCACAACGCAACCAGACTATTTGAATACATTTGCGTATTCAGATAGAGGCGTGGCCAGGGAAGAGTTTAGTGCGTGTGCACATGTGCTAAATTCCACGTTCAGTGGGATGTACAAACTGAACATGCATGGATTCATGCCTGTGCACACTTTGATACATCTCAATATATTTGTGCTTACCCTTGATTCAGGGTTTTGGCGTACGCCAACTTTTAGTAGAAAGTCAACACAAGTCTCTGTATATGAGGCCCCTGATTTTTACATTGATTTCTCAGAAAACAGCAAAAGACCCAGTGCTTTTTTTCCTGGTTTTCCATGTAATAAACACCGTATAAACCGAATTTTGTATAACGGATTTTTGCTCATATTGGACAAAAACGTCCTGTCTGATCACAATGCATTTCCATTAAAAACACTTTGCATGTACCGGACAAAGCAGTCTGGGATTTCCCAGTCACAGCAGAGGTAAGAAATGAAGTTCAGCACTGACAGTCGCCGATTTAATGAAAGCGGGTACCGTATTTTCTTGATTAAAAGCCTGTGCGTTTATTTTTAAGCTTCCAGAAAGAAGAGGTCCACTGTAGATGCTGTCCCAATGGTTGTACCTGGCTCTCACACACCTTGAGAGGAAAGACATGAATGCGAGATTACTTTTAACACAATAATCCCACAGACACTCATACATAAAGTGAATATCCTTGGACCATGCAGATCGCTATGCGCCTGGGTATTGGACTTTTTAATCAACACAACACAGACCGTGAAGCTCCACATTGTCTTACCCCCCCCACCCCCACCCCCCCACTGTTATCGACACTGGCTCACCTCAGGGATGTGTCCTGAGCCCACTGCTGTACACTCTGCTGACATACAAGGTCTGTTGTTATTATTATTATTATTTATTTTTTTATTTTTTTTATTTTTTTTTGCGAAAACCTGATGGATCTGAATCAAGCGCCCTTGTAAGAGCCGACCTTGAACCTTCGTGCGCATGCATGAATTTTTTTCTGCCTGTCAATAGTGTCAGTTGCTGGCAAGCAGCATTTGCGTGAGGTGGCGTGTAGCGTTCTCGGTGGTTTTTCATTGCAAGGAAAATGACGGAACGACTGGAGCAGCGCTGCTGCATCAAATTTTGCCAGAAACTGGGCGACAGCCAGGTGGAAACCATTCGGAAGATTCAGACAGCTTTCGGTGATGATGCTATGAGCATCACACGGATTAAGGAGTGGTACATCCAGTTTAAAAACGGCCACACAACAGTGGAGAGCGAGCCCTACTCCGGTCAGCCATCAACATGCCGAAATGACCAGATCATTGCCAAAGTGAACGCTGTGGTGATGTGGGACCATCGTGTGACTATCCGAGAAATTGCGGAGGAGGTGGGCATCAGCACTTTTTTGGCTCATTCCATTGTGACCGAAGATTTGGCTATGAAGAGAGTGGCGGCGAAATTTGTGCCGAAGCTGCTGACAGCGGAGCAAAAGCAACTTCGTGTTGAAGTCTCACAGGACATGCTGGACTCCACAAGCAGTGACCCCCAACTCCATGAACACCATAATCACTGGTGACGAGTCCTGGGTGTACGGGTACGACCCGGAAACCAAATCCCAGTCGTCACAGTGGAAGCATTCCACGTCACCAAGACCAAAGAAGGCCCACCAGGTGCGCAGCAACATCAAAGTGATGCTGTTTTCTTTGACTTCCGCGGTGTGGTACACCACGAGTATGCACCACAGGGTCAAACAATCACCAAGGAGTACTTCAGGGATGTCCTCCATCGCCTACGTGATGCTGTGCAGCGCAAGAATCCGAAGTTGTGGTCAACAGGAAATTGGTTCCTCCATCATGACAATGCTCCAGCACATTTTTCAGCACAGGCTGAAAAGGGCTTCTTTCCCGAAGCTGTTAGGATGATACCTATTCACTCTGCAATATCTGTCCAGTCTCCGAAGATGTGTACACTTAACTCTTTATATCCTACTACACCTCACGTGTACATGTGCACAGTTTTCATATTTTTATATATAAAATGTGTAGTTTATCTGCTTAACTTACCGGTGCTGTCAGGTTTAAGTGTCAGTATGTTTATGGATGTGGTTGTAGGTGTGCATAGAGAATATATGGGTTGTTCTTTTAGCATGGATGAGTAGATGTGATTGTATGCTGTTTTAATTTATTGTTAGCCTAACTGGGACCTCAGTATTTTGTTTTGTTCCTCCTGATGTACTACATGTTTTGGAATGACAATCTGAATTCTTGAATTATGTACCATCTTAAATGGACTGCATTTATATAACGCTTTTCCATCTGCATCAGACGCTCAAAGCACTTTACAAATAATGCCTCGCATTCACCCCGATGTGAGGGTGCTGCCATACAAGGCGCTCATGACACACCGGGAGCAACTAGGGGATTAAGGACCTTGCCCAAGGGCCCTTAGTGATTTTCCAGTCAGGCTGGAATTTGAACTGAGGATCCTCTCAACCCCAATGCTTTAACCACTAGACCATCACCTCCCTAAATCTTGTCATGGAAAGCATCAAAAACCACGTCAGTTTTGCACAATAACCTTCCGCTATAGTTGAACCAACAAGAAACCTCATTTTTATTTTTATTCTATGTCGTTGTTACAAAGATGACTTATAAAGAACATTCTAGACAAACCGTTTAGCTTTTCCATTATTGAATTCCTTTTGGAGTCTGTTTCTGCTCTCAGATGGCTCACAAAAAGTGGGTGTTGTCGTCCATCTGTGGCGTGAGGATGGATTTGTTGCTCATCTGTTTTCTTCAATGAGTTGAAGCCAGATTGGAGCTGGCAAAGAGGCCAACTGAGGAGACACGGTTCTGTCTGACACTTTTTTTTTTTTTTAAATACTGTTGCTATCATTATTCATGAACAAGGACACAGTGATCTGAAGGCTGCACACTCACTCTGAGTGAGAAAAATAATGCAAAGTCTGACTAGAGTGATATGCAGAGTGAGGTTTCACTGTAGAACTGAGCCACGGTGATGCTGGTGGCTAACGTCACTCAAGGTTAGCTGCAATCTACTTTGACGACATAATCATGTGGTTGATCCAGCAGCTCTTCTAATCCCAGTCCCGTCATTTGAAGGTAGCAGCAAATGCGTTAGTTTCTCCAACGGTAGCATGTGTAACCGTGTGGGTGCTGGGGGTACTGCTGCACCTCATGCTGGCAACACTTTATGTCACATAGAGCATGTAGAAATTTATTTCTGCCTCATTGGCTATTAAGACTGAGCTGCAGTTACATCTAACCACATATTTACATGGTGTTGTGGGGGGGGGGACATTGTGGTTGAATTCCTGTGGGCAGAGGAAACCACTGGTACTCCAGAGAATTAAAAACCATGGAATTCTGATTTTGCCATGGTGTCAAGACAGCATTTATTTGGTTATTTGGCACTTTAACATTTCCCATAATCCCCCTGCGCTTCCAGAATGCACCACGGGGCCAGCAGAGTTCCAGTGTTTCAAAGCTGTGTAAACAATGTCTAGTGAGGATGTGGATGGCGCCGATTCAGCAAGTTCACGAGCAATTATGATGATGATATGTTCTCTCAAGTTGAGAGGGTTATCTAGAAGAGGAGATGTAACACCCGTGATGAACCTCTGCTGTGCCCCGATGTTGTCTTGTTGTCCATACTTCACGAGGTGCGTTTACATTGTGCCCTAAACCGGAACTCTGCTGAAACCGACCTCTCGCTCGAGTCATGGACCGCGAGACATCGTGAAATTCACAACTACAAAACAGTGAATGAGTTCCTGAGGTCTCAACACAAAACTGTATGAACCACAAAAATAACCTTGGTCTTAATTTTTATATAATAATTATGAGCACAGTAATGTCAGCATATTTTTATTTTTTTTATCTGGGCATAGCTTTTTAATGACAGAGATGTGATCATATATAGATGGAATATGCCCCCCCCCCCAATAAATTCAGAGCCATTCACAGAAACATAAATAAATGTGTTCATCTCCATTGTGGTAGTGTACAGAGGCAAATTACAAAAATATTACTATCTACATACTTATGAACACCTGTTTACTGTAGTTATTATTTAAAAAAAAACTTTACTGTAGTTGTAAAGATTTTTCCTTTTTAATCAGTTGTCTAGTTTTTTAAATTTTGTTTTTGTGATTTATTTATGCGACTACATTTATACTAGCACGTTGCTCATTGGGGATCCACGGGCTCTAGATTGGGTAGTGTTTATAAAATAGGTTGCTGACATTTTTCAAGGGTGGTAATAAATTGTGCAAAGTTTCTATATAGAGTTGGAATTGTCTGTGATTCCAGAATGTTTTTTGAACCTTAGACATTAGACCGCATATTTCAACCCTTTTATTTCCTGTTAATTATGTAATTTTTTTTAATGTTAATTTACAGTCTTTATGTATTTATGAATTGTTTGGGTTCTTGTTATCATATACACACTATTATTATTATCGTTATTATTATAATCAGTATTATTATTAATTAGGCCCCGAGTAGGCAACGTCCTACGAGGACCCTATTGTAATTGCGCTGTTTATTATTATTATTATTATTATTTATTAGGGCCCGAGTAGGCAACGTCCTACGAGGACCCTGTTGTAATTGCGCTGTTTATTATTATTATTATTATTATTATTTATTATTATTGTTATTATTATTCTCACTCTTGAAATCGAAATTTCGTCCTCTTCCCATGCTCAAAAACTCACCAAACTTTCCAAAGTCGTCCGGCCGGATCCGAAATGCGATATTTTGGGGGCGTCGCACATGGTCGCAGAAAAATCACGAAATAGCGCCCCCTAGAAATTTTCAAAAACCCCTCCGCATTGGCCTTTTTTCATCGTAGCCTCACGAAATTCGGTACACATATTTACCATGCCAGGACGCACGAAAAAGTCTCTTACTGTCATGGTGAAATATCGACAGGAAGTCGGCCATTTTGATTTTAAATTTTGATTTTGAGCAAATCTTTGCCATTTTTGGCCATTTCCACTACATACATTTGAACTAACTCGTCCTAGGGATTTCATCCGATCGTCTTCAAATTTGGTTAAAATCATCACAACACAATGGTGATCAAAAGTTATCAAAAGATTCTAATTAAGTCAAAAGGCGTGGCTGCTAGAGGTCGTCAAACTTTGGCGAGCTTTTCGGAGCACACCATTTCACTTCGAACAGCTGTCACGCCCACATACTTCATTGTAGATCCTTCAAACTTGCTGGACATGATGAGGGCTCCGCCCTGAACGTCTACATATCTTAAGTTCCCACCTGCGCCATAGCGCCCCCCCGGTGGTGGTGATAAATGTCCTATTTTTACTTTAAGAGGTCCTGATGTCACATACTTAACCCAATCAACTTCATTCCACTTCTAAAACATGCAGAACAAGTTGGTGAACGTAGGCAATGAACGCCGTGAAGTTACGAGTAACGGCGTCCGTGTGACGGAGTGCCGAATATTGACCATTTGCCATGAAATTACGTTCTTCCTTTTGACGGCTTTAATTTTGTCACATCATTATGAAAATTGAAACACAGGTCGAGCACGACAACCTCTTACAATTCATAGGGGCCTCACCCATGGGTGGGGCAAAATGCCTCAATAGTGCCCCCTTGAAACTTTCAAAAACCCCTCCACCTAGGGGTTTTTTGGGAGTAGGGAGATGAAAATTGGTACACATGTGTGACTTGCATAGACGTACAAAAAAGTCTCTTGCACCATGGGTCTACTCCAAACAGGAAGTCGGCCATTTAGAATTTTCTTCTCATTTTTGCATGATTTCCACATGTTGTATTTGAACGAACTCCTCCTAGGGATTTTGTCCAATGCACTTCACATTTCTTTGACAACATCCAAAAATGATACTGACCAAAAGTTATCAAAAGCTTTTCTCTATGTTGAAGGGTGTGGCCGCTATGGTGCCGCCATTTTGACCCTTTGCCATGGAACATCAAGTCATGATAACTCCTTCATGCTTTGCCTGATTGACTTGAAACTTCACATGTATGATGACGGTTGGCCCCTGAACACACCCAGCCCCTCTGTTTGTACACTGAGCGCCCCCTAGTGGATGAACAATCAACATGTCATAACTCCTTGATGCATTGTGTGATTTGTTTAAAATTTTAACTGTGTGATGAGTGGTTGCCCCTGCATGTACATGCCCACATGTGGTCACAGGGGCACCCACTGGCCTGGGTAGGCGGTTGCGCGGAACGAGGACCCGTATATGACTGCTTGCAGTCCTAGTTATTATTATTATTATTATTATTATTATTGTTATTATTATTATCACTCTTGAAATCGAAATTTCAGCCTCTTCCCATGCTCAAAAACTCCCCAAACTTTCCAAAGTCGTCCGGCCGGATCCGAAATTCGATATTTTGTGGGCGTCGCACATGGTCGCAGACAAATCGCGAAATAGCGCCCCCTAGAAATTTTCAAAAACCCCTCCGCATTGGGCTTTTTTCGTCGTAGCCTCACGAAATTCGGTACACATATTTACCATGCCAGGACGCACGAAAAAGTCTCTTACTGTCATGGTGAAATATCGACAGGAAGTTGGCCATTTTGATTTTAAGTTTCGATTTTGAGCAAATTTTTGCCATTTTTGGCCATTTCCACTACTTACATTTGAACGAACTCGTCCTAGGAATTTCATCCGATTGTCTTCAAATTTGGTCAAAATCATCACAACACAATGGTGATCAAAAGTTATCAAAAGATTCTAATTAAGTCAAAAGGCGTGGCTGCTAGGGGTCGTCAAACTTTGGCGAGCTTTTCGGAGCACGCCATTTCACTTCGAACGGCTGTCACGCCCACATACTTCATCGTAGATCCTTCAAACTTGCTGGACATGATGAGGGCTCCACCCTGAACGTCTACATATCTTAAGTTCCCACCTGTGCCATAGAGCCCCCGGTGGTGGCGGGAAATGTCCTATTTTTACTTTAAGAGGTCCTGATGTCACATACTTAACCCAATCAACTTCATTCCACTTCTGAAACATGCAGAACAAATTGGTGAACGTAGGCCATGAACGCCGTGAAGTTACGAGTAACGGCGTCTGTGTGGCGGCGTGCCGAATATTGCCCATTCGCCATGAAATTACGTTCTTCATTTGGACGGCTTTAATTTTGTCACATCATCATGAAAATTGATACACAGGTCGAGCACGACAACCTCTTACAATTCATAGGGGTGTCGCCCATGGGCGGGGCAAAATGCCTCAATAGCGCCCCCTTGAAACGTTCAAAAACCCCTCCCCATAGGGGTTTTTTTGGAGTAGGGAGATGAAAATTGGTACACGTGTGACTTGCATAGACGTACAAAAAAGTCTCTTGCACCATGGGTCTACTCCAAACAGGAAGTTGGCCATTTTGAATTTTCTTCTCAGTTTGGCGTGATTTCCACATGTTGTATTTGAACGAACTCCTCCTAGGGATTTTGTCCAATGCACTTCAAATTTCTTCCAGATCACCCAGAGACGATACTGACCAAAAGTTATCGAAAGCTTTTCTTTATGTTGAAAGGTGTGGCCGCTATGGCGCTGCCATTTTGACCCTTTGCCATGGAACATTATACTTAAACAGGTATTGAAGTCACATAGTTAACCCCATGAACTTCCTTCCACTTCTAAAACATGCAGAACAAGTTGTTGAACGTAGGCGATGATCGCCGTGAACTTACGAGTAACGGCTTCTGTGTGGCGGTGTACCAAATATCGCCCCTTCGCCATGAAATTACGTTCTTCCTTTTGATGGCTTTAATTTGGTCATATCATCATGAAAATTGATACACAGGTCAAGCATGACAACCTCCTACAATTCATAGGGGCCTCGCCCATGGGCAGAGCAAAGTGCCTCAATAGCGCCCCCTTGAAAATTTCAAAAACCCCTCCCCATAGGGGGTTTTTTTGGAGTAGGGAGATGAAAATTGGTACACATGTGTGACTTGCATAGACGTACAAAAAAGTCTCTTGCACCATGAGTCTACTCCAAACAGGAAGTCAGCCATTTTGAATTTTCTTCTCATTTTGAAATGATTTCCACATGTTGTATTTGAACGAACTCCTCCTAGGGATTTTGTCCAATGCACTTCAGATTTCTTTGACAGCATCCAAAGATGATACTGACCAAAAGTTATCGAAAGCTTTTCTCTATGTTGAAGGGTGTGGCCGCTATGGTGCCGCCATTTTGACCCTTTGCCATGGAACATCAAGTCATGATAACTCATTCATGCTTTGCCTGATTGACTTGAAACTTCACATGTATGATGACGGTTGGCCCCTGAACACACCCAGCCCCTCTGTTTCTGCACTGAGCGCCCCCTAATGGATGAACAATCAACATGTCATAACTCCTTGATGCATTGTGTGATTTGTTTAAACTTTTAACTGTGTGATGAGTGGTTGCCCCTGCATGCACATGCCCACATGTGGTCACAAGGGCACCCACTGGCCTGGGTAGGTGGTTGCGTGGAATGAGGGCCCGTATATGACTGCTTGCAGTCCTAGTTTTACTTATATTTTGTCATATGATTTTTAAATAGACCACAATGGAAATAAGTGTTTTCATATTCTTGTCATCCATGTATTTTTAACATATTTGCAATTATATTATGTACTTACATTTAACTTACTAAATAAAATCATGCACTCATGCTTTTAATATATATATATATATATATATATATATATATATATATATATATATACGAGGTCTGTCCAAAAAGTATCAGACCTTTTTATTTTTTTCAAAAACCTTATGGATTTGAATCACGTGTGCTTGCATGAGCCAACCTTGAACCTTCGTGTGCATGCGTGAGTTTTTTCACGCCTGTCGGTTGCGTCATTCGCCTGTGAGTAGGCTTTGAGTGAGCACTGGTCCTCCCCCCTCGTTGGATTTTCATTTTGAGGAAAATGTCTGAACGATTGGAGCAGCGCTGAATCAAATTTTTCCAGAAACTGTGAGAGACAGCCAAGTGGAAACCATTCGGAAGATTCAAACGGCTTTCGGTGGCTTTTCAGTCGAGTGAGTATCCGAGGAATTGTGTAAGAGCTGGACATGTCACAACGTGTCCTGTGAGACTTCCAACTTCCACACGTCTTTCATTACAAAATCTCCTGTAACAGTGGAATGCGCCGAAAAAGTGCTGATGTACACCTCTTCTGCAATTTCTCTGGTAGTCAGATGACGTCCCACAGTGTACCATACTCTTTGTATTTCTTAATGATTGATTTGGAAATATTCATGTATCTATCCTCTGCCTTATCTCAAGAAAAAATGGCTGTAAAAGTAACCATTTGTACAAAGAGTCATTAAATTTAGTTTGGTCAGTTATAGTGCAGCAGATAACTGAAACAATCCTTCAAATGGTGATTCAAGTACCAAATTCAGCACAAATACTCCTTAGACATTACTCTTTTGAAAAACCAATTGGCCACTTACATTTTTAACAGGCAGCCAGGTAGGGGTCAATTGAAGAATTACACAGGAGTCAAAATTTTAAAATGCTCCAGTCATATTGAGAGCTATATACCACATTATTTGTCTGAACATAAAGATTCCAAAAGGTATAGTTGGACTATCTATGACTAAATGTTATGATGTTATGGAGTAAAAACAGAAAGAATGGTGACAGGTCAGTTTCAGTTTGTACAGGGGTTAAAAGTTAAACTTGCTCTAATTTTGGTAAAAAAAAAAAAGTAGAGGTCAAATAATATCACATCCATTGGATTCTATGACATGTGACGTGTTACCCCTTCACGTGATAAACGAGGGGCACTTGCACAAGATGTTGACAGTATTGCACATAGCTCAGAGTGACTGAAAAACTCTGATCATTATGTATTCATTTTCTGTTTAATTCACCATACAGTGAAGTAAACAAGCCAGATTATAGCTGTCAACTAATTTCCATCTGTTGTCCCTGGTAGATGATCTACAGCATGTTGTTGATTGTGGGAGGAAGCCGGATTCCCCGCAGGAAACCCACACAGATATGAGGAGAACATGAAAACTCCACACAGAAAGAGTGCTAAAATATCCCACAGCCTTCTTGCTCTGAGGCATCAGTGCTAACCACTAATCCACCGTGCTACCTTCAGGATCAAAAATCAACCAACACTCATATTGTCCAAAGGACAGAGTTTCAGTTGAAAGTTGTAAATCTGGAACAAAGTTCACCAGTGAGGAGGATCCAAGTTCAGCAGTCAGCATTAAAAACCAGGAATCTGATCACATGAGTCATGAGAAACTTAAGTGTGCAATCGGGATCAAGGTCACAATGACTATTCATATGATTGACTATTCATAGGTATACTTTGATCTATAGATCTAGATCATTTTAACTTCAATTTTCAATTTATTTTCATTTATATAGCACCAAATCACAACAAAGTTGCCTCAAGGCGCTTCACACAAGTAAGGGCTAACCTTACCAACCAGAATCAGATGCGGTGCCCAAAATGTATTTTTGGCCAGAGACAAGGATTGGAATGTGGTTTGGGGCTTAAAGAAAAGGGAGCCTGTGGGACCTTGGTGTAGACATGCGCTCTAAGTGCCCTTCCAGTTAATGTTCCATGTGAGTATTTTTGTTGGTCATTATCCTTGTGTTTTTTCCATGGTTACTCTGTCCCACTGTAGTTGATGTGTATATCTGGCTGTTTCACTGCACTGACTTTGAAAGATGTTTGAAGCTGTGCTTGGAGGAGGTGTTGTCCTGCGCAGTCTGTGACGGAGGACGGTACAGCACCATCATTTATCCATTGAGTACTTGGCATCACAGTGAGCCGCTCCCACCAACTTGGTGGCAACCAAGTGAAGGAGACCTGGAAAAGTCTGATCAGAGGACTTGGAGCAGAGACTCCAGACTGAATACTAGGGGTGTGAATCTTTCATTATCTCACAATTTGATTCTGATTCATGGGGTCACGATTCAATTCAAAATCTATTTTTGATTCAAGAATTGATTTTCGATTCTAAATCAGTTCAGTACATACAGGTTCTAATTTCCGTATCTGGTCTAGTGTACTGCAGTGCGCTAAGAAAGGTGCGTTACGGCAGGACATACAGCGAGGAAAATAAGTATTTGAACACCCTGCGATTTTGCAAGTTCTCCCACTTAGAAATCATGGAGGGGTCTGAAATTTTCATCTTAGGTGCATGTTTTTTTTTTATAATTTATTTGTATTTTACTGCTGCAAATAAGTATTTGAACACCTGTGAAAATCAATGTTAATATTTGGTACAGTAGCCTTTGTTTACAATTACAGAGGTCAAATGTTTCCTGTAGTTTTCACCAGGTTTTCACACACTGCAGCAGGGATTTTGGTCCACTCCTCCATACAGAGCTTCTGTATGTAATCTTTGTGACTGTGGTCCCAGTTCTCTTCAGGTCATTGACCAGGTCCTCCTGTGTAGTTCTGAGCTTTCTCAGAATCATCCTTACTCCACAAAGTGAGATCTTGCATGGAATCCCAGACCGAGGGAGATTGACAGTCATCTTGTGTTTCTTCCATTTTCTAATAAATAATCATAACAGTTGTTGTCTTCTACCAAGCTGCTTACCTGTTGTCCTGTAGTCCATCCCAGCCTTGTGCAAGTCTACAGTTTTGTCCCTGGTGTCCTTAGACAGCTCTTTGGTCTTGGCTATGGTGGACAGGTTGGAGTGTGATTGATTGTTTGAACAGGTGTCTTTTATACAGGTAACAAGTTCAAACAGGTGCAGTTAATACAGGTAAAGAGTGCAGAATAAGAGGGCTTCTTAAAGAAAAATTAACAGGTCTGTGTGAGCCAGAATTCTTGCTGGTTGGTAGGTGTTCAAATACTTATTTGCAGCAGTAACATACAAATAAATTATTAAAAAAAATCATACATTGTGATTTCCGGATTTTTTTTTTTGATAATGTCTCTCACAGTGGACATGCACCTAAGATGAAAATGTCAGACCCCTCCATGATTTCTAAGTGGGAGAACTTGCAAAATCGCAGGGTGTTCACTTATTTTCCTCACTGTACCTTGGTTCAGTTGTCTGCATCATAAATCTGAATCCTTTGTTTTCCACAACATTGTTGAGGTCTTTTGAATTGAAACAGGTCATGATTTAGTTTTGGGTTTTTTGTTTGTATTTTGTTTGTTTGTTTGCACTTTCAGAATTGGTTGGACGTTTGTTAAAGTGATGCATTGTGCGCTGGTCGGCTGCTAATGTTAGCCACTGTGGTTGCTCCTTTGATGTACTAAATGCGCTCGAGTGTTTGTTGTTTTTCTGGAATACTTGGCCTTCATTTTGCACAGTTTGCATATAGTTGGTCATATCAAGCTCTCAAGGAAGCTATCAAGGATCCTTCTTATACAAAGTCCCGGATAAGAAGGATCCTAAGTGGACCCAAATGCTTGCTTTTAACTTTGTACAAACTTCTTGGATTTGCTGTTCCTCCATGCTAACGATGAGCCGAGTTAAATGGCTAATGTAGATTGAATTCTTGTATGGATGACGGATCTGGAGCAACTTCACATTTATGGCAGTGAGGAGAAACTAACTGAAACAGAGACGTTATTTTAAAAATAGATTTTTGAAAGTTTTGAATCGTTAATGATAAGAATTGCAATTCTGACGTGAATAGATTTTTTTTCAACACCCTGACTGAATACTTTCACTGATTGTATTTGACTTCATTAACTTCAGTGTGTCTCCACATGTCTTTTCTCTGCCCTGAAGGAATAATGTTACCATGTGTTTAATCTCTGGTTAAGTGGCTTTTGCAGAATTAAGGGCTTTTGTGGTCGTGTTTGTTGTGTTCTATCTCAGCCCTGCTGCTGCTGCTGAGACCAGTGCAGTGTGATGTCACAGTGTGACTTTATGTAGTGCCTGTTGTGTCAACAGTCATCATACCGCCATGCCTCTTCCACATGCCCTGTGTAAAGATGCTGTCATCTGGTGCTTAGAGACTTGAGTGTTTTGATGCCAGGTGTTTGTGTGCTTACGTTTTCTCCCCTTTGCTGTGTTTTTTCCTGCAGTGTTGTTCATCTCTTGTCAAATGATTGACAGCATAATACGCCACCTGGTGGAACTTGCAGGATTGCCTTTTACTGATCATAAAGGTGCACCTCACCTGTTTCTTCATTTATCATGTCTGCCAAGGACATTGAGGTTTCACCTGTTTGTGTAGAGGCACAATTCAATAGTTTTAATTTGATTTAAATTTAGGTTTTTTGGAGGGATTTTTAATTTTTTTTTTTCTAGGAGACTTAATTGTAAATTGCATTTTTTAAAACTAAATTTAAATTTGATGACATACCAGAGAGTTAATTATCACATGATAGGACATTGCTAGTGATTTTGACAGTTTCACAAAAACAAAGGGGTTAATAAATGAGAGAAAGCCCAAGATTATTTTTACAGTTAGGGTTGGGCAATATGACTACAAATCAATGTCATGATTACTTCAAACTTTTATTTCAGTTATGATTAATGAAAAGCTTTTTATTTTCTCTTCTTTTTTGCATTGCCCTTGTAGTTCTCGTATAGTTCTAGCTGGGACTTTTTTCCACTGAAAGTGCATCTCTTGCCTTTTCTATTTATGGCTATTCATTAAACATTTCAAAGTAATAATTTTCCATTTATGGCAAACGTGAATCTGATAAAAAGCCAAAAATGATAGCAGGTGCACAGTTTACTACAAAGAGGTTGAGGGACTCCGTTAAAACTAAAATATCTTCAAGGCGCCATTAATCAAATTAATGTACATGAGCAAAATCAAGTCCATTAGATGTTCTAACTGTCAATATGGATATATTTTTAATTAACTGCACAGCTCTACGTACACCCACGGTAAAGCAGCACACAGTGTCACTGCTGTTTTCCAACTGTCACATTTGTCATTGTCACACCCAGCACCTGTGTTTTTAAAATCACAAATATTTGTGCTCCTCTGTGCATTCATGCATGTGTTGATGTTTAGGTAAGGTGTGGTCAGTCACAGTGTTCATGCATTCATATGGTGAGACAGCACAATGCAGTTGCACCATAAATCAACAAAACTTGTTTTAAAGTCAAAGTTTTTCTGCTTTTTAAATGGTACAGTGTTAAGACACAGCTTAATAAAGTGGGTCCACTCTGCTCACAAACACAGGGACGTGTATTAGCGCATCGTACTATATATAATGAATTGATGAAAAGCCCATACTGCAATTCTTTTTTTTTTCTTTTCCTTTTTTTGCAATTCTGCAAGCTTCTCTACTATGGAAACCACCTGGACAACTGAGAGCCTTCACAGAAACTTGTAGGTAGAATTCTTTCCAATTCTTGCTTGATGTACGACTTCAGTTGTTCAACAGTCCGGGGTCTCCGTTGTCGTATTTTGCGCTTCATAATGCGCCACACATTTTCAAAGGGCAGCAGGTCTGGACTGCAAGCAGGCCAGTCTAGTACCCGCACTCTTTTACTACGAAGCCACGGAGTTGTAACACGTGCAGAATGTGGCTTGGCATTGTCTTGCTGAAATAAGCAGGGACGTCCCTGAAAAAGTCTTTGCTTGGATGGCAGCATGTGTTGCTCCAAAACCTGGATGTACCTTTCAGCATTGATGGTGCCATCACAGATGTGTAAGTTGCCCATGCCATGGGCACTAACACACCCCCATACCATCACAGATGCTGGCTTTTAAACTTTACGCTGGTAACAATCTGGATGGTCTTTTTCCTCTTTTGTCTGGAGGACACGACGTCCATGATTCCCAGAAACAATTTCAAATGTGGACTTATCAGACCACAGCACACTTTTCTACTTTGTGTCTGTCCATTTCAAATGAGCTTGGGCCCAGAGAAGGCGGCAGCGTTTCTGGATGTTGCTGTTGTATGGCTTTCGCTTTGCATAGTAGAGTTTTAACTTGCACTTGTAGATGTAGCAACAATCTGTGTTACATGACAGTTGTTTTCTGAAGTGTTCCTGAGCCCACAATGATGTCAGTTTTTAATGCATTGCTGCCTGAGGGATTGAAGGTCATGGGCATTCAATGTTGGTATTTGGCCTTGCCGCTTATGTGTAGGAGGTTCTCCAGATTCTCTGAATCTTCTGATTATATTATGGACTGTAGATTATGGAATCCCTAAATTCCTTGCAATTGAACGTTGAGAAACATTGTTCTTAAACTGTTGGACTATTTTTTTTTTTTTCTTCACGCAGTTGTTCACAAAGTGGTGATCTTGATGACCCCATCTTTGCTTGTGAACGGCTGAGACATTTGGGGATGATCCTTTTATACCCAATCATGACACTCACAATTAGTGTCCTCAGTTCCCAAACGCTTATTGAGTGTTGTTAGAAGGAAAGGTGATGTAACACAGTGGTAAACATACCACTGTCCCAGCTTTTTTGAAATGTTCTGCAGACATCCATTTCAAAATGAGCAAATATTTGCACCAAAACAATAAAGTTTATCAGTTTGAACATTAAATATCTTGTCTTTGTGGTGTATTCAATTGAATATAGGTTGAAGTGGATTTTCAAATCATTGTATTCTGTTTTTATTTTACACAACTTCCCAACTTCATTGGAATTGGGGTTGGAGACAACACAGATTGCTGTCAGACAGTCATAAAAGGCACTGCAGACTACCCAATGTCCAAATGTGTTTATGGCAAACACAGACCAGAGCGTTGCGTTCCTCCCTTTGCACAGCACCTGTCCTGGAAATCAAAGAACAACCAACGTATGGACCAGACTCACACCATATGTGTCCATCCATGTGGTCACCTACAGTCCCATTCATTCACTCCTTCACTTGTCCTCTTTTCCCAGGCTCACTGACCTCATGTGCGTGTGTGTGCCTAGAACTGCTGACATTGGAAATGACCGCTCAGTGTGTGTGTGTGTGTGTGTGTGTGTGTGTGTGTGTGTGTGTGTGTGTGTGTGTGTGTGTGTGTGTGTGTGTGTGTGTGTGTGTGTGTGTGTGTGTGTTTTCATAATAAGCCGCTACGTGTGCGAACACACTTGTGCATGTGCTCAGCTGTTTTACTGCCAGCTAACTGCAGACAGTCAAAGGACACCTTTGCTCAAAAGTTTGCTGTGAGTTTTCCCACTATATTGTCAGACGCAGCCTTTCAAGCAAACTAATTCCCCCCAGTGCAACTGTACACCATGATTTCTGGCTGGATTATCCCATTGGAATTATTTATGCCACTGTTGTTTCCAGCAATCCACCACAGGCTGTGTGGTCCTGGCACACTGTGCTGCGAAATGCTCCTGGTGGTGACATTCATGTTTCATATGTTGTCATGGTGAAACAGTTCCATGTCCTATGTCCGACAGAATTAACTGTGATCAAGCAATAATTTGATTGTTACAGCGGTGAGATCTGTTCAGCTCTGAGCCTCTGACATAATGTGTGACAGCGTGCACACCTGCCCGCCAGCCACCGTGGTGATGATCAAATGATTTCAGATCCTGTTTTTGCCGCCTTCAGAATATGTAAATTGCGGTTAGATGGTCCTGAGATAACACATGGACCGCCGTCGGATAGGTGTCCCATCTCTATGGTGCCCGGAGAGTTATGAACATGTGCATCACACAAAGCAAAGCCGCCGGCTGATTTTGACCAACTGTGTGGACTTCCGCAGATGGCTGTCAGAACATTTTGGCACTGAAATCTGACACCTTTCAGATGTGCCCCGAGTCATAAGTCCAACGCCACTCTGTGTGATTCCGACTATGTGTGATGGGGGTATTAGCAACTCAGTTAATGCACAAAATAAATTTGTATTACTGCTGTGTGATGTAAAATTTTTCACTTTGCACATCAGGTTGTTTTGGTTTTTTTTTCTTTTGGGATTTTGGAATAGATTGATAATCCTGGGTTATTTACTATTGTGATTTTTTTTTTTTTTTTAATAATCAGAAGTACAATTAAAGCATTTGGGAGTATTTTTGTTACACGTGTCACAGAGTTCTGAAAGCAGCTTGTAGGGCCTAAATGATGTTTGTAGCAGGATGATTTCTGTGAAAACAGAACTGTGAAACTTTGAAGATGTTTAACTTTAAACAGCAAACACAAGAAAATGTAAAACGTAGATTAAAAAAGGTTTTACATCATATGACCCCCTTAAAAATAATTTTATTGTGAACTAGACCTCACTCTGAACTATTTTAATTTTCAAATCTGCTTCTTGAAAGTAAAAAAAAACAAAAAACACTATGATTCACTGATACATTTTTCATTTGGATTTTGTTTTTTCAGCAGGTGTACGTGTTTTAACAAATGCATGACTTGTTTTTAATGATGCTTCATGTGTCAACAGTCTTCAGAAAGCTTTAACTCACGAGCTGTTTGCCATTTCAGCAAAAAAAAACTCCTTCACAAAAATAACATTTTAACCTTTATTTCAATTGCATTTAACTCTGGTCTTCATGTAAAAATGATTATATACCAATGTGTGTCCTTCAGAAATTTGAAAAGCATGTGTTTGACTCACATGCACAGAGCAGGAGTGTGCCACAGGACAATGAATAAAAAACACAAAACAAAATCCAGACCTGTGATTCTTTCTCAATCATGTATTAAAAAAAAACCCACAATCTACTCTGCAGTGTTCTTCACTCAACATGTAGAAAAGTCTACAAAATCTGATGGAGGAGGAAAATAAAATTGTACAGGTATCACAAGGCACAGTCTCACTTGGCACAACTCTTTACTTTGATAATGGCTGCTGCAACTTTAATTTTCATGGTCAGAGCCGACTCTAGCCATTGCAGTACCCTAGGTGATATTATGGTTTGATGCCCGCACCCCGCCTTGCACACACTACCCCAAATATTACTGGACAACAGCAATTTAACACACCTTAAAGGTTTAATTGTTGATGAAACACAAACAAACACACACTGAAATACCATAAATAATAATGAAAACTACAACCCCAATTCCATTGAAGTTGGGACATTGTGTAAAATGTAAATAAAAACAGAATACAATGATTTGTCAATCTTCTTCAACCTATATTCAGTTGAATACACCACAAAACCAAGATATTTAATGTTCAAACTGATAAACTTTATTGTTTTTGTGCAAATATTTGCTCATTTTGAAATGGATGCCTGCGACACGTTTCAAAAAAGCTGGGACAGTGGTATGTTTACCACTGTGTTACATCACCTTTCCTTCTAACAACACTCAATAAGCGTTTGGGAACTGAAGACACTAATTGTTGAAGCTTTGTAGGTGGAATTCTTTCTCATTCTTGCTTGATGTACGACTTCAGTTGTTCAACAGTCCGGGGTCTCTGTTGTCGTATTTTTCACTTCATAATGTGCCACACATTTTCAATGGGCAACACATCTGGACTGCAGGCAGGCCAGTCTAGTACCCGCATTCTTTTACTACAAAGCCACGCTGTTGTAACGTGTAGAATGTGGCTTGGCATTGTTTTGTTGAAATAAATGGACTGCATTTATATAGCGCTTTTCCATCTGCATCAGACACTCAAAGTGCTTTACAATTATGCCACACATTCACCCCGTTGTCAGGGTGCTGCCATACAAGGCTGCCATACAAAGCGCTCACTACACACCGGGAGCAATAGAGGATTAAAGACCTAAGGGCCCTTGCCTTAGTGATTTTACAGTCAGGCGGGGATTTGAACCGAGGATCTTCTGGTCTCATGCCCAACACCTTAACCACTAGACCAAGATGTTGCTTAGATGGCAGCATGTTTGCTCCAAAACCTGGATGTACCTTTCAGCATTGATAGTGTCATCACAGATGTGTACGTTGCCCATACCATGGGCACTAACACACCCCCATACCATCACAGATGCTGGCTTTTGAACTTTGAGCTGGTAACAATCTGGATGGTGGTTTTCCTATTTTGTCCGGAGGACATGACGTCCATGATTTCCAAAAACAAATTGGAAATGTGGACTCATCAAACCACAGCACACTTTTCCAATTTGCATTTGTCCATTCCAAATGAGCTTGGCCCAGAGAAGGCGGCAGCGTTTCTGGATGTTGTTGATATATGGCTTTCACTTTGCATGGTAGAGTTTTAACTTGCACTTGTAGATGTAGCGACGAACTGTATTAGCTGACAATGGTTTTCTGAAGTATTGCTGAACCCACGCAATAAGATCCTTTACACAATGATGTTGGTTTTTAATGTAGTGCCGCCTGAGGGATCAAAGGTCATGGGCATTCAGTGTTGGTTTTTGGCCTTGCTGCTAACGTGTAGAAAGTTCTCCAGATTCTCTGAATCTTCTGATTATATTATGGACTGTAGATGATGGAATCCCTAAATTCCTTACAATTGAATGTTGAGAAACATTGTTCTTAAACTGTTGAACTATTTTTTTCACGCAGTTGTTCACAAAGTGGTGATCCTCACCCCATCTTTGCTTGTGAATGGCTGAGCCTTTTGAGGATGGATGGATGGATGATGGATGAGATTTATTGTCATTGTCATTACAAGTGCAACAACGAGATAATGTCCACACTCAAATTGCCACAGACAAGATACAGCAATTAATCCACAATTATTGCTTGTTTACCATAATAATGGCACACATCAGAATTAAGACAACACATATATACATTTGACATTGTTTATGTGCACTAAACTTGAAACAGTCAGTTTTGAGGTGATGTGAGTGTGTGGTAGCCGCTGCAACAGGAGTCGCGCCGCCGCCAGCTTGGGGGGAATGGGGACCTGCCGCAGCTAAAACTGCGCAGCCCCTGGAGGGGAAAAGGGGTGGTATGAGCAGTGGTCGGGATGGGGTGTGTGAAGGGGGCAGGAGGGGAGATGAGGGGGGAGGTGGAGCATGCTTCAGTCTTTGTCCATGTCTGAGTCATTTTCTGTCCTTGTACTGGAGTTAGAGAGATAAGGAGGCAGTCAATGTTCCCCAAGGCCGTACAGATTCTTCTGGAGGAAAACAACGGGGCATTTTGTCCTTCAGAAGCTGATAAGTCTGCTGTGTTTGTGGTTGAGCAGTGAAAAACACTTTTACATCTTTACATGAACAAACCAGATCCCAAATTATGAATATTCCCCGGTCTCTGAAATGTTCACCTTCCCCTGCAAGGTGCGCATTTGCTCCGAGATGTTATCCAGTTTGTGTCTGAGTTCAAGGGGAGAATGCATCGCCTTGCCCAACTCATTAATCATGATGGATAAGTGAGGGGTCATGGTTTTGGCGGCAGCCGTCTTGCCAATTTTCCAGTGGGTCAGGGCAGCACATAAGCCAATAAGTACCAGCCCTCCTACTATGAAACCAAATATGAATAAATCCTCAACGTCCTCCACAGAGAATGGCACAAAGCATGCGACACGCCACGTCTCCCAGGCGTCGAGAACATAGCCCTCAGGGTAAGTTCCATCTGGGCATGCAGGGTCCCCTGGCCCTGATCTTCTTGTAGAAAAAATGGTGTCAATAGTGTTCAGAGACCAGCTGATCAACTCCATGGTTAATCCAATATACTTTGAAGAATTCACAGTCTGGTGAAGTAGGGACTTTGAGGGTTGGAGCAGTGATAGAGGAGAGAGGAGGAGATGCGACCGCCCTTGCCGGAGTCCCAGGCCGTTTGCTCCTTTTATACCCAATCATGACACTCACCTGTTTCCAGTTAAGCTGTTCACCTGTGGAATGTTCCAAACAGGTGTTCTTTGAGCATTCATCAACTTTCCCAGTCTTTTGTTGCCCCTGTCCCAGCGTTTTTGAAATAGGTTGCAGGCATCCATTTCAAAATGATTTATGTAATTCAGTTCAATGAAATTACATAAATAAAACCGGAGTTTGGGCAAATATTTAGAAGGTCCTCACAGCTCCCATAATATGAATAATTAAAAAGGTGCTATGGTTTAAACAATATAATGTAAAAATGTAATACAAAAGTTGCATTGTGGGTTTAACTCAGTCAGTCCCAGTGACTGCACATATTTTTTCCTTTAGTTTCAACAGCATAAATGGAAATGGTGCTGTGGTCAGTGAATACTTTGGACTTGTATTTGGTAGCAATGGGCCTTGTAAACATAGGCATTATGGAAGCAGAATGTGCAAATAAGACAACGTAAAACTATGACATAGCACTAAAGTCTTATCCAAATCTTGTCTACCTTAACTGTCTACCTATCTGCCTTATAATATCAGCACAGGGGTCCGTCATGGCGCCCGTACAGCTCTGCTATGAAAAGCGATGTCATGTGAAATCTCTCTATTTGAGTCGGATTTCCCCTCTATATGTCTCTTTAATTTATAGTCATTTTTAAAATAAGACATTATTTACTTATGGTATTTAGTGTATGAAGCGTCTAGGTTTTAGACAAAAATGCTTTTTCTTAAGTATTACAAATCAGGTTATAAAGGACTTTTCTCCCTTTATATAGCACCCCTTGGGAACATATTACGGCATTTTGGGATTACCTTTCACTGCTATGCAGATGATACTCAGTTATACATGCTGATATCTGCTGGTAATCGCATTCACATAAAATCCTTAGAAGATTGCCTTGCAGCAGTGAGAAGTTGGATGTCTAGAAACTTCCTACTTTTAAACTCTGATAAGACTGAAATGATGGTTCTTGGTCCAGTGAGACATCGGCATCAATTTGACCAGTTAACGCTCAGCCTAGGCTCGTGTGTCATACATCACACTGACAAAGTCAGGAACCTTGGGTTAATTTTTGATCCTTCGTTGTCCTTTGGCCTCCACATTAGAAATATTACTATGACTGCTTTCTTCCACCTGCGAAATATAGCGAAGATTCATCCCATCCTGTCTATGGCTGATGCTGAGACCCTGATCCATACATTTATCTCTTCTAGATTGGACTACTGCAATGTTCTATTTTCTGGTTTACCGCAGTCTAGCATTAGGGGTCTCCAATTGGTTCAAAATGCTGCAGCCAGACTTTTGACATGCAGCAGAAAGTTCAACCACATTACACCCATTTTGACATCCATTTTGACTGGCTTCCTGTCCCAGTGAAATCAGATTTTAAGGTTCTGCTACTAACCTATAAAATTATTCATGGACTGGCACCTCCCTACTTAGCTGACCTAATTAAACCTTACGTACCGGCCCGGGCTTTACGTTCTCAGGGTGCAGGACTACTTTGTGTCCCTAAGGTGAATAAGAAGTCTGCGGGTCACAGAGCTTTCTCTTATCGTGCCCCTGTTCTGTGGAATGATCTCCCTGCGTCAATAAAACAGTCAGATTCTGTGGAGACTTTCAAGTCCAGACTTAAGATGCACTTATTTTCCCTTTCATATGGCTAGCATACTGGTACAGTTTTGTTTTACGCTTTTTACTCTTTTAATTCATTTTATTAGTAATTGGAGCGGGCTGCGGCCTCAACTTTACCTAAATTCTGGGTCTTTTAGTGAAGTTTAGGGCTAGTGGCCGGCGATCACCTTAGTATTTCTTCTGTTTTTCTTGTTGTTTAATGCTGGCAAATTATACAGTATTTTTTGTCTTTCTGATGCCTGATTCTGTTTTTTCTCTCTGTTTAAGGTGCAGCTCCATCCAGAGATGGGAATTGTATTTGTGTTGGTGACCCTCTTGTCCTGTGTGCCAACAGCATTTCTTGAATATTCGTCCGTGAATTGTTCTGTGAATTATTTCTGTAATTTATGTTTGTAGCATTGCCCAAGCAGAGGGTCACCCCTTTGAGTCTGGTCTGCTTGAGGTTTCTTCCTCAGAGGGAGTTTTTCCTTACCACTGTTGCTCTGGGGGTTGTTAAGGTTAGACCTTACCTGTGTGAAGTGCTTTGAGGCAACTCTGTTGTGATTTGGCACTATATAAATGAAAATAAATTGAAATTAATTTGTGTTGCCCCATCACATTTTTTGCTGGTCCCAGACACTTGTACAAACGTTAACGTAGAGGGCTGTATTGTTTTGTTTTATTTTGTTTTATTTTATTTATTTATTTTTGAAGGTTTGCAGCAGCCCCCCTCCAGCTTGTGCCGGATTCTCCTGTACCAAGAACCAGCTCTGTTCGTGGTTACTTGATACTGAAAGCTATTGGGTTGGCTGGTACATATTTCATCAATCCTGCCTCAACTACAAACCCTTTTCAGTTCCTAATTGCCACTTTTTTATAATGGAGACTCAAACCTCATACTGTTGTTTGTGTGTCATGAAAAGATACCGTGTTCATTTCATGTAGTGCCAATTGTTAATGCACTAGTGTCCAAATATTTATAGTCCTAACTGTGTAGAAGGCTCTGTAGTGCACACTAAACACTAAGTTAGGAGCAAACTCCTTCTGTACTTTGTGTGATGATTCTGGTTGCTCCCCTCAGTTGCAAAACTGTCAGTACAGGTGATGAAGAGGTATTCTGCAGAAGCTGTTCACAACTGCCACCTTGGCAGAAGTTATTCCACTTTCCTGAATTCATTCTCATGATTGCGTTTGTTTGTGGTTCTGCATATAAATAAAGCTTGAAGGTGGACGGGTGAGGTCATCTTGGTCAGTGGTCTTGAAACTGCTTCATAAAATTAATATGAGCCATAAATCCTGTATAATAGTGTGTAGCCTGGGTCAGGATGAGCTGACTCAGGTTAGAGGAGAGCTGAGCTCAGGATTCGGGGTCATGAAGACAGGTGGATGTCGATGCAGTGAAAACTGGAAAAATGTTTCACAATTTACATTTTTGTCTTATTTCTTGGGTGTTCCATTTATCTTTTACTGCCCAGAGGAGACAGTGGAAGAGAAAATAACAGATAATAAAGTGGCAATAAATGTCAATATTAATGTGGTGTGTTCTCACAGATAACACAGTGCTGATACATGTAGCTGTTTGCTTAATGGGATTTAGTTTTATATATCATCCATTTGGCTGGTTCACAAAGAAAAGCTTTTTAGAGAGCAGGATCACTGTTACATTGTCAAAATAGGACATGTTAAATTGGACATGTTAAATTGAGGAAAAGTCTTTATTTTCTCTGGCTTGTGAAAACAGAGCTTGTCAGTACGAATGATAGCATTGTATTTCTTATGCTTGCACCTTTCAACAATGAAACTCCGTGTTCAGTGTTCCTGAGACTCTTCCAATGTCCAAAGGTGAAAGCCACCAACAGTCTAGTCCTTGTAGCCCTTCTAATGGATGGTGACCTGGCAGCATATTTTAGATGATGGAATTTCACCAAAATTTTTTATATTAATGAACACAAAGATGGATTAGGGATAGCGAGATGACTCCACATCTGTATTTGGCCGACACCTGCCACCAGAGGGCTCGAACGGATTCTCACAGGGCACTCTCTGTCTTTCAATCGCAGGTGTGCGTGAATAATTGTAGCAACAGGTATACGAGATGGAGGAAGCTCCGATTTTTCACAAATGGCATACAATTCCTCCTTCATGCTCTTGTCTGCTTCATTCGTGTTATGTGTGAAGGGACCCTTATTCACAGCATGTGATTTCACTTATAAAAATTGCATTTTTTAGATGATATTGTAAATGTTTTTTAGATGTTATTTTATTTTACAGAACAATATATCCAAAAGAAATATAGCATTTATGAGTTTAATAATATCAACTCAGCTACATGTGCACCCAGTCCATTCTGAGTGCCGATCCTCAAGCCCATAACAATGAGTATGGTTGCATTAGGAAGAGCATCCTGTGTAAAATATGCCACAAAAACCATACAAATTACAAATCAAAATACCGAATAGATCGAGGCCCAATGTCGCTGATGTCTAACAGGGTGCCAGTGAAATTGGACTACTGCTTGGCAAAGAACTGGAAGAGAACGTATCCAGACGCAGTGGGAGAGGAAGAAAGTTAGAAGGGTGGAAGTGAGAGACAGAACTTTGAATATTGGTAGTGTGACTGGTGCAGTGAGGGAGTTGGCTGATATGATAGAGAGGAGAAAAGTAGACATATTGTGTGCAGAAGAAAAAAGGTGGAAGGGAAATAAGACCAGGAGCATCGGAGGTGCTTACAAGTTGTTGTATCATGGTGTGGATGGGAGGAGACATGGTGTTGTGGTCATTTTAAAGGAAGAGTATGTTAACAGTGTGTTGGAGGTTAATTGAGTGTCTGACAGGGTGATGAGTGTGAAGTTGGAAATTGAAGGGTGATGATGAATGTCATCAGTGCATATGCCCCACAGGTTGTAGGTGAGATGAAAGAGAGAGGATTTCTGTAGTGTCTTTGATGAGGTGATGGAGCGTGTGCCCAAACATGAAAGAGAGGTGATTGGAGCAGACTTCAATGGTCATGTTGAAAAGGAAACAGAGGTGATGAAGAAGTAATGAAAGATTTAAGTCTATATATAGTTGTCCGACTCTTTATAACACTGAGGTAACTGCTACCCAGCACATGTTGTGCTTCTATAAAATGCTTTAGAAATGAAACACCACATTACATGCACTTTATTCACTGTGACAAAGATGCCAATCACACTTTCCTAAAGTCCAGCTTGGCTTCTTTTCTACAGTTTTCTTGACTGGTCTCTTTGACATGGAGTGAAAAATGTGTTGTTTCCCCACTTCAGCATTTCCACTTTATGTTGATCTTTCAGTCTTTTGTTTTTGGTGGCATTTCCCAAAACTCTCCCTCCTCCACTTGTTCACACATGGAATTCTCTAATAATGTGTAACTGTTTGTCTTTCTCCTTCCAGGCGTCAAGTGCCCTGTGTGCTCCAAGTTCATAAATTCAGATGAGATGGATCTTCACTTGGTCTTGTGTTTAACCAAGCCCAGAGTGACGTATAACGGTAGGACTGATCCATGCTTTATGACTTGCTCGACATATCCAGAATAAAATTGGACAAGCACCACTCACTTTGTTTTGATAAACCACATAAATAAACAATGATTTATTCATGAATTCATAAAGCTAAGCAAACATTATTCTTCCAGAATAATTCTGGCTGTTTTTCCAAACTGCAAACTACATATGCTCTTGCACTGAGCATTCCCCTACTGGTAATATTTACCAAGGCATTCAGTTGGTTTAATAGAAAAATTTGGGCATATTCACTGAATCATGTATTCTTTGTTCTAATGCTGTGTTTGGAAATAAAAAATAGCCAGCCATGCTGCTGGCCTGCCCATGCAGCCACATTTGGATTGAAGCAAATAGAATATTGCCAGGTCTGCTTTAAAAATGCAAAGTGAAAAGGTTTAAAATTAATGTTGATTAAATTTGTGCATGTGTGTGTTTGATTGTTTTTACCCGAGAAATGAAAAAAGCCAGTTAATACAGATTTAGAAAAAAACAAAAAACTTGCAGTAAGCAACACTCTATTCAGTAAATTGGGCAGTCTTTAGATGGTCTTGGTGATACCTGATCATGCTTAAATTGAAACTCATCCAAGAATCACTCATTTACGTTGTCCAGAACAAATATGGATAAAATCTTTTTTTTTTTTTCCCATTTATGATGTACAAAATAAATTATGACTGAAGCATATACAGAGTACAATTCTATGTCCACCATTTGGCTCAATAATAACATGAAAATCAATGTGAGATATGAAAATATTAATTTAAAATGATCGTGGATATGTTAAAAAAAAAATTCTCAGCCACATGGGGTGTGCAGCCAATACATTCTGAGTGTCGGTGCCAAGCCCGGATAAATGAGGAGGGTAGAAGGAGGCAACGCGTTAACCATAAGCTTTGTCAGATCTCAGCCATGTGGGGTGTGGAGCCAGTACACTCTGAGTGCCTATCCCAAGCCTGGTAAAATGAGTAGGGTTGTGTCTTGAAGGGCATCCAGCATAAAAATGCCAACACAACCATGCAGAGCATAAATTGAATTTCCATAGGTTCCAAGGCACAGGTTAACAACGACCACCACCGGTACTATGGTCCAAAAGGATGCCAGCGGAAATTGGACTACTACTGAGGGAAGAAGAAGAGGAAGATGATGTGTCCAGAGACAGAGGGACAGGAAGAAAACTAGAAGGGTGGAAGTGAAAGTCGGTGACTTTGAATGTTGGCAGTGTGACTGGTAAAGGGAGAGAGCTGGCTAATATAATGGGTGACGAAAGGTAGACATATTGTGTACACAAGAAACCAGGTCGAAGGGAAGTAAGGCTGGGAGCATTGGAGGTATCTTATTGTGGATGGGAGGAGAAATAGTGTTGGGTCATTTTAAAGGAAGAGTATGTTAAGAGTGTGTTGGAGGATAAGCAAATGACTGACAGGGTGATGAGTGTGAAATTGGAAATTGAAGGGCAATGATGAATGAGTGGTTGTAGGAGTGTACTTCAATGGGCATGTTAGTGAAGGGAACAGAGGTGATGAGGAAGTAATGAGTAGATATGGTGTCAGGAGAGGAATGTGGAAAGGTAGATGGTAGCATATTTTGCAAAAAGGGTGGAAATAGCTGTGGTGAACACCTACTTTAAGAAACGGGAGGAGCACAGGGTGACATATAAGAGTGGAGGAAGGTGCACACAGGTGGACTACATTCTTTGTAGGAGATGCAAGCTAAAAGAAATTGAAGTCTGTACGGTGATGGCAGGTGATGGTGATGCCCCGGGGGGGCATACGAAACACACATACACAATTACACACACACACACGCGTTGTGAGGGGAGCCGACACTCTGGCATGCCACATGTGTACTTGGCAATGCCACAGTTGTGGGGGCAAAAGTGATGGCCTGCTCACCATCTTCATGCTGACAGCACGAATACTGCTCTGTGAGCAGTATTAAATGTCTGTGTGTGTCACCTGGAATTTGCCCGACACCTGCGGCGAGAGGGATTGAATCGGCTCTCACAGGGCACTCTGTCTTTCTGCTGCTTGTGTGCATGAATAGTTGTAGCGACTGGCATGCAATTCCTCCTTCATGCTCTAGATGACTTCAATCGTGTTATGTGTGAAGGGGCCCTAAGGAAGGAGAAAAGGACTCCTACTGATTGGCCAGACAAAGAGACCAAGCTGGAAGGGATCTGCAGCAGGTTAAGGTGATAAAGGATGCAGATCGGAATGTTCTGGCAAGTGAGGAGAGTGTGTTGAGAATGTGGAGGGGATATTTTGAGGAGCTGATGAATGAAGAAAATGAGCAAGAGCAAAGGCTGGATGATGTGGAGAGAGTAAATCAGGAAGTGCAAGGGGTAAAGATGAAGTGAGGGCAACTATGAAGAGGATGAAGAGCGGAAAGGCAGTTGGTCCAAATGACATTCCAGTGGAGACATGAAAATGTTTACAAGAGATAGCAGTGGAGTTTCTAACCAGACTGTTTAATAAAATCTTGGAAAGTGAGAGGATGGCTGAGGAGTGGAGAAGAAGTGTGCTGGTTCCTATTTTTTAAGTAGTAGGGTGATGTGCAGTAACTACAGAACCATTAAGATGATCAGCCACAGCATGAAATTATGGAAAAGAGTTATAAAATCTAGGCTTAGAAAACAAATGAAGATCTGTGAGCAATACAGTTTCATGCTGAGAAAGATAACTACAGATGAAACTGAAAATACTGATGGAGTAGTATAGAGAATGCCAGAAGGAGTTACATTGTGTGTTTGTGGATTTAGAGAAAGCTTATGACAGGATCCCAAGAGAAGAGTTGTGGTATTCTATGAGGATCTGTGGAGTAGCAGAGAAGTATGTGAGGGTGGTGCAGGATATGTACAAGGGCAGTGTGACAGCGGAAAGATGCACAGTAAAAATGACAGATTCAGTCAAGGTGGAGGTGGATCAGCTCTGAATCCTTTCCTGTTCGCAGTGGTGATGGACAGGTTTACAGATGAGATCTGACAGGTGTCTCCATAGACTATAATTTTTGCTGATGACATTGTGAACTGTACTGAAAGTTGAGAGCAGGTTGAACCTAGCCTGGAAACATGGAGATATGCTCTGGAGAGCAGGATAATGAAAGTCAGTTGGAGTTAGACTGAGTACACATGTGTGAATGAGAGCGAGCCCAGTGGAATAGTATGGTTACAAGGAATAGAGGTGGAGAAAATAGATGACTTTAAATACTTGGGGTCAACTGTCCAAAGTAATGGAGAGTGTGGTAGAGAGGTGAAGAAGAGAGTGCAGGGGTGGACTGGGTGGAGAAAGGTGGTGGGAGTGATTTGTGATACATGAATATCTGCAAGAGTGAAGGGGAAAGTCCACAAGGCAGTAGTGAGACCAGTTATGTTATATGGCTTAGAGACAGTGGCACTAACATAAAGACAAGAGGCACAGCTGGAGGTGGCAGAGCTGAAGATGTTAGGATTTCCTTGGGAGTGATGAGGATGGACGGGATTAGGAGTGAACATATCAGACAAGATGGAGGCCAAAGAGATGTTGCGATTTGAGCACAATCACAATCAAATAGAACCCCAAATAAGCAGGCAGCCCAGGCACAAACTCGAGAATACAAAAACCACTGTGCTTTAATAATCCAGGAGGGTGAGCAAAAACAAAACAAGCAGGTGCAGGGATGCGAGTACAATAAAAGAGTCCAACACTAAACATGGGGCGGAGAAGAACAGGGAGGTGGGATGAAGAGGACAAACTAATGACAGCTGAAAACAAGGTGCATGACTAACCATATGGAGCAATTACAACACATAGCGAACACTGGAAAGACTATGAGACATAACACCACGACATAATGCTTGGACGTTTATTGACCTGCAAAAGATCTCTCTCTTGGTAGTCCGTCGTGAATGATAATGACGCCATGCAGGCTCATTCAGGCAGGTTGGGACAGTGTCTCTGTGACTGTGGAAACCAATGCGTGACAGACAGTGCCGGCTACACACGGGGTACTAGAGAGCAGAATCGGGTGGGGCCAGAGCCTCAGTGTTGGGTTGGTGTCGACGTGCCCGCCACTTATTGGCAACCCGGTCATAGGACTCGTCGAAGTGTGTAGCTGCAGCTTTGCAGGTAGCACAACAGGTGTTTTGTTCAGCTGCTAGGTGGCAAAAGATAGATAAACAGGTGCAGCGTAAATGCAGAAGAACTAATGACTAACAGGTGCAAAAATCACAGCAGACAGGAAATGACAGAGACATCTGAAATTCTAAAGGAACACAAAATGCAAAAACAACAGTGGAACTAAAAGATGACATAATATATGATAAATAATTCAGACACTGATCAGATGACAACCCAAGAGACAAATACAAGCCACAAATAAAGAACTGAGTAAGGTGACCAACTGTGGAGAACTGTATAATGATACTGATGAACAAAAACCACAAAGACCTGGAAAACTGAGGACAGGGGAAACAGAGACATGACATGACAGGAGCAAAAACAGAGAGACATAATGGACCAGGAACCGGGGAGTGTAAGCAAGCACAGACAACAAACTGATCACGAAGGAAGACATTTTGCTATTTCTAGCCAGATAGCATTCAGACCGGTTTTTCAAACCCAGCTCATTGTACACACACATCCAAAATCAATCCAGCTCAGGCTGAAAGAGATGTCTGAATGTGACAGTGCGGGTGGGTAATCTGGACATGAGAGCTGGCTTCTAGCCACGTTTGTGTTCAGACCTCTCAAGTCAGACAGAAAACAATGCACTTTAAATCCAATTTGTGCCATTCACATTCAGAAAAAAACCTGTTTGACTTGAGCCAGATTGGGCCTGAATCTCACTCAAAATGAATTGCTATCCCCTGTCTGAACAGGGTCTTAGTGAACTAAACTGAATGTTGTGAGATGTGTTGCCGGTATAAAATATTTTTTATTTCATGTTAATGCACTACATGGGTCCAGGAATTTTCTTTCAATTCCTCTAATTCAAATCTAATGTCTATTATAAACAATACAATAAAGGGTGATGGAGGATGTAATGTCCACATCCATGTTGTTACCCACACAAACTCAGCTGGCCTCACTGTGCAGGAAAAGACACTCAAGAAAGCACATCAACACGTGTGAACATACATAAGAAATTCTGCCATGTGACTTTAAAGGGGGTGTAATTTTGTATGGTTTTCACTTTTGTTGATATCTAAAATGTGTCACTTCCTGTAAAGATTAGAGTCCCTTTATACAGAGAGCAGCGACATGAGCCGAGAAAAAACAGTCACATAATTCGTGGTGCCACTTTGGCACCAAAATAACGTAATGCTGTTAAGCTGTCTGCATGTAAATCCACCTTATGTATTTATTTATCTGCTGAAAATGCCAGGATGTTGTGCATTTAGGTGCACAAATAGGCACAACAAGGAATTCAAGTTGTATAGATTCCCTTCAGATCTGAACAGAAGAAAAATTTGGGAACTTAAAGTCAGCCATGTGGGATGGAAGCCAACTTCATCATCAAAGTTTTGCGAGGTAGGTAAATTTAGTGTTTAGTCCCATGTACAGTAAAACTCACCTAAACCGTCATCGTATAGACCGGATATTCACACTCACTGGACAAAGACAAAACTCCCAGTGCTTTTGTATTTCCATTAAAAACACCTCATATATACCGGACAGAGAGCAGTCTGGACGTGGATAGTAACAGAGATACAAAATTAAAGTTCAGCGCTGACACTCGCCAAGTCCAGGAAAGTGGGACCAGAGTCATTTTCCGTGATTAAAAGCTCAACTATTTATTTGTTTTCAAACGTTGCTCAGACACGGACCTGCAGCCTGACCTGCACCTGCTAAATCAGACACCACAAACGGCTGTGATTTGACAATTTTCTAGTTTCACTCTTTCTTCTCATATTTGAAAAGTTTTTGCAGTACGCACGTTAAAAGCTCAAATATGTTTGGCAGAAAAGTCAGTAAATTTACAACACGGAGTCAGAAAAAGAGGAAATTGTACACCCTATCTTTGAGATGGTTGTAGACAAAAAGATTGTTGAGAGACAAATTAATCCAGAATAAAGCATAATCCAGTGATGGAAAACTTTAAAACTGTCACGCATGTCAATGTCATTGCACAGAGTGACACGGATTTACAAGCAAGCATAAATCAAGCTTTAAATTAATTAAATAAATCATCATAAATTGTAAATTTGATAGCTCAACTATTTTTATATTTATTTTGATAGTACCTGTACCTGGATGTGTTGCTGTATGTGGTTAACCGATAAAAAAAAAGAAAAAAAATCTTAACAGAAAAGGTTAGTTCAGTAGTTCAGCACAGTTGGCCCCAAAATGGGGCCATATTCTCAGTTGTTGCTACTCTTTGTGTAAAGGGACTCTAATAAAGATCCCCCCCCCCCCCGGTGAACTTTAAAAGCCAGTGTTTGAAAAAAGCCTTATTTGGGGGAACAGCATGTTTTGACTTGAGGTCCACTTCACTGTCACACTTCGCTGAAAGTGAAATTCATTGTCTTTTTGAGATATTCCACTGAAAATCAGACAGACAAAACAAACTAATGGGGCAGAAATTACTACCTCTGTGGCAGGGACGTAGCCAGAAATTTTGAATAGGGCGGGCCTGAAGAAAAGTGGGCGGGCCAACTTTTGCCAGAAGAAAAATCAATATAATATCCAATAATGCCTAGCAGAAACAACCTTAAGGTAATTATTCTATGACCTATTTAAGTGAAACAGCGCACCCTGCTGTCCTCAAGTGCACACTGACAAAGTGGACTGACTACTACAGTACATCATTATATTTCTATAGTTTAAAATTAAGCATTGTTGTTTTGCAAAAACATTTCCTCCATTGAAAAAAGACAACTGGTGTTCAATATTCCCCTGGTGCAGCTAATGTCAAAATAACTGCAAAGGCAGAGGTAAAGATATAACACATTTATTGTCAAATATAAAATTTGAATTTGATGAAAATGAGAACATCTCAAAATGTAGGCCTAATGACAACATAGTCTACTTATATAAAATGTATATTAAACAGGTGTCCTATATTCCCCACGGTAGAGAATTGCAAGGGCAGGGGTAATGATACAAAACATGAACTGTCAAACATAATATTAAAACTGAGAACATAAATATAAAACATATAGAAAAGTATTAAAACTTGTGCTGCTGTCTTGTTCTCTTGTTCGAAACAGCTCTTTTTATTCTGCTCTCTTCCTATTCTGTTCTTCTGGTTTTTTTTTCTTCTCAATAGTTCTGTTCTTTAGTTGTGCTCTGCTGTTATATTCTACATTGTTCTGTTCTATTCTGCTCTATGTCCTCATGTTCTCTTCTACTGCTGTTCTACTCTATTCTAATGCTATTCTGCTCTGCTATATTGGCCTAATATTCTTCTCTATTCTATTCTGTTCTCTTATGCACTGCTCATGTCCTGCTCTTCCATTCTACTCTACTCTTCTGCCCTATTCACGTTCTGCTGTTCTATTCTACTTGGTTCTCTTCTGCTCTGTTCTCCTAAAGAGTTAAACAAGGCGCAAACGCCTGGGTTTGCGGTTGAAAATTGTGATGATCTCATCATAATCCAAAGAGTCACTAATTTCCCTTTCAAATGACAAGAGGGACAAGTGGTTGAGACGGTCAGTGTTCATCTTTGATCTAAGGTAATTCTTGATGCGGCCCACAGTTGAGAAAAGTCTTTCTACACTGCACGAGGTTATAGGAAGGGTTAGGATGACTTGAAGGACTCTGTTCAGGTTTGGGAATATGTCTGCTGGACAGATGTCCAGTACCTCCATCAGTGAAGGAAAGTTTTCTTTTAAGGCTTTCCTTTTCAGTTGCTCATAGAATACTGCCAACTCTGCATCCCTGACTGAAATGTTGTAGTGATTACATACAGAGTGCAGAGATTCCTTCTCGCCAAAGGTTTGTGACTGTGGTAGGAAAGCTGCTGCAGCTTTCATGATGCCATACTGGTCCTCTTGGAACCGGGTATCAAGCTCGGTCAGCTGCCTGTCAGAAAAAGAAAGAATAGTCTATCAAATGCAGGCTACAGTAGGCTATGCATGCCATAGGCCACAGCAAAAGAAAAAGTAATGATGATGAATACAGGACACCTAAGGAGTAAAAGGAAATTAATGTGTTAATCTGGCCTAGATAAACAACATGGACAAGACTGCCCTCAATTGCATATAGTGAAAACAACTATAGGCCCAGTCTATGGCATTCTACACTCTACTTCAGTTGACACAATAGGTTATATAAATCAATTACATTGTTCTGCAGGACCTGAAGAATAGAACACAAACAAAATAATGCATAGCCTTCAATAAATGCAAGAGGTCAATATACACAGCCTATCAGCCTATGTTACCTGTCAAGTATGTCATTCCAGATGTGTCTCAGGTCGTCATCATTCCTCACAGCTGTTGCTTTTCCCAGAGTCGTCGAGACCACAGAATCAGTGAGCCTGGAAGGGAGGCTCCTCTTTCTGGTCCCTACTGTGATATCCCAGCTTGTGATTTCACATTTCTGCATAAGGTCTTCAGTTAGCTTCATCACTTGTTGGAAAACACATTCTGGGTTGTCTCTAAACTCTGCAAAACTGTCTTTCAGTCCCTCGATTAAGTCAATGCATCCAGTGACTGACAGGGTTGGACTTTGTAATCCCTGTGTGGCAAAAGAACTTGTTTCAAATAATTTACCAAATCTTACAAGCAGAAATAGGAACTTCTTTGTTTGTATCTGTTGGAGCAGGGACTGGGCATCGACTTTTGTTTGACCACTGCTTTCTGCACACTCAGCCAGTACTTCAAGTATTACATCAAATAATGTCAGTATTTTGTCTACTGATCCAGCTTTGGAGCTCCAGCGCGTATCCACAGAACGCTCAAGTTCAAAGCAGGGCCGTCCTGGGTGCATCTCTTTCTGCATTTCTATAAAGCGTGTGTGTCTGCTTGACCCTGTCATGAACACGTGCAAAATGTTTACTGTTTCAAAGAATGTGCTAACATGTCCAGACGCTTTTGTTACTGCACTGAGAACCAAATTTAATCGGTGTGAATTGCAGTGCACATAGACAGCATGGGGAAATGTCTCTTTTAAAATAACCTGCACACCTCCTTTATGGCCTGACATTACTGAAGCCCCGTCAAAGCTGAATCCAACACACAGAGATGGGTCAAGACCCAGTGGTTCAATGATCTCTAATATCTTGGCTGAAATCCCCTGCGCACTCATGTCCTTGCTGGTGTCCACAAAGCCGACTGCGCGCTCTTTTATTTTTCCTCCATGGATGTATCTCACACACACAGCGACAAGTTCACGCTTGGAAACTTCTTTCATGTCTCTCTAAAGAATAGCGCAGGTGTTTCCAGTCAGTGTACCCGTCCTGTAAAAACGCATGTTCAGCTCTCGCACTGGGGAAATGTCTACACATTTTACAAAAAAGTGCGTCCCTGCACACATTGTATTCCACCCAGGGAAATTCATCATACCACTTCAGTGAGAAGCACCGTGCTTTCCCATGACTCACAGTGTAGGGAAACTTCTTCGGTTTTGGCTGGGCAGGTGGTTCATCTAGCTGTGACAAATCACTGGGTGGACCTTCATGCTGGCGACCGGGGGGAGGAACAGGACCCTCCGATGTCGGCAGCCCGGCTGGAGAGGCGCTGGCGGGGGGTGGCGTGCTGCTAGTCTCTAGAGTCGACATTGATGGAGTAGCACTAGTAGGAGCGACGGTGATGCTGCTAGAAGGTTGTGGCTCATTTTCTAGTCTAACCCTTTTAAAGCCAAATTTACTCAGTTTACTCTGAGCCATGATGGCTAACTTAGCTAATTGTGTACGCTGTCTGACAACAAAATTAAGCAGCGGCGCACAGCGCGCACAATCCGCCCATCTCAGTGTTCGCTGCAACATCGTTAGTTCCGTTGTAACAATTGCAATATAAAATGAATATGATTGTCCTATTTTTCATTCTACCAAAACATTTTGTAATTTTAAAATTTAAATGTTATCATGACTTCAAAATAACTTAATTACAGTGTAATTTACACGGTCCCACTCATTTTTATTTTTTCAATACATTTTTATACGTTTTGGTTTGAATGTCAATGTTAAGCATATTTTTAATGAGTGAATAAAAAATATCAATAATAAAATAATAGTGAGAAAAATCATGTAAGCTTTCTCAGGGCGGGCCAGGCCCTGGGCCAATCAAAAAGTGGGCGGGCCTAGGACCGCCCTGGCCCTAATATGCCTACGTCCCTGCTCTGTGGTGGAGGTCATAAACATTAAAAACAAAGCCTGAAGTGCCACTTTTTAGAGGAATGTTGTAAAGGAGATAAGCATGTGTGGGATTTAAATTAAACTGACAGAGTATCAAATATACGGTATGTGACATGTCTGATGTGTGAACTTATTTTTCATATCTGGTGCTGAACCTTACATTTACACAGTACTGTATATAACAACTACAGATAACACATTTTGATAAGATTCAGCTGTTAATGTATAATGGACTAAATCTCCTGCTGTAATCAGAGAATCCACATTTAATTGACCGTGTGACTTGGCACCAGAAACTGGTGTGGTTCTTCAGGAACTATTATCAGCTCCTCTACATTTGCTACCCTGACCCTGAAAAATCACTTTGTATCTCCTCATTCTTTCCCTGCTTTGCACTGGCAGAACACCAGGCCTCAAGGAACATTTAAAAAATTCCCCACATTGTAGTTAAGTTTTATTGGTCTTGATCAGAGTTTTATAAGAGACAGTTACATAAGATCCTTTTTCTGAGGTTAAACATTTAAAATAATAAATATTCTGCTTGGTCTCAGTCTGTATTTTATTGTTCTTTGTCACAGGTCCACATCCTGTCGAAGGAAGCACATGTACGCACACACACACACACATACTCAACAAAAATATAAACGCAACACTTTTGGTTTTGCTCCCATTTTGTATGAGATGAACTTAAAGATCTAAAACTTTTTCCACATACACAATATCACCATTTCTCTCAAATATTGTTCACAAACCAGTCTAAATCTGTAATAGTGAGCACTTCTCCTTTGCTGAGATAATCCATCCCACCTCACAGGTGTGCCATACCAAGATGCTGATTAGACACCATGATTAGTGCACAGGTGTGCCTTAGACTGCCCACAATAAAAGGCCACTCTGAAAGGTGCAGTTTTATCACACAGCACAATGCCACAGATGTCACAAGATTTGAGGGAGTGTGCAATTGGCATGCTGACAGCAGGAATGTCAACTAGAGCTGTTGCTTGTGTATTCAATGTTCATGTCTCTACCATAAGCCGTCTCCAAAGTCGTTTCAGAGAATTTGGCAGTACATCCAACCAGCCTCACAACCGCAGACCACGTGTAACCACACCAGCCCAGGACCTCCACATCCAGCATGTTCACCTCCAAGATCGTCTGAGACCAGCCACTCGGACAGCTGCTGGAACAATCAGTTTGCATAACCAAAGAATTTCTGCACAAACTGTCAGAAAACCGTCTCAGGGAAGCTCATCTGCATGCTCGTCGTCCTCATCGGGGTCTTGACGTGACTCCAGTTCGTCGTCGTAACCAACGTGAGTGGGCAAATGCTCACATTCGCTGGCGTTTGGCACGTTGGAGAGGTGTTCTCTTCACGGATGATGCAAAGGAGATGTGTTGCACTGCATGAGGCAAATGGTGGTCACACCAGATACTGACTGGTATCCCCCCCAATAAAACAAAACTGCACCTTTCAGAGTGGCCTTTTATTGCGGGCAGTCTAAGGCACACCTGTGCACTAATCATGGTGTCTAATCAGCATCTTGATATGGCACACCTGTGAGGTGGGATGGATTATCTCAGCAAAGGAGAAGTGCTCACTATCACAGATTTCGACTGGTTTGTGAACAATATTTGAGGGAAATGGTGATATTGTGTATGTGGAAAAAGTTTTAGATCTTTGAGTTCATCTCATACAAAATGGGAGCAAAACCAAAAGTGTTGCGTTTATATTTTTGTTGAGTATATGTTCAAGCTCAGAGTGAGACTGGCCCAAAGAGACAGTCTGAGTTTGAAGAGCATTCACGTCACAGCATCCCGTCCTTTTTAGTTGACATCAGCAAGGTCTCTGTTTCTGTCTGAGTGAAACACAACAAGAGTGAACTGTGATCACCAGAAAACAAAAACTGTGCATCTTATGGACTGCATACAGTGCATAGAGTGCCTTGCAAAGTATTTGACCCCTTGGTGTTTCACACATTTTAATTTATTTATGCCATTTCAAATAGAAAAAGTAATTGGGCTTCTCAATGCAAACATTTCTAAAATTATCTTCCTTAAACTCAACTCAAAGCAAATCTTTACAACTTGATATAAATTAATTAAAAATATAAAAGTCAAGATGATGGGTTGCATAAGTAATGGGACATTCTGGTATAATACCTGTAAATAATCAGTTTTATTGCCAGTTTTCTTCAGCGAAGTCAGGGGATGGATACATGAACATTTCCAAGTCACTGAATGTCTTGAACATTATTTACATCAGTTAACGAAATACAAACAGTATGGCACTCTGTGGTAAATCTGTGTGGAGTAGACAGTTCTCAAAAACTGAGTGACTGTGCAAGAAGGAAAAGAGTGAGGAAAGCCACCAAGACACCCAGACAACCTAGAGGAAGTTATAGGCTTCTGTGGCTGTGATTGGAGAAATTGTGCACAGTGCACGTTTTGCATTTTGTATCCCCAGTTATACAGTTTCATGATGAAGTGGTACAGAGGAGGGTTTTCTTTCACTAAAACATCTATCTAGTCTTGTATCACAGATGTACCTTCTGGCAAACTATAGCTGAATTTTTAGGTCTTCTTTTTAATAAAATCCTCATATAACCACTGGGGTTGGCTGTCCAACTCACTTTCTAGCTGGATAGCATTCAGACATGTTTTTAAAACCCAGCTCACCCTACACGTTTCCAAACAATCTGGCTCAGGCCGAACACAACAGTGTGGGTGTGTCACTTATTTACTTTTGTGTGATCATCACCTCCAAGCACACTTTCAGTGCTGCGTTCACATGCTGGCGGTGTGCGGTTCCATGTTCAGTGACAGCACAACACAAAACTCTGCCGCTCTGACAACAATATCAAATAAAAAAAAAAAATCATCTCCTGCATGATGGAGCTGTAAAAACAAACAATGTTGTCTTTGAAGATTGACAGCAAGAGTTGTACTGTGGGTGCAGTTTCAGAAGGAGGACTAATGCGACATTATAGAGAGAAATGATCCTATAACGTCATAAAAATTAGATTGTTATACAACCATCAATCTCTTGTTTTTATTGCACAACATTGCACAAAATCATAAAACACGATTATATCCTTTGATGAAATGAATTATAGCCAATTGTCACACAGTGTGTGCTACTGCAGTGGACTGATGGCAATAGAAAAACCATCACACTGGTCCTTAAAGGCAGCAGAAACATCTGCAGAGGAAGATGAAGTGTGATTCGTCTTTGGAGGAAGAAGAATGCTGAGTTGCATCCCAAGAACACCATATCTACTGTGGAGCACGGGGGTGGAAACATCATGCTTTGAGGCTATTTTTTTCTGCAAAGGGGTCAGGGTGACTGATCCGTCTTAAGGGAAGAATGAACAGGGCCATGTATCATGAGATTTTAAGCCAAAACCTCCTTCCATCAGTGAGAGCATTGAAGATGCAATGTGGCTGGGTCTTCCAGCATGACAATGATCCCAAACACATCGCTCGGGCAATGAAGGAGTGGCTCTGTAAAAAGTATTTCAAGGACCTGGAGTGGCCAAGCCAGTCTCCAGACCTCAACCCCATAGATAATTTGTGGAGGGAGTTGAAAGTCCGTGTTGCCCAGCGACAGCCCCAAAACATTACTGCTCTCGCGGAGATCTGCATGGAGGAATGGGCCAAAATACCAGCTGCAGTGTGCACAAACCTGGTGAAGACTTACAGGAAACGTTTGACCTCTGTCATTGCCAACAAAGATTATGTTACAAAGTATTGAGTTGAACTTTTGTTATTGACCAAATACTTATTTTCCACCATAATTTACAAATAAATTCTTTAAAAATCCTACAATGTGATTTCCTGGAATTTGTTTCTCATTTTGTCTCTCTTAGTTAAAGTGTACCTATGATAAAAATTACAGACCTCTCTCATCTTTCTAAGTAGGAGAAATTGCACAATCAGGGACTGAATAAATACTTTTTACCCACTGTATATAGCACTTTTCCATGTGCATCAGATGCTTAAAGTGCTTTGCACACTAATGCCTCACATTCACCTCGATGTGAGGGTGCTGCCATACAAGGTATTCACTACACACCGGGAGCAACTAGGGGATTAAGGACCTTGCCCAAGGGCCCTTAGTGATTTTCCAGTCAGGCTGAGATATGAACCGAGGATTCTCTGGTATCAAGCCCATTGCTTAACCACTAGACCATCACCTCCCCATTATGTTGTATAATTGCAAGTGAATGAATATAATTGTGTTGAAATTTGTTTGTTTTTATAGTATTTTTGAGTGGTTTGGCAGTTGTTCTCACGTTTAAAAAGAAGTCACATCCAGATAATCTGAAAATTACCCCATAACAAAACAACTCGGTATACCGAAAGTTAAACAATCAGTAAGATTTATCCACCACCACCCCCACCATTTACACACTCCTGGCATCGCTTTGTCATACTCCTGATAATCCTGTCAACAGTACAAAAACATACCTGCTCCCTTAATAAATGTGAGTAGTGTACCATAGTATTTGAAAAACATTGCATTATTGTACATTTAATGAGTTGATAACAGCAGTAAAATTGTTAGATAGGTGTCATGAGCTGAGCTAATTGTCTTTGGGAATTTTCTGACAAACTTTAGATTGGGTCATACCCAAAAGAACAAGATAGCATGTACAAGTGATCACAATAGATTTCCTCAGGAGGGTGGCTGGTGTCTCCCTTAGAGATAAGGTGAGAAGCTCAGCCATCCATGAGTGACTCTTGAGTAGAGCCACTGCTTCTTTGCGTTGAATGGAAGCAGCTGAAGTGTTTCAGATATCTGGTAAGTATGCTTCCTGGGTGCCTTCCCAGACAGGTGTCCCGGGCAAGTTCAGCTGAGAGGAAACACCGGGGAAGACCCAGGACTAGGGATGGGTATTGATAAGATTTTATCGATATGATGCCATTATCGATTCCACTTATTGATCCAATTCCTTATCGATTCCCTTATCGATGCCTCTTGTGAATTTTCTGTGTACTAAAAGTAGGCTTTACAGGTTTTCTATGTCAACACATTTTAAATTAGTCACTGGATCCTTGATCTCTGGACATAAATAAAATCTGTAGTTTTTGTCTAAAGCATTTCAGACATTTTGGCATGAATGTCTCCATACCTCTGAACTGAGCTCAGCCAGCTGCTGCACATCAGCGCAGGACGTCTCGTTTTAGGAGGGAAAAAAAACGTTTTGATCAGTTGCAGTTTGTTTGTATTCCAACATTTGGAAAGAGGTGTCAATTGATTTAAACTGCGTTTTGCTTTGAAGTTATTAATTCCGACTGGACTCTGTTGTTCTAACTTAACTCAGCAGAGAGCCGCGCAGCGTTTGGAGCTGTGTGAACAGAACGGAGGACGATTCTCATTTCTTTCTCGCAACAAGACAGGAGTCCGAGTTAGTGACTTTAATCCGCACAAAAGTGGCTCACAATTGACATATTCATGGATGAAAGTGGTGAAAAACAAAAAAAGCTGTAACTCAAAATTACCCCCAACACCACCCACACAAAAATGTTTGAATTCTAGAAGCTCTGAAATGCAATCTGGGACTATTCCAGACAATAAACTGCGGTGAGTGCAGCATCCATTTGGTGAGAAAAACCCCAACTTTCCTTATTCAAATTCATTCCAGTAGTATTCTGTTCTTACTAGGATGCAGTAGTTTTCTAGTTTGGTAGATAGTTCTGGAGGAAATCACTGAAGAAATTAACACATTGAAAATATGGTTTGACCGATACAAATTGTCATTAAACGTAAATAAAAAAGGGATAAAGTGGAGGTGTAAGAGTCACTAGGTGTTCACAGGAAACATTTATTTCTATATTTATTTATTTATGTTCATTGTTAGTTGGTTTTATCTTTTGTGTTGTGTTTTGTTTCATCAGGCTCTTTTTGTCTCTTTCTCTAAAATTGTATTGTAGCATTATTAGTTATTATGAGTTATTATTACTATTATTGTTGTTGCTATTATTATTAATATATGAATTAAAAAAATACAATTTGACAACGAACGCTGAGCCCATTAATTATTATACAGAAACATGCACACAAACATGCTGAGCTGCAACAGCTTAATGCCTAACTTTAACAATGAAAATGCCATAGACATGCTAACGCATTAGCATCGGTCTCGTTTTTAAGTTATAAAATACATCTGTCAACTGTTTCAGAAGACCATAACATGTCGGTTTAACATAAAAAGGTAAATATTATTCACAGACATATGCTCTTTAGGATTTTAGCGAGGAAAATTAAGATAAGCGAAGAAAACTGTGAATCATCGAAGCAGCAAATCGAAGCACTGCTTCAATCTGCGGATCACTGCTTCGATTGGTTCAAGTTTCAAAACAAAGCAGCGCTGCAGAAAAATTAATTATAGACCCGCTGCAGGGTCTGTAATCAATGTAGAGAAATTATCATTTTCCTGACGAACACCCCCAAAAACAATAGCGACTCTGAAGTACCGATAAGGGAATTGTTAAGCAAAAAGGTTATTATGTCGGCGAATCGAACCATTTCTTAACGATACCCGAAAGGAACCGGTTCTTGATACCCATCCCTACCCAGGACTATGTGAAGAGATTATATCTCCACACTGCCTGGGAACACCTCGGCCCACCTCAGGCAGAAGTGGTTAATGTCCCAGGAAAGGGAGGTTTGGAATCCCCTGCTGCAGTTGTTGCCCTTGCAGCCTGGTGTCACAGACCAAACAGTCTGCCCCTAAAAATTGGTCCACCTTGCCTCCACTGCACATACGTCATTTGCGACCACAGGAACTTCTCTGAGATGGACTCTTCGTCACCCAAAGCAATCAAATGGATTATGGGATTATTAACTATCAGATGACAAGGTAAAACCTCTTAAATCATTCTAAAAGTCAGTTTTAACCAGAAACGAGGCATTGTCAAGTAGGGCTGCCACAACTAGTCGACTAGTCATGACTACGTCGACTATTGAAACCATCAACAACTATTTAGTAGTCGACAAGTCATTTATTTTATTTAAGTCTTTGTTTTTCTCTCCATTCATAGTTCTAGGCAGTGAGCCGTCCTGCTGTCATTTGGACGTTTAAACTTGGATAAGATGACCGATTAAAACAGTGGCCGTCTTGTTCAAAGCCGTTTAAAATGCACAATTTACCGAAGGAGCTGTCGGTAGTGTGTGTGTGTGTGTGTGGTGTGTGTGTGTGTGTGTGTGTGTGTGTGTGTGTGTGTGTGTGTGTGTGTGTGTGTGTGTGTGTGTGTGTGTGTGTGTGTGTGCGCGCGCACGCGGAGTCAACTGATTGTACATCCCCTGGCAAAAATTATGGAATCACCGGCCTCGGAGGATGTTCATTCAGTTTAATTTTGTAGAAAAAAAGCAGATCACAGACATGACACAAAACTAAAGTCATTCAATGGCAACTTTCTGGCTTTAAGAAACACTATAAGAAATCAGGAAAAAAAATTGTGGCAGTCAGTAACGGTTACTTTTTTAGACCAAGCAGAGGGGAAAAAATATGGAATCACTCAATTCTGAGGAAAAAATTATGGAATCATGAAAAACAAAAGAACGCTCCAACACATCACTAGTATTTTGTTGCACCACCTCTGGCTTTTATTACAGCTTGCAGTCTCTGAGGCATGGACTTAATGAGTGACAAACAGTACTCTTCATCAATCTGGCTCCAACTTTCTCTGATTGCTGTTGCCAGATCAGCTTTGCAGGTTGGAGCCTTGTCATGGACCATTTTCTTCAACTTCCTCCAAAGATTTTCAATTGGATTAAGATCTGGACTATTTGCATTCCATGACATTGACCATATGTGTCTTTTTGCAAGGAATGTTTTCACAGTTTTTGTTCTATGGCAAGATGCATTATCATCTTGAAAAATGATTTCATCATCCCCAAACATCCTTTCAATTGATGGGATAAGAAAAGTGTCCAAAATATCAACGTAAACTTGTGCATTTATTGATGATGTAATGACAGCCATCTCCCCAGTGCCTTTACTTGACATGCAGCCCCATATCATCAATGACTGTGGAAATTTACATGTTCTCTTCAGGCAGTCATCTTTATAAATCTCATTGGAACGGCACCAAACAAAAGTTCCAGCATCATCACCTTGCCCAATGCAGATTCAAGATTCATCACTGAATATTACTTTCATCCAGTCATCCACAGTCCACAATTGCTTTTCCTTAGCCCATTGTAACCTTGTTTTTTTTCTGTTTAGGTGTTAATGATGGCTTTCGTTTAGCTTTTCTGTATGTAAATCCCATTTCCTTTAGGCAGTTTCTTACAGTTCGGTCACAGACGTTGACTCCAGTTTCCTCCCATTCGTTCCTCATTTGTTTTGTTGTGCATTTTCGATTTTTGAGACATATTGCTTTAAGTTTTCTGTCTTGACGCTTTGATGTCTTCCTTGGTCTACCAGTATGTTTGCCTTTAACAACCTTCCCATGTTTGTATTTGGTCCAGAGTTTAGAAACAGCTGACTGTGAACAACCAACATCTTTTGCAACATTGTGTGATGATTTACCCCTCTTTAAGAGTTTGATAATCCTCTCCTTTGTTTCAATTGACATCTCTCGTGTTGGAGCCATGATTCATGTCAGTCCACTTGGTGCAACAGCTCTCCAAGGTGTGATCACTCCTTTTTAGATGCAGACTAACGAGCAGATCTGATTTGATGCAGGTGTTAGTTTTGGGGATGAAACTTTACAGGGTGATTCCATAATTTATTCCTCAGAATTGAGTGAGTCCATATTTTTTTCCCTCTGCTTGGTCTAAAAAAGTACTGACTGCCACAATTATTTTTCTTGATTTCTTATAGTGTTTCTTAAAGCCAGAAAGTTGCCATTTGAAATGACTTTAGTTTTGTGTCATGTCTGTGATCTTCTTTTTTTTCTACAAAATTAAACAACTGAATGAACATCCTCCAAGGCCAGTGATTCCATAATTTTTGCCAGGGGTTGTAGACTGTGAGGGTGGGGGAGGAAGATTCCTGAACGGAGGCAGGAGACGTTACATTCTGCTGAGAACCATCACTGCACGTGAGACAGCGAGCGCGGAGCAGATAGAGGATTTTAACCCGAGTGAACTTGTTTCCAAAAAAAAAAACCCCGAACCAAACCGTGGAGCTGCCTTTACTTCTCTCTGCACTTTCTCTACTCGTGCGGTTCTGATGGCACCATCCTGTTCACACCATGTGCGCATCGTATACTGAATTTATGAGATCATGAGATGAAATAAACATAAATATCCTTAAAAATGAGAATAAATAAATGAACGGAGCAAAAAATTACACATACACAGGTAAAAACCCTGATGTGGAGAAGCTGTGCAGTGATGTTCAGAGGAACAGATCACATAAAGCAGGCGAGAACTCTGAACTTTAACAGCTGTTATTTTCCAAAGATATTTATTTGTTCAATCTTAAGCTTAATGTAGTGTTCAAGCACAAAACATGACTGATGAGGAGAAAAAAATGACTTAAAAATGACTTAATCACACTAAAATGAACTGGAGTCAGAATAAAAATACAAGCTGTTATATCTCTGTTATATACAAGCTGCTGATTTTTGTTATTTTTCAAAGTTATTATAAGCTGCAGCTATATGTTTTAATTATTTCCAAGTGAGTTGCCTCTTATTTTATTCTGATTTATTTATACAAAAAATATGGGGAGTCAAATCAGCCTGCATTGATCTGTTCAGTTTATATCAAAGTTTTCCTGCATGTCTGTGTATTTTTTCCTTCTTTCTAAGAGTTTGGTGTTGCATTTACTCCACAAAGTTTTTAAAACACAATAAAATGTTCACCACTTTTCTTTAAAGCAGTTCTGTAATTTTAGAAATGCAACAGAAACAACCACAATCAGAAAAAGTTGGGACTATATGTAAAATGAAGATAAAATAAAAATGATGCACTATTCCCAGTTTCTCCACTCACAGAAGCCAAAAGTTCTTCCAGAGTTGTGTCTTGGTGGCTTTCCTCACTTGTCTCCTTCCAGAATGGAAAAAATGCCTACCTGACACAGATTTACTATAAAGTACCACACTGTTTGTATTTCTGAATGATTGCTGTAAATGAAGTCTAAGAAACAGTCATTGATTTGGAAATGTTTTCATCCCCTGACGTTTCTCGGAAAATGCTGCAGTCCTTAATTTAGGAAATTACGTATTATCCAACTAGTCGACTAATCGCAAAATTAATCGTTGACTAGTTGACTATCAAAATAGTCGTTTGTGGCAGCCTTATTGTCAAGGGCATGGCCGACACGCATCAGCTAGCAGCTCATGTAGCCGCAGCGCTCTGATCGCGCCTTTTATGATGAAATAATGCTGAATTTATGTGGAAATGATTGTTGTACAAAAGCTTGAGATCGCTGTCGCTGAGATAGATGATGACTGGAGTGCAGTTTTAAGCAGAAACGAGGTGATAACCAGTGACGAACCAATGACGCATGCGCAGTGAAGGCAGGATGGATCGATTTTTTAGGGGGGGGGGGGGTCCGTTTGGTCTGTCACACCGGTCCTGGATAAGCGAATGAAGATGAGTGAGTGATGAGTAAATAGTACATTGAAAATTCTGATGTTTTGAAATTTTTTCCAAATATTTTGAGGACTCTGGAACAGCTTCTATTTGTAATGTGTCGGATTCCCAGATTTGTTCCTCAAGGTAATCCTGTCTAGTCCTGCAGAGGGGAGGTCTGTCGTATCCACGGAACTAGTTTGAGATGTGATATAAAGCAGCCGTTAGAGTAAGTCTCAGTTGTGGCCATGAAGGCATGCACATGTGGGCTGTGGCATTTGAACAATGTCCATTTGTGTGTCCAAAATGTACTTGTACTGCCACCACCAGCAGCTTGAACATTTGACACAAGGCAGGATGGATCCATGGATTCAGTTGTTGGTGTATTTTATTCAGTTTCTTGTCTTAAATGAGAAGAATGGAATCATGTGCAGTCTATTGCTTCAGCATTTTCCATTAGATTGTCATGTTTGGGCTCCTGTGGGCCCTCAAAAACACCCCACCCCCACCCCCAGTATCTCATCCACAACCAATGGAGTTTTGTGGTGTATTCAATTGAATATAGGTTGAGGATTTTGCAAATCATTGTATTCTGTTTCACATAAAGTCCCAAACTTCATTGGAATTGGGGTTGTACAATTCCTTGTTATAGGTTGATAATACACATATTGTAATATTGTACAAGATTGACACATTTTGCTGAGTCACTGCCAGTTTCATGAGTTCATGAAATCAATTACCACATACCATTTGAACTTTAGGATGAAATTTTGTATTTTATGTGGTGGGCCTGTGCATGCATCCACTGATTTCAAATGAACTGTTGGTCTTTCATGATTTTCTGTGTATAATTTTTTTTTTTTTGTGATTTCAGCTTTGCAAAATGTAGCATGTGAACAAAATTTGATTGTTAGCCTCTGGTTCAGGATCCGATCCATCTGTGTGAGTCACACAGCGTGTGCTGTAAAATGTAACTGGTAAAATTTAATGTCAAATGAAGACGAGGCAGGAACGATGGACTAAAGCACCCAAGATACATGGCTGCAGCCACGTGTTGAATTACTCTTAATAGTCTCAAATTTTGCAGCATTGTTAAATCCCCTCTGTCACAACCTGGACAGGCCACACCGCACTGTTCCGGCGTGGAGCTGCAGCCTGGAGGTGTTTGATTTAAAGATCAGTGCTCAGGCGCCTCTGACAGTATCATCAGCCTGTACTGTCATAAAACAACACCATCTAGGCAGAAACTGTGGCTCAGAGGTCAAAGTACTGCAGTAAAAACAGGAGTGTCTGGAGTCTGTGATCCTTCCCACTCAGGACATTACAGAGTTCAAAGTTCAACAAGTGTTTAATGACGACAGTCCAGATCAGGTGTGGTGTGAGGTTTTACCCACACTGATAGCAGCTGGTCACATCAGCATTTTTATTTGTATGTAACAGTGTCCAATGGGAGTTTAATAACAAATGTTTGCATGCAGTGTACATACAGTTCTGATGTTTAAAATTAACATTATATCCTCACCTTCAGGCTACACAGCTCATATTTATGACAAAAGCTCTTATGTCTGCATTGGCCAGAGGCCACACAGCATGAACAGAGGTTAAAAAAAATAGAAAGAAATGAACCCAGACTTTATTGGCATCATGTGGTGAAGTGAAATTAAACCTCCTGTTCTTTTATATCTTTTGCCTTTCTTTTATTTGCTGTTTTCTCAACTTGGCATAAAAGACAGACTATAGAACAAAACAGAGATCTGTCAACTCTTTGTAACCAACACATTATTCATAAAATAATGAGTATTTAAACTTCAGCTGGATGTGTTTTTGCAAATGAGTTTTCTCTGCTGTCTGAATTGAATTTAAATTAATGAATTCTTATACCTTAAAGTGTGCACTCTCTCCAACATTCTCCATGAACTTTCAGAGGAATAAAGTTCAGGAAGTTACTCCCTTTTATAAAGGTGTGATGACTGTAAATCAGATGTCATTGTGTGTTTCACTGGCCTCGTGGTTTTCTGTGAGTACACACGTTTTTGCCATCGGATGAGCTGGATGCCACGTGCTGCAGCCCATAACTGGCTTTACGGGACTATGTGGGTTAATCCACTGTTACATAAGGCCACTTCTAATGACCGTGTGTTGTGCTGCAGGTGATGGTTTTAATGGTACACATGCTAGTACACACATCAGACTCAAGCTAATACTACATGATACTGTGCACCATAGGCAATATGCACAGATACTGCACAGTACAGGCAGTATGCACAGACACTGTACACTGTCTGCATTGTGCACAGACACTGTACACTGTCTGCAGTGTAGACACTGCGCGCTATAGGCAGTATGCATAAACACTGCACACTGTCTGCAGTATGCAGGATACCACACACTATGAGCAGAATGCACAGATAGCGTGCACTATCAGCAGAATGCACAGACGCTGCGCGCTGTCTGCAGTATGCACACACACTGGGCACTGTCAGCAGTATGCACACACACACACTGCGTGCTGTCGGCAGTATTCACAGACACTGCGTGCTGTCGGCAGTATTCACAGACATTGCGTGCTGTCGGCAGTATTCACAGACACTTCGCGCTGTCGGCAGTATTCATAGACACTTTGCGCTGTCGGCAGTATTCATAGACACTTCGCGCTGTCTGCAGTATGCACAGACACTGCGCGCTGTCTGCAGTATGCACAGACACTGCGCGCTGTCGGCAGTATGCACAGACACTGCGCGCTGTCGGCAGTATGCACAAAGACTGCGCGCTCTCTGCAGTATGCACAAACACTGCGCGCTCACTGCAGTATGAAAAATAGCAGGTCTTTTGAAATGAAACAGGTGGTGGATCTAATTTTTTTTTTTGCATGGTCAGAATGGGCTGGAGGTTTGTTAAAGTGATGCAGTGTGTGCTGGTCAACTCCTGGTGTTGTTGCTGCGGCTGACTTCTTTTAATTCTGGGTGATGACATGCTAAATGTGCCTTGCGCATTTTTTGTGTTTCCAAAAGGCTTGACCTTGATTTGCACTGTGCTCATTCTTATCCGGGATGGTATTATAGAATCCAAGTACACCTAAAGCTTGCTTTTAGAATTGACGGAGTAGTAGGTCTGTCATAACAAATTTTTCTAGGCAATATATTGCCTCAGAAAATATCACCAAAAAATGCAAGTCCATCTGATCTAGGAACAGTGAACCTTTATTTCTCAAGAATATTCAGGGGAATTAAAATGTGGAAAAAAGACATTTCAACAAGGGGGCTCAGGCTGTGGGCTAATAGGCTGACCACTTGCACACACATCGACGTGATGATCCCACCCGCTGTGTTCCCAGCTGGATGCCGTGCTTTGTTCATCTGGCTACCACGCATTGTACACTGACGCTGCAACCTATAAAAAATTATTTCGTAGCGGATAATCGTTTTCCTCTGTGAGTTGGCTGTTGAAAATGGGTCTAATCACTTCCTGAATCCAGCCGCAGCTGTTCTTGCGGGCGCTAACGAGCTGGAGAAAGCATTTGGAGCTGTCTGATTTGTCATGTTTACATTGTCATGGCTTGGTAAAAACAGTTGCAGTTCTTTCCTTCTTGTGTGCAGCTATAAAAGTATGTTATGATTGATCTAATATCTTGTTATAATCGTTCAGACAAGCTGCGCTCTGATGCGGTGCGCGGGACGCAACCACTTTCTCTGTTCACTTTTTCTTTACTCAACTTGATGAGCTGCACATAGTGTTGGCGAGTACATTGCGCAACGTTGCACGACATTTATGCTTGAAAGATTTTTTGAACATTTCAAAATTCTCTTTGCGTAATTGCACGCGCCTCTCACATTCAGTCTACACCCGTTAACGACGTGTTTACTCTCCTGCATGACACAGTGCATTCAAGTGCGGGCATCAAAGTTGTGCAAGTCAATCAATCAATTTTTTTTATATAGTGCCATAATCACAACAAACAGTTGCCCCAAGGCACTTATATTGTAAGGCAAGGCCATACAATAATTATGGTAAAACCCCAACGGTCAAAACGTCCCCCTGTGAGCAAGCACTTGGCTACAGTGGGAAGGAAAAACTCCCTTTTAACAGGAAGAAACCTCCAGCAGAACCAGGCTCAGGGAGGGGCAGTCTTCTGCTGGGACTGGTTGGGGCTGAGGGAGGGAGAACCAGGAAAAAGACATGCTATGGAGGGGAGCAGAGATCAATCACTAATGATTAAATGCAGAGTGGTGCATACAGAGCAAAAAGAGAAAGAAACAGTGCATCATGGGAACCCCCAGCAGTCTACGTCTATAGCAGCATAAACTAAGGGATGGTTCAGGGTCACCTGATCCAGCCCTAACTATAAGCTTTAGCAAAAAGGAAAGTTTTAAGCCTAATCTTAAAAGTAGAGAGGGTGTCTGTCTCCCTGATCTGAATTGGGAGCTGGTTCCACAGGAGAGGAGCCTGAAAGCTGAAGGCTCTGCCTCCCATTCTACTCTTACAAACCCTAGGAACTACAAGTAAGCCTGCAGTCTGAGAGCGAAGCGCTCTATTGGGGTGATATGGTACTACGAGGTCCCTAAGTTAAGATGGGACCTGATTATTCAAAACCTTATAAGTAGGAAGAAGAATTTTAAATTCTATTCTAGAATTAACAGGAAGCCAATGAAGAGAGGCCAATATGGGTGAGATATGCTCTCTCCGTCTAGTCCCAGTCAGTACTCTAGCTGCAGCATTTTGAATTAACTGAAGGCTTTTTAGGGAACTTTTAGGACAACCTGATAATAATGAATTACAGTAGTCCAGCCTAGAGGAAATAAATGCATGAATTAGTTTTTCAGCATCACTCTGAGACAAGACCTTTCTGATTTTAGAGATATTGCGTAAATGCAAAAAAGCAGTCCTACATATTTGTTTAATATGCGCTTTGAATGACATATCCTGATCAAAAATGACTCCAAGATTTCTCACAGTATTACTAGAGGTCAGGGTAATGCCATCCAGAGTAAGGATCTGGTTAGACACCATGTTTCTAAGATTTGTGGGCCAAGTACAATAACTTCAGTTTTATCTGAGTTTAAAAGCAGGAAATTAGAGGTCATCCATGTCTTTATGTCTGTAAGACAATCCTGCAGTTTAGCTAATTGGTGTGTGTCCTCTGGCTTCATGGATAGTTAAAGCTGGGTATCATCCTGCGTAACAATGAAAATTTAAGCAATACCGTCTAATAATACTGCCTAAGGGAAGCATGTATAAAGTGAATAAAATTGGTCCTAGCACAGAACCTTGTGGAACTCCATAATTAACCTTTAGTCTGTGAAGAAGATTCCCCATTTACATGAACAAATTGTAATCTATTAGACAAATATGATTCAAACCACCGCAGCGCAGTGCCTTTAATACCTATGGCATGCTCTAATCTCTGTAATAAAATTTATGGTCAACAGTATCAAAAGCAGCACTGAGGTCTAACAGAACAAGCACAGAGATGAGTCCACTGTCCGAGGCCCTAAGAAGATAATTGTAACCTTCACTAATGCTGTTTCTGTACTATGATGAATTCTAAAACCTGACTGAAACTCTTCAATAGACCATTCCTCTGCAGATGATCAGTTAGCTGTTTTACAACTACCCTTTCAAGAATTTTTGAGAGAAAAGGAAGGTTGGAGATTGGCCTATAATTAGCTAAGATAGCTGGGTCAAGTGATGGCTTTTTAAGTAATGGTTTAATACTGCCACCTTAAAAGCCTGTGGTACATAGCCAACTAACAAAGATAGATTGATCATAGTTAAGATCGAAGCATTAATAATGGTAGGGCTTCCTTGAGCAGCCTGGTAGGAATGGGGTCTAATAAACATGTTGATGGTTTGGATGAAGTAGTAACTAATGAAATAACTCAGACAGAACAATCGGAGAGAAAGAGGTCTAACCAAATACCGGCATCACTGAAAGCAGCCAAAGATAACGATACGTCTTTGGGATGGTATGAGTACTTTTTTTCTCTAATAGTAAATTTTGTTAGCAAAGAAGTCATGAAGTCATTACTAGGTTAAAGTTAATGGATACTCAGCTCAATAGAGCTCTGACTCTTTGTCAGCCTGGCTACAGTGCTGAAAAGAAACCTGGGGTTTGTTCTTATTTTCTTCAATTAGTGATGAGTAGAAAGATGTCCTAGCTTTACGGAGGGCTTTTTTATAGAGCAACAGACTCTTTTTCCAGGCTAAGTGAAGATCTTCTAAATTCGTGAGACGCCATTTCCTCTCCAACTTACGGGTTATCTGCTTTAAGCTACGAGTTTGTGAGTTATACCACGGAGTCAGGACACTTCTGATTTAAAGCTCTCTTTTTCAGAGGAGCTACAGCATCCAAAGTTGTCTTCAATGAGGATGTAAAACTATGACGAGATACTCTATCTCCCTTACAGAGTTTAGGTAGCTACTCTGCACGGTGTTGGTATATGGCATTAGAGAACATAAAGAAGGAATCATATCCTTAAACCTAGTTACAGCGCTTTCTGAAGACTTCTAGTGTAATGAAACTTATTCCCCCACTGCTGGGTAGTCCATCAGAGTAAATGTAAATGTTATTAAGAAATGATCAGACAGAAGGGAGTTTTCAGGGAATACTGTTAAGTCTTCTATTTCCATACCATAAGTCAGAACAAGATCTAAGATATGATTAAAGTGGTGGGTGGACTCATTTCCTTTTTGAGCAAAGCCAATAGAGTCTAATAATAGATTAAATGCAGTGTTGAGGCTGTCATTCTCAGCATCTGTGTGGATGTTAAAATCGCCCACTATAATTATCTTATCTGAGCTAAGCACTAAGTCAGACAAAAAGGTCTGAAAATTCACAGAGAAACTCACAGTAACGACCAGGTGGACGATAGATAATAACAAATAAAACTGGTTTTTGGGACTTCCAATTTGGATGGACAAGACTAAGAGACAAGCTTTCAAATGAATTAAAGCTCTGTCTGGGTTTTTGATTAATTAATAAGCTGGAATGGAAGATTGCTGCTAATCCTCCGCCCCGGCCCGTGCTACGAGCATTCTGACAGTTAGTGTGACTCGGGGGTGTTGACTCATTTAAACTAACTATTCATCCTGCTGTAACCAGGTTTCTGTAGGCAGAATAAATCAATATGTTGATCAATTATTATATCATTTACCAACAGGGACTTAGAAGAGAGAGACCTAATGTTTAATAGACCACATTTAACTGTTTTAGTCTGTGGTGCAGTTAGAAGGTGCTATATTATTTTTTCTTTTTGAATTTTTATGCTTAAATAGATTTTTGCTGGTTATTGGTGGTCTGGGAGCAGGCACCGTCTCTACGGGGATGGGGTAATGAGGGGATGGCAGGGGGAGAGAAGCTGCAGAGAGGTGTAAGACTACAACTCTGCTTCCTGGTCCCAACCCTGGATAGTCACGGTTTGGAGGATTTAAGAAAATTGGCCAGATTTCTAGAAATGAGAGCTGCTCCATCCAAAGTGGGATGGATGCCGTCTCTCCTAACAAGACCAGGTTTTCCCCAGAAGCTTTGCCAATTATCTGTGAAGCCCACCTCATTTTTGGACCACTCAGACAGCCAGCAATTCAAGGAGAACATGCGGCTAAACATGTCACTCCCGGTCTGATTGGGGAGGGGCCCAGAGAAAACTACAGAGCCCGACATTGTTTTTGCCAAGTTACACACCGATTTAATGTTAATTTTAGTGACCTCCGATTGGCGTAACCGGGTGTCATTACTGCCAACGTGAATTACAATCTTACCAAATTTACGCTTAGCCTTAGCCAGCAGTTTCAAATTTCCTTCAATGTCGCCTGCTCTGGCCCCAGAAGACAATTGACTATGGTTGTTGGTGTCTCTAACTTCACATTTCACAAAACAGAGTCGCCAATAACCAGAGTTTGATCCTCGGCGGGTGTGTCGTCGAGTGGGGAAAAACGGTTAGAGATGTGAACGGGTTGGCGGTGTACACGGGGCTTCTGTTTAGGGCTACGCTTCCTCCTCACAGTCACCCAGTCAGCCTGCTTTCCCGGCTGCTCGGGATCTGCCAGGGGGTAACTAATGGCGGCTAAGCTACCTTGGTCCGCACCGACTACATGGGCCTGGCTAGCTGTAGAATTTTCCACGGTGCGGAGCCGAGTCTCCAGTTCGCCCAGCCTGGCCTCCAAAGCTACGAATAAGCTACACTTATTACAAGTATCGTTACTGCTAAAGGAGGCCGAGGAATAACTAAACATTTCACACCCAGAGCAGAAAAGTGCGGGAGAGACAGGAGAAGCCGCCATACTAAATCGGCTAAGAGCTAGTAGCTACGCTAAGCTAGCGGATTCCTAAAAACACGCAAAGTGAATAATGTGTAAATAATTTAGAGGGGATTCAGCAGAAGGAGTGCTTTAGTTAAGGTACGTAAAGATTACACTGGGAAACAAATCGTAATCTAGATAACTAGATCAATCTAACTGCGCAGATTAAACAGCTAACAGATACAGAAAAACACCGCTGTGCTCCGGAACAGGAAGTGATACAATACCGCAGTGAGAGCCAACCACCAGTCAAGGAACAGTGTGACTGGTGGGGCTCATAGTGGGCCTTCAGTGCATCCAGAAAGTATTCACAGATTCACTTTTTCCACATTTTATGTTACAGCCTTATTCCACAATGTAGTAATTTCATTTTTTCCCCTCAAAATTCTACTCACAACACTCCATAATGACGCCATGAATAAGTTTTTTTTTTATTTTTTTTTGTGTCTGACACTTACCAATCCAACCACCTGCTGCTGCCTTGCAGGTTGTGCCTCTATAGGCAAAGGCTAATGGAGTAAACCCCTACAAAGAAAACGGGAGTGGAGCCCCCGATGCGGTTTGGTGTTGAACTCCATCATCCTTCCGACAGCTCCTGCAGTCCAGTCGTGGTTGAGACGTTATGTCCTGCATCCCTCTTGACTCCAGCGGCTTGGATCAAGAGGGGGGCCGTGGTGCTTGGGAAACCCATGGCCTCCATATATATTTTGCCCAGGATTCAGTGTCCTCTTTCTCACAACTCTCCTCCTTCTGCTCTTCCAAAGTCCTGGGGTGGTGGGTGAGTGGCGACGGCAGCAGGTGTAAGATGGCACTGGGAGCTGCTAGTCACGGACCTGCACTCAGGCGGCCAGGGCAGCATGGTCGTCCAATTACTCATCTGGGGCAAGGGTAGGGTTTGGCAGCCACTCTGGCGATGGAGCAGCCCTATTCAGGGAGAGCACTGCTCCCCCCCCTCAAGGGGAAGGGTCTAGAAAAGGTGACCTAAAGAAAGCTTGCCTCACCCCCATCCTGTCAGCACACCGCAGCTGACTGGACATCTACAAACGCGGTTGAAATACAATGTACACAACATCACGGGATGCAAAATCCACCTGCAACAACCACTCTTTATGCGTTGGAGCATGGAACATCAGGACTCTCATGGACAACCAGAATACCAGCAGAGCAGAGTGTCGTATAGCACTAGTAGGACAAGAACTGCAGCAACACAACATCGATATCGCTGCTCTCAGTGAAACGCACCTGGCAGACACTGGAGAAATCACAGAGGTTGGAGCTGGATATACCTTTTTCTGGTCAGGGAGGACTCTGGAGGAACGGAGAGAAGCAGGAGTCGGCTTTGCAATTTGTACCTCATTTGTGAAGAACCTTGAGTCTCTCCCAAAACGTATCAGTGATCGTCTAATCATTATGGGATTGCCCCTCATAGGTTAGAAACACCTGACACTTATCAGTGTTTATGCCCCGACCATGTCGTACACACAAGAGCAGAAAGAGTTGTTCTACCAGGAACTTTCAAGCTTGGTACACACTGTCCCAAAGGAAGACAAGCTCCTGCTAGTAGGGGACTTCAGTGCCCATGTGGGCAAACACTCCAAGTCATGGCCAGATGTCATTGGACCACATGGAGTGGGACAGGAGAACTCCAACAGCCAACTGCTTCTTACACTCTGCACTGAGCATGGCTTGACCATCACCAACACCCTGTTCCAACTACCGGAAATTCACAAGACCACCTGGATGCACCCTCGTTCCAGACACTGGCACCTGATTGACTATGTGATCACAAGCGTTGTGACATCCAGGATGTATGCATTACAAGGGTAATGAGGGGAGCAGATTGTTGGACTGACCACCTGCTGCTGAGGAGCAGGCTGTCCTTTTCCATCGCCAACAAGCACAGACATCAGAAAGCCGACATCAGGTCGAAGCTGGATGTCCAGAGATTCACTGACCTTGAAACCAAGAAAAACCTTGTGTCCAACCTAGCAGATCAGCTGGAGAAACTGCCAGCTGAAGAAGATGTAGAGGTAGCTTGGGCCAACTTCAGGAACACAGTCTATGACTCTGCCAAACTTACATTTGGGTACTTGAAGAGGAAACACCAGGACTGGTTTGACAGCAACACACAGAGATTACCACCTGCTGAAACAGAAGCAAGAAGCCTACAACATCTGGCTGAGCGAAAGGGATCCACAGCTAAGCAGATCGTTAAGCATCTTAGAGCAAGTTCAGTCTGACCTGCGATAGAAGGATAAATGGTGGGAGGCCAAGGCTGCAGAGCTCCAAGTGTATGCAGATGAACATAACTCCACAAAATTCTTTGCTGGCTTTAAGACAATGTAGGACCATCCTCCAATGCCATGGCACCATTTGTGTAGCTGATGGCACTTGCTTACTGAGAAAAGTGACATTGTACAGTGGTGGTGTGACCACTTCGGTCAGTTGCTGAAACAGGCCCATCCCAGATAGATCAACGAGCAATTGTTGATATGCCCCAGCGCCCAGTTTTGTCATCATTTGAAGATCCCCCGGCTCTGGAGGAGACCAGGAAAATCGGCAGCCCGGCTGGAGAGGCGCTGGCGGGGGGTGGCGTGCTGCTAGTCTCTAGAGTCGACATTGATGGAGTAGCACTAGTAGGAGCGACGGTGATGCTGCTAGAAGGTTGTGGCTCATTTTCTAGTCTAACCCTTTTAAAGCCAAATTTACTCAGTTTACTCTGAGCCATGATGGCTAACTTAGCTAATTGTGTACGCTGTCTGACAACAAAATTAAGCAGCGGCGCACAGCGCGCACAATCCGCCCATCTCAGTGTTCGCTGCAACATCGTTAGTTCCGTTGTAACAATTGCAATATAAAATGAATATGATTGTCCTATTTTTCATTCTACCAAAACATTTTGTAATTTTAAAATTTAAATGTTATCATGACTTCAAAATAACTTAATTACAGTGTAATTTACACGGTCCCACTCATTTTATTTTTTCAATACATTTTTATACGTTTTGGTTTGAATGTCAATGTTAAGCATATTTTTAATGAGTGAATAAAAAATATCAATAATAAAATAAATGAGAAAAATCATGTAAGCTTTCTCAGGGCGGGCCAGGCCCTGGGCCAATCAAAAAGTGGGCGGGCCTAGGACCGCCCTGGCCCTAATATGCCTACGTCCCTGCTCTGTGGTGGAGGTCATAAACATTAAAAACAAAGCCTGAAGTGCCACTTTTTAGAGGAATGTTGTAAAGGAGATAAGCATGTGTGGATTTAAATTAAACTGACAGAGTATCAAATATACGGTATGTGACATGTCTGATGTGTGAACTTATTTTCATATCTGGTGCTGAACCTTACATTTACACAGTACTGTATATAACAACTACAGATAACACATTTTGATAAGATTCAGCTGTTAATGTATAATGGACTAAATCTCCTGCTGTAATCAGAGAATCCACATTTTAATTGACCGTGTGACTTGGCACCAGAAACTGGTGTGGTTCTTCAGGAACTATTATCAGCTCCTCTACATTTGCTACCCTGACCCTGAAAAATCACTTTGTATCTCCTCATTCTTTCCCTGCTTTGCACTGGCAGAACACCAGGCCTCAAGGAACATTTAAAAAATTCCCACATTGTAGTTAAGTTTTATTGGTCTTGATCAGAGTTTTATAAGAGACAGTTACATAAGATCCTTTTTCTGAGGTTAAACATTTAAAATAATAAATATTCTGCTTGGTCTCAGTCTGTATTTTATTGTTCTTTGTCACAGGTCCACATCCTGTCGAAGGAAGCACATGTACGCACACACACACATACTCAACAAAAATATAAACGCAACACTTTTGGTTTTGCTCCCATTTTGTATGAGATGAACTTAAAGATCTAAAACTTTTTCCACATACACAATATCACCATTTCTCTCAAATTGTTCACAAACCAGTCTAAATCTGTAATAGTGAGCACTTCTCCTTTGCTGAGATAATCCATCCCACCTCACAGGTGTGCCATACCAAGATGCTGATTAGACACCATGATTAGTGCACAGGTGTGCCTTAGACTGCCCACAATAAAAGGCCACTCTGAAAGGTGCAGTTTTATCACACAGCACAATGCCACAGATGTCACAAGATTTGAGGGAGTGTGCAATTGGCATGCTGACAGCAGGAATGTCAACTAGAGCTGTTGCTTGTGTATTCAATGTTCATGTCTCTACCATAAGCCGTCTCCAAAGTCGTTTCAGAGAATTTGGCAGTACATCCAACCAGCCTCACAACCGCAGACCACGTGTAACCACACCAGCCCAGGACCTCCACATCCAGCATGTTCACCTCCAAGATCGTCTGAGACCAGCCACTCGGACAGCTGCTGGAACAATCAGTTTGCATAACCAAAGAATTTCTGCACAAACTGTCAGAAACCGTCTCAGGGAAGCTCATCTGCATGCTCGTCGTCCTCATCGGGGTCTTGACGTGACTCCAGTTCGTCGTCGTAACCAACGTGAGTGGGCAAATGCTCACATTCGCTGGCGTTTGGCACGTTGGAGAGGTGTTCTCTTCACGGATGATGCAAAGGAGATGTGTTGCACTGCATGAGGCAAATGGTGGTCACACCAGATACTGACTGGTATCCCCCCCAATAAAACAAAACTGCACCTTTCAGAGTGGCCTTTTATTGCGGGCAGTCTAAGGCACACCTGTGCACTAATCATGGTGTCTAATCAGCATCTTGATATGGCACACCTGTGAGGTGGGATGGATTATCTCAGCAAAGGAGAAGTGCTCACTATCACAGATTTCGACTGGTTTGTGAACAATATTTGAGGGAAATGGTGATATTGTGTATGTGGAAAAAGTTTTAGATCTTTGAGTTCATCTCATACAAAATGGGAGCAAAACCAAAAGTGTTGCGTTTATATTTTTGTTGAGTATATGTTCAAGCTCAGAGTGAGACTGGCCCAAAGAGACAGTCTGAGTTTGAAGAGCATTCACGTCACAGCATCCCGTCCTTTTTAGTTGACATCAGCAAGGTCTCTGTTTCTGTCTGAGTGAAACACAACAAGAGTGAACTGTGATCACCAGAAAACAAAAACTGTGCATCTTATGGACTGCATACAGTGCATAGAGTGCCTTGCAAAGTATTTGACCCCTTGGTGTTTCACACATTTTAATTTATTTATGCCATTTCAAATAGAAAAAGTAAATTGGGCTTCTCAATGCAAACATTTCTAAAATTATCTTCCTTAAACTCAAACTCAAAGCAAATCTTTACAACTTGATATAAATTAATTAAAAATATAAAAGTCAAGATGATGGGTTGCATAAGTAATGGGACATTCTGGTATAATACCTGTAAATAATCAGTTTTATTGCCAGTTTTCTTCAGCGAAGTCAGGGGATGGATACATGAACATTTCCAAGTCACTGAATGTCTTGAACATTATTTACATCAGTTAACGAAATACAAACAGTATGGCACTCTGTGGTAAATCTGTGTGGAGTAGACAGTTCTCAAAAACTGAGTGACTGTGCAAGAAGGAAAAGAGTGAGGAAAGCCACCAAGACACCCAGACAACCTAGAGGAAGTTATAGGCTTCTGTGGCTGTGATTGGAGAAATTGTGCACAGTGCACGTTTTGCATTTTGTATCCCCAGTTATACAGTTTCATGATGAAGTGGTACAGAGGAGGGTTTTCTTTCACTAAAACATCTATCTAGTCTTGTATCACAGATGTACCTTCTGGCAAACTATAGCTGAATTTTTAGGTCTTCTTTTTAATAAAATCCTCATATAACCACTGGGGTTGGCTGTCCAACTCACTTTCTAGCTGGATAGCATTCAGACATGTTTTTAAAACCCAGCTCACCCTACACGTTTCCAAACAATCTGGCTCAGGCCGAACACAACAGTGTGGGTGTGTCACTTATTTACTTTTGTGATCATCACCTCCAAGCACACTTTCAGTGCCGCGTTCACATGCTGGCGGTGTGCGGTTCCATGTTCAGTGACAGCACAACACAAAACTCTGCCGCTCTGACAACAATATCAAATAAAAAAAAAAAATCATCTCCTGCATGATGGAGCTGTAAAAACAAACAATGTTGTCTTTGAAGATTGACAGCAAGAGTTGTACTGTGGGTGCAGTTTCAGAAGGAGGACTAATGCGACATTATAGAGAGAAATGATCCTATAACGTCATAAAAATTAGATTGTTATACAACCATCAATCTCTTGTTTTTATTGCACAACTTGCACAAAATCATAAAACACGATTATCCTTTGATGAAATGAATTATAGCCAATTGTCACACAGTGTGTGCTACTGCAGTGGACTGATGGCAATAGAAAAACCATCACACTGGTCCTTAAAGGCAGCAGAAACATCTGCAGAGGAAGATGAAGTGTGATTCGTCTTTGGAGGAAGAAGAATGCTGAGTTGCATCCCAAGAACACCATATCTACTGTGGAGCACGGGGGTGGAAACATCATGCTTTGAGGCTATTTTTTTCTGCAAAGGGGTCAGGGTGACTGATCCGTCTTAAGGGAAGAATGAACAGGGCCATGTATCATGAGATTTTAAGCCAAAACCTCCTTCCATCAGTGAGAGCATTGAAGATGCAATGTGGCTGGGTCTTCCAGCATGACAATGATCCCAAACACATCGCTCGGGCAATGAAGGAGTGGCTCTGTAAAAAGTATTTCAAGGACCTGGAGTGGCCAAGCCAGTCTCCAGACCTCAACCCCATAGATAATTTGTGGAGGGAGTTGAAAGTCCGTGTTGCCCAGCGACAGCCCCAAAACATTACTGCTCTCGCGGAGATCTGCATGGAGGAATGGGCCAAAATACCAGCTGCAGTGTGCACAAACCTGGTGAAGACTTACAGGAAACGTTTGACCTCTGTCATTGCCAACAAAGATTATGTTACAAAGTATTGAGTTGAACTTTTGTTATTGACCAAATACTTATTTTCCACCATAATTTACAAATAAATTCTTTAAAAATCCTACAATGTGATTTCCTGGAATTTGTTTCTCATTTTGTCTCTCTTAGTTAAAGTGTACCTATGATAAAAATTACAGACCTCTCTCATCTTTCTAAGTAGGAGAAATTGCACAATCAGGGACTGAATAAATACTTTTTACCCCCTGTATATAGCACTTTTCCATGTGCATCAGATGCTTAAAGTGCTTTGCACACTAATGCCTCACATTCACCTCGATGTGAGGGTGCTGCCATACAAGGTATTCACTACACACCGGGAGCAACTAGGGGATTAAGGACCTTGCCCAAGGGCCCTTAGTGATTTTCCAGTCAGGCTGAGATATGAACCGAGGATTCTCTGGTATCAAGCCCATTGCTTAACCACTAGACCATCACCTCCCATTATGTTGTATAATTGCAAGTGAATGAATATAATTGTGTTGAAATTTGTTTGTTTTATAGTATTTTTGAGTGGTTTGGCAGTTGTTCTCACGTTTAAAAAGAAGTCACATCCAGATAATCTGAAAATTACCCCATAACAAAACAACTCGGTATACCGAAAGTTAAACAATCAGTAAGATTTATCCACCACCACCCCCACCATTTACACACTCCTGGCATCGCTTTGTCATACTCCTGATAATCCTGTCAACAGTACAAAAACTACCTGCTCCCTTAATAAATGTGAGTAGTGTACCATAGTATTTGAAAAACATTGCATTATTGTACATTTAATGAGTTGATAACAGCAGTAAAATTGTTAGATAGGTGTCATGAGCTGAGCTAATTGTCTTTGGGAATTTTCGACAAACTTTAGATTGGGTCATACCCAAAAGAACAAGATAGCATGTACAAGTGATCACAATAGATTTCCTCAGGAGGGTGGCTGGTGTCTCCCTTAGAGATAAGGTGAGAAGCTCAGCCATCCATGAGTGACTCTTGAGTAGAGCCACTGCTTCTTTGCGTTGAATGGAAGCAGCTGAAGTGTTTCAGATATTCGGTAAGTATGCGTCCTGGGTGCCTTCCCAGACAGGTGTCCCGGGCAAGTTCAGCTGAGAGGAAACACCGGGGAAGACCCAGGACTAGGGATGGGTATGATAAGATTTATCGATATGATGCCATTATCGATTCCACTTAATTGATCCAATTCCTTATCGATTCCCTTATCGATGCCTCTTGTGAATTTTCTGTGTACTAAAAGTAGGCTTTACAGGTTTTCTATGTCAACACATTTTAATTAGTCACTGGATCCTTGATCTCTGGACATAAATAAAATCTGTAGTTTTTGTCTAAAGCATTTCAGACATTTTGGCATGAATGTCTCCATACCTCTGAACTGAGCTCAGCCAGCTGCTGCACATCAGCGCAGGACGTCTCGTTTTAGGAGGGAAACAAAACGTTTTGATCAGTTGCAGTTTGTTTGTATTCCAACATTTGGAAAGAGGTGTCAATTGATTTAAACTGCGTTTTGCTTTGAAGTTATTAATTCCGACTGGACTCTGTTGTTCTAACTTAACTCAGCAGAGAGCCGCGCAGCGTTTGGAGCTGTGTGAACAGAACGGAGGACGATTCTCATTTCTTTCTCGCAACAAGACAGGAGTCCGAGTTAGTGACTTTAATCCGCACAAAGTGGCTCACAATGACATATTCATGGATGAAAGTGGTTGAAAAAACAAAAAAAGCTGTAACTCAAAATTACCCCAACACCACCCACACAAAATGTTTGAATTCTAGAAGCTCTGAAATGCAATCTGGGACTATTCCAGACAATAAACTGCGGTGAGTGCAGCATCCATTTGGTGAGAAAAACCCCAACTTTCCTTATTCAAATTCATTCCAGTAGTATTCTGTTCTTACTAGGATGCAGTAGTTTTCTAGTTTGGTAGATAGTTCTGGAGGAAATCACTGAAGAAATTAACACATTGAAAATATGGTTTGACCGATACAAATTGTCATTAAACGTAAATAAAAAAGGGATAAAGTGGAGGTGTAAGAGTCACTAGGTGTTCACAGGAAACATTTATTTCTATATTTATTTATTTATGTTCATTGTTAGTTGGTTTTATCTTTTGTGTTGTGTTTTGTTTCATCAGGCTCTTTTTGTCTCTTTCTCTAAAATTGTATTGTAGCATTATTAGTTATTATGAGTTATTATTACTATTATTGTTGTTGCTATTATTATTAATATATGAATTAAAAAAATACAATTTGACAACGAACGCTGAGCCATTAATTATTATACAGAAAACATGCACACAAACATGCTGAGCTGCAACAGCTTAATGCTAACTTTAACAATGAAAATGCCATAGACATGCTAACGCATTAGCATCGGTCTCGTTTTTAAGTTATAAAATACATCTGTCAACTGTTTCAGAAGACCATAACATGTCGGTTTAACATAAAAAGGTAAATATTATTCACAGACATATGCTCTTTAGGATTTTAGCGAGGAAAATTAAGATAAAGCGAAAGAAAACTGTGAATCATCGAAGCAGCAAATCGAAGCACTGCTTCAATCTGCGGATCACTGCTTCGATTGGTTCAAGTTTCAAAACAAAGCAGCGCTGCAGAAAAATTAATTATAGACCCGCTGCAGGGTCTGTAATCAATGTAGAGAAATTATCATTTTCCTGACGAACACCCCCAAAAACAATAGCGACTCTGAAGTACCGATAAGGGAATTGTTAAGCAAAAAGGTTATTGATGTCGGCGAATCGAACCATTTCTTAACGATACCCGAAAGGAACCGGTTCTTGATACCCATCCCTACCCAGGACTATGTGAAGAGATTATATCTCCACACTGGCCTGGGAACACCTCGGCCCACCTCAGGCAGAAGTGGTTAATGTCCCAGGAGAGGGAGGTTTGGAATCCCCTGCTGCAGTTGTTGCCCTTGCAGCCTGGTGTCACAGACCAAACAGTCTGCCCCTAAAAATTGGTCCACCTTGCCTCCACTGCACATACGTCATTTGCGACCACAGGAACTTCTCTGAGATGGACTCTTCTTCACCCAAAGCAATCAAATGGATTAATGGGATTATTAACTATCAGATGACAAGGTAAAACCTCTTAAATCATTCTAAAGTCAGTTTTAACCAGAAACGAGGCATTGTCAAGTAGGGCTGCCACAACTAGTCGACTAGTCATGACTACGTCGACTATTGAAACCATCAACAACTAATTTAGTAGTCGACAAGTCATTTATTTTATTTAAGTCTTTGTTTTTCTCTCCATTCATAGTTCTAGGCAGTGAGCCGTCCTGCTGTCATTTGGACGTTTAAACTTGGATAAGATGACCGATTAAAACAGTGGCCGTCTTGTTCAAAGCCGTTTAAAATGCACAATTTACCGAAGGAGCTGTCGGTGTGTGTGTGTGTGTGTGTGTGTGTGTGTGTGTGTGTGTGTGTGTGTGTGTGTGTGTGTGTGTGTGTGTGTGTGTGTGTGTGTGTGTGTGTGTGTGTGCGCGCGCACGCGGAGTCAACTGATTGTACATCCCCTGGCAAAAATTATGGAATCACCGGCCTCGGAGGATGTTCATTCAGTTTAATTTTGTAGAAAAAAAGCAGATCACAGACATGACACAAAACTAAAGTCATTTCAAATGGCAACTTTCTGGCTTTAAGAAACACTATAAGAAATCAGGAAAAAAAATTGTGGCAGTCAGTAACGGTTACTTTTTTAGACCAAGCAGAGGGGAAAAAATATGGAATCACTCAATTCTGAGGAAAAAATTATGGAATCATGAAAAACAAAAGAACGCTCCAACACATCACTAGTATTTTGTTGCACCACCTCTGGCTTTTATTACAGCTTGCAGTCTCTGAGGCATGGACTTAATGAGTGACAAACAGTACTCTTCATCAATCTGGCTCCAACTTCTCTGATGCTGTTGCCAGATCAGCTTTGCAGGTTGGAGCCTTGTCATGGACCATTTTCTTCAACTTCCTCCAAAGATTTTCAATTGGATTAAGATCTGGACTATTTGCATTCCATGACATTGACCATATGTGTCTTTTTGCAAGGAATGTTTTCACAGTTTTGTTTATGGCAAGATGCATTATCATCTTGAAAAATGATTTCATCATCCCCAAACATCCTTTCAATTGATGGGATAAGAAAAGTGTCCAAAATATCAACGTAAACTTGTGCATTTATTGATGATGTAATGACAGCCATCTCCCCAGTGCCTTTACTTGACATGCAGCCCCATATCATCAATGACTGTGGAAATTTACATGTTCTCTTCAGGCAGTCATCTTTATAAATCTCATTGGAACGGCACCAAACAAAAGTTCCAGCATCATCACCTTGCCCAATGCAGATTCAAGATTCATCACTGAATATTACTTTCATCCAGTCATCCACAGTCCACAATTGCTTTTCCTTAGCCCATTGTAACCTTGTTTTTTTCTGTTTAGGTGTTAATGATGGCTTTCGTTTAGCTTTTCTGTATGTAAATCCCATTTCCTTAGGCAGTTTCTTACAGTTCGGTCACAGACGTTGACTCCAGTTTCCTCCCATTCGTTCCTCATTTGTTTTGTTGTGCATTTTCGATTTTTGAGACATATTGCTTTAAGTTTTCTGTCTTGACGCTTTGATGTCTTCCTTGGTCTACCAGTATGTTTGCCTTTAACAACCTTCCCATGTTTGTATTTGGTCCAGAGTTTAGAAACAGCTGACTGTGAACAACCAACATCTTTTGCAACATTGTGTGATGATTTACCCTCTTTTAAGAGTTTGATAATCCTCTCCTTTGTTTCAATTGACATCTCTCGTGTTGGAGCCATGATTCATGTCAGTCCACTTGGTGCAACAGCTCTCCAAGGTGTGATCACTCCTTTTTAGATGCAGACTAACGAGCAGATCTGATTTGATGCAGGTGTTAGTTTGGGGATGAAACTTTACAGGGTGATTCCATAATTTATTCCTCAGAATTGAGTGAGTCCATATTTTTTTCCCTCTGCTTGGTCTAAAAAAGTACTGACTGCCACAATTATTTTTCTTGATTTCTTATAGTGTTTCTTAAAGCCAGAAGTTGCCATTTGAAAGGACTTTAGTTTTGTGTCATGTCTGTGATCTTCTTTTTTTCTACAAATTAAACAACTGAATGAACATCCTCCAAGGCCAGTGATTCCATAATTTTTGCCAGGGGTTTGTAGACTGTGAGGGTTGGGGAGGAAGATTCCTGAACGGAGGCAGGAGACGTACATTCTGCTGAGAACCATCACTGCACGTGAGACAGCGAGCGCGGAGCAGATAGAGGATTTTAACCCGAGTGAACTTGTTTCCAAAAAAAAAAACCCGAACCAAACCGTGGAGCTGCCTTTACTTCTCTCTGCACTTTCTCTACTCGTGCGGTTCTGATGGCACCATCCTGTTCACACCATGTGCGCATCGTATACTGAATTTATGAGATCATGAGATGAATAAACATAAATATCCTTAAAATGAGAATAAATAAATGAACGGAGCAAAAAATACACATACACAGGTAAAAACCCTGATGTGGAGAAGCTGTGCAGTGATGTTCAGAGGAACAGATCACATAAAGCAGGCGAGAACTCTGAACTTTAACAGCTGTTATTTTCCAAAGATATTTATTGTTCAATCTTAAGCTTAATGTAGTGTTCAGCACAAAACATGACTGATGAGGAGAAAAAAATGACTTAAAAATGACTTAATCACACTAAAATGAACTGGAGTCAGAATAAAAATACAAGCTGTTATATCTCTGTTATATACAAGCTGCTGATTTTGTTATTTTTCAAAGTTATTATAAGCTGCAGCTATATGTTTTAATTATTTCCAAGTGAGTTGCCTCTTATTTTATTCTGATTTTATTTATACAAAAATATGGGGAGTCAAATCAGCCTGCATTGATCTGTTCAGTTTATATCAAAGTTTTCCTGCATGTCTGTGTATTTTTTCCTTCTTTCTAAGAGTTTGGTGTTTGCATTTACTCCACAAAGTTTTAAAACACAATAAAATGTTCACACTTTTCTTTAAAGCAGTTCTGTAATTTTAGAAATGCAACAGAAACAACCACAATCAGAAAAAGTTGGGACTATATGTAAAATGAAGATAAAATAAAAATGATGCACTATTCCCAGTTTCTCCACTCACAGAAGCCAAAAGTTCTTCCAGAGTTGTGTCTTGGTGGCTTTCCTCACTTGTCTCCTTCCAGAATGGAAAAAATGCCTACCTGACACAGATTTACTATAAAGTACCACACTGTTTGTATTTCTGAATGATTGCTGTAAATGAAGTCTAAGAAACAGTCATTGATTTGGAAATGTTTTCATCCCCTGACGTTTCTCGGAAAATGCTGCAGTCCTTAATTTAGGAAATTACGTATTATCCAACTAGTCGACTAATCGCAAAATTAATCGTTGACTAGTTGACTATCAAAATAGTCGTTTGTGGCAGCCTTATTGTCAAGGGCATGGCCGACACGCATCAGCTAGCAGCTCATGTAGCCGCAGCGCTCTGATCGCGCCTTTTATGATGAAATAATGCTGAATTTATGTGGAAATGATTGTTGTACAAAAGCTTGAGATCGCTGTCGCTGAGATAGATGATGACTGGAGTGCAGTTTTAAGCAGAAACGAGGTGATAACCAGTGACGAACCAATGACGCATGCGCAGTGAAGGCAGGATGGATCGATTTTTTAGGGGGGGGCCGTTTGGTCTGTCACACCGGTCCTGGATAAGCGAATGAAGATGAGTGAGTGATGAGTAAATAGTACATTTGAAAAATTCTGATGTTTTGAAATTTTTCCAAATATTTTGAGGACTCTGGAACAGCTTCTATTTGTAATGTGTCGGATTCCCAGATTTGTTCCTCAAGGTAATCCTGTCTAGTCCTGCAGAGGGAGGTCTGTCGTATCCACGGAACTAGTTTGAGATGTGATATAAAGCAGCCGTTAGAGTAAGTCTCAGTTGTGGCCATGAAGGCATGCACATGTGGGCTGTGGCATTTGAACAATGTCCATTTGTGTGTCCAAAATGTACTTGTACTGCCACCACCAGCAGCTTGAACATTTGACACAAGGCAGGATGGATCCATGGATTCATGTTGTTGTGTATTTTATTCAGTTTTCTTGTCTTAAATGAGAAGAATGGAATCATGTGCAGTCTATTGCTTCAGCATTTTCCATTAGATTGTCATGTTGGGCTCCTGGTGAGGCCCTCAAAACACCCCACCCCCACCCCCAGTATCTCATCCACCAACCAATGGAGTTTTGTGGTGTATTCAATTGAATATAGGTTGAGGATTTGCAAATCATTGTATTCTGTTTCACATAAAGTCCCAACTTCATTGGAATTGGGGTTGTACAATTCCTTGTTATAGGTTGATAATACACATATTGTAATATTGTACAAGATTGACACATTTTGCTGGAGTCACTGCCAGTTTCATGAGTTTCATGAAATCAATTACCACATACCATTGAACTTTAGGATGAAATTTTGTATTTTATGTGGTGGGCCTGTGCATGCATCCACTGATTTCAAATGAACTGTTGGTCTTTCATGATTTTCTGTGTATAAATTTTTTTTTTTTTGTGATTTCAGCTTTGCAAAATGTAGCATGTGAACAAAATTTGATTGTTAGCCTCTGGTTCAGGATCCGATCCATCTGTGTGAGTCACACAGCGTGTGCTGTAAAATGTAACTGTAAAATTTAATGTCAAATGAAGACGAGGCAGGAACGATGACTAAAGCACCCAAGATACATGGCTGCAGCCACGTGTTGAAATTACTCTTAATAGTCTCAAATTTTGCAGCATTGTTAAATCCCCTCTGTCACAACCTGGACAGGCCACACCGCACTGTTCCGGCGTGGAGCTGCAGCCTGGAGGTGTTTGATTTAAAGATCAGTGCTCAGGCGCCTCTGACAGTATCATCAGCCTGTACTGTCATAAAACAACACCATCTAGGCAGAAACTGTGGCTCAGAGGTCAAAGTACTGCAGTAAAAACATGGAGTGTCTGGAGTCTGTGATCCTTCCCACTCAGGACATTACAGAGTTCAAAGTTCAACAAGTGTTTAATGACGACAGTCCAGATCAGGTGTGGTGTGAGGTTTTACCCACACTGATAGCAGCTGGTCACATCAGCATTTTTATTTGTATGTAACAGTGTCCAATGGGAGTTTAATAACAAATGTTTGCATGCAGTGTACATACAGTTCTGATGTTTAAAATTAACATTATATCCTCACCTTCAGGCTACACAGCTCATATTTATGACAAAAGCTCTTATGTCTGCATTGGCCAGAGGCCACACAGCATGAACAGAGGTTAAAAAAAAATAGAAAGAAATGAACCCAGACTTTATTGGCATCATGTGGTGAAGTGAAATTAAACCCTCCTGTTCTTTTATATCTTTTGCCTTTCTTTTATTTGCTGTTTTCTCAACTTGGCATAAAAGACAGACTATAGAACAAAACAGAGATCTGTCAACTCTTTGTAACCAACACATTATTCATAAAATAATGAGTATTTAAACTTCAGCTGGATGTGTTTTTGCAAATGAGTTTTCTCTGCTGTCTGAATTGAATTTAAATTAATGAATTCTTATACCTTAAAGTGTGCACTCTCTCCAACATTCTCCATGAACTTTCAGAGGAATAAAGTTCAGGAAGTTACTCCCTTTTATAAAGGTGTGATGACTGTAAATCAGATGTCATTGTGTGTTTCACTGGCCTCGTGGTTTTCTGTGAGTACACACGTTTTTGCCATCGGATGAGCTGGGATGCCACGTGCTGCAGCCCATAACTGGCTTTACGGGACTATGTGGGTTAATCCACTGTTACATAAGGCCACTTCTAATGACCGTGTGTTGTGCTGCAGGTGATGGTTTTAATGGTACACATGCTAGTACACACATCAGACTCAAGCTAATACTACATGATACTGTGCACCATAGGCAATATGCACAGATACTGCACAGTACAGGCAGTATGCACAGACACTGTACACTGTCTGCATTGTGCACAGACACTGTACACTGTCTGCAGTGTAGACACTGCGCGCTATAGGCAGTATGCATAAACACTGCACACTGTCTGCAGTATGCAGGATACCACACACTATGAGCAGAATGCACAGATAGCGTGCACTATCAGCAGAATGCACAGACGCTGCGCGCTGTCTGCAGTATGCACACACACTGGGCACTGTCAGCAGTATGCACACACACACACTGCGTGCTGTCGGCAGTATTCACAGACACTGCGTGCTGTCGGCAGTATTCACAGACATTGCGTGCTGTCGGCAGTATTCACAGACACTTCGCGCTGTCGGCAGTATTCATAGACACTTTGCGCTGTCGGCAGTATTCATAGACACTTCGCGCTGTCTGCAGTATGCACAGACACTGCGCGCTGTCTGCAGTATGCACAGACACTGCGCGCTGTCGGCAGTATGCACAGACACTGCGCGCTGTCGGCAGTATGCACAAAGACTGCGCGCTCTCTGCAGTATGCACAAACACTGCGCGCTCACTGCAGTATGAAAAATAGCAGGTCTTTTGAAATGAAACAGGTGGTGGATCTAATTTTTTTTTTTGCATGGTCAGAATGGGCTGGAGGTTTGTTAAAGTGATGCAGTGTGTGCTGGTCAACTCCTGGTGTTGTTGCTGCGGCTGACTTCTTTTAATTCTGGGTGATGACATGCTAAATGTGCCTGCGCATTTTTTGTGTTTCCAAAAGGCTTGACCTTGATTTTGCACTGTGCTCATTCTTATCCGGGATGGTATTATAGAATCCAAGTACACCTAAAGCTTGCTTTTAGAATTGACGGAGTAGTAGGTCTGTCATAACAAATTTTTCTAGGCAATATATTGCCTCAGAAAATATCACCAAAAAATGCAAGTCCATCTGATCTAGGAACAGTGAACCTTTATTTCTCAAGAATATTCAGGGGAATTAAAATGTGGAAAAAAGACATTTCAACAAGGGGGCTCAGGCTGTGGGCTAATAGGCTGACACTTGCACACACATCGACGTGATGATCCCACCCGCTGTGTTCCCAGCTGGATGCCGTGCTTTGTTCATCTGGCTACCACGCATTGTACACTGGACGCTGCACCTATAAAAAATTATTTCGTAGCGGATTAATCGTTTTCTCTGTGAGTTGGCTGTTGAAAATGGGTCTAATCACTTCCTGAATCCAGCCGCAGCTGTTCTTGCGGGCGCTAACGAGCTGGAGAAAGCATTTGGAGCTGTCTGATTTGTCATGTTTACATTGTCATGGCTTGGTAAAACAGTTGCATGTTCTTTCCTTCTTGTGTGCAGCTATAAAAGTATGTTTATGATTGATCTAATATCTTGTTATAATCGTTCAGACAAGCTGCGCTCTGATGCGGTGCGCGGACGCAACCACTTTCTCTGTTCACTTTTTCTTTACTCAACTTGATGAGCTGCACATAGTGTTGGCGAGTACATTGCGCAACGTTGCACGACATTTATGCTTGAAAGATTTTTTGAACATTTCAAAATTCTCTTGCGTAATTGCACGCGCCTCTCACATTCAGTCTACACCCGTTAACGACGTGTTTACTCTCCTGCATGACACAGTGCATTCAAGTGCGGGCATCAAAGTTGTGCAAGTCAATCAATCAATTTTTTTTATATAGTGCCAAATCACAACAAACAGTTGCCCCAAGGCACTTTATATTGTAAGGCAAGGCCATACAATAATTATGTAAAACCCCAACGGTCAAAACGTCCCCCTGTGAGCAAGCACTTGGCTACAGTGGGAAGGAAAAACTCCCTTTTAACAGGAAGAAACCTCCAGCAGAACCAGGCTCAGGGAGGGGCAGTCTTCTGCTGGGACTGGTTGGGGCTGAGGGAGAGAACCAGGAAAAAGACATGCTATGGAGGGGAGCAGAGATCAATCACTAATGATTAAATGCAGAGTGGTGCATACAGAGCAAAAAGAGAAAGAAACAGTGCATCATGGGAACCCCCCAGCAGTCTACGTCTATAGCAGCATAACTAAGGGATGGTTCAGGGTCACCTGATCCAGCCCTAACTATAAGCTTTAGCAAAAAGGAAAGTTTTAAGCCTAATCTTAAAAGTAGAGAGGGTGTCTGTCTCCCTGATCTGAATTGGGAGCTGGTTCCACAGGAGAGGAGCCTGAAAGCTGAAGGCTCTGCCTCCCATTCTACTCTTACAAACCCTAGGAACTACAAGTAAGCCTGCAGTCTGAGAGCGAAGCGCTCTATTGGGGTGATATGGTACTACGAGGTCCCTAAGTTAAGATGGGACCTGATTATTCAAAACCTTATAAGTAGGAAGAAGAATTTTAAATTCTATTCTAGAATTAACAGGAAGCCAATGAAGAGAGGCCAATATGGGTGAGATATGCTCTCTCCTTCTAGTCCCCGTCAGTACTCTAGCTGCAGCATTTTGAATTAACTGAAGGCTTTTTAGGGAACTTTTAGGACAACCTGATAATAATGAATTACAGTAGTCCAGCCTAGAGGAAATAAATGCATGAATTAGTTTTTCAGCATCACTCTGAGACAAGACCTTTCTGATTTTAGAGATATTGCGTAAATGCAAAAAAGCAGTCCTACATATTTGTTAATATGCGCTTTGAATGACATATCCTGATCAAAATGACTCCAAGATTTCTCACAGTATTACTAGAGGTCAGGGTAATGCCATCCAGAGTAAGGATCTGGTTAGACACCATGTTTCTAAGATTTGTGGGGCCAAGTACAATAACTTCAGTTTTATCTGAGTTTAAAAGCAGGAAATTAGAGGTCATCCATGTCTTTATGTCTGTAAGACAATCCTGCAGTTTAGCTAATTGGTGTGTGTCCTCTGGCTTCATGGATAGTTAAAGCTGGGTATCATCTGCGTAACAATGAAAATTTAAGCAATACCGTCTAATAATACTGCCTAAGGGAAGCATGTATAAAGTGAATAAAATTGGTCCTAGCACAGAACCTTGTGGAACTCCATAATTAACTTTAGTCTGTGAAGAAGATTCCCCATTTACATGAACAAATTGTAATCTATTAGACAAATATGATTCAAACCACCGCAGCGCAGTGCCTTTAATACCTATGGCATGCTCTAATCTCTGTAATAAAATTTTATGGTCAACAGTATCAAAAGCAGCACTGAGGTCTAACAGAACAAGCACAGAGATGAGTCCACTGTCCGAGGCCATAAGAAGATAATTTGTAACCTTCACTAATGCTGTTTCTGTACTATGATGAATTCTAAAACCTGACTGAAACTCTTCAAATAGACCATTCCTCTGCAGATGATCAGTTAGCTGTTTTACAACTACCCTTTCAAGAATTTTTGAGAGAAAAGGAAGGTTGGAGATTGACCTATAATTAGCTAAGATAGCTGGGTCAAGTGATGGCTTTTTAAGTAATGGTTTAATTACTGCCACCTTAAAAGCCTGTGGTACATAGCCAACTAACAAAGATAGATTGATCATATTTAAGATCGAAGCATTAAATAATGGTAGGGCTTCCTTGAGCAGCCTGGTAGGAATGGGGTCTAATAAACATGTTGATGGTTTGGATGAAGTAACTAATGAAAATAACTCAGACAGAACAATCAGAGAGAAAGAGTCTAACCAAATACCGGCATCACTGAAAGCAGCCAAAGATAATGATACGTCTTTGGGATGGTTATGAGTAATTTTTTCTCTAATAGTTAAAATTTTGTTAGCAAAGAAAGTCATGAAGTCATTACTAGTTAAAGTTAATGGAATACTCAGCTCAATAGAGCTCTGACTCTTTGTCAGCCTGGCTACATTGCTGAAAAGAAACCTGGGGTTGTTCTTATTTTCTTCAATTAGTGATGAGTAGAAAGATGTCCTAGCTTTACGGAGGGCTTTTTTATAGATCAACAGACTCTTTTCCAGGCTAAGTGAAGATCTTCTAAATTAGTGAGACGCCATTTCCTCTCCAACTTACGGGTTATCTGCTTTAAGCTACGAGTTTGTGAGTTATACCATGGAGTCAGGCACTTCTGATTTAAAGCTCTCTTTTTTAGAGCTACAGCATCCAAAGTTGTCTTCAATGAGGATGTAAAACTATTGATGAGATACTCTATCTCACTTACAGAGTTTAGGTAGCTACTCTGCACTGTGTTGGTATGTGGCATTAGAGAACATAAAGAAGGAATCATATCCTTAAACCTAGTTACAGCGCTTTCTGAAAGACTTCTAGTGTAATGAAACTTATTCCCCACTGCTGGGTAGTCCATCAGAGTAAATGTAAATGTTATTAAGAAATGATCAGACAGAAGGGAGTTTTCAGGGAATACTGTTAAGTCTTCTATTTCCATACCATAAGTCAGAACAAGATCTAAGATATGATTAAAGTGGTGGGTGGACTCATTTACTTTTGAGCAAAGCCAATAGAGTCTAATAATAGATTAAATGCAGTGTTGAGGCTGTCATTCTCAGCATCTGTGTGGATGTTAAATCGCCCACTATAATTATCTTATCTGAGCTAAGCACTAAGTCAGACAAAAGGTCTGAAAATTCACAGAGAAACTCACAGTAACGACCAGGTGGACGATAGATAATAACAAATAAAACTGGTTTTTGGGACTTCCAATTTGGATGGACAAGACTAAGAGTCAAGCTTTCAAATGAATTAAAGCTCTGTCTGGGTTTTTGATTAATTAATAGCTGGAATGGAAGATTGCTGCTAATCCTCCGCCCCGGCCTGTGCTACGAGCATTCTGACAGTTAGTGTGACTCGGGGGGTGTTGACTCATTTAAACTAACATATTCATCCTGCTGTAACCAGGTTTCTGTAAGGCAGAATAAATCAATATGTTGATCAATTATTATATCATTTACCAACAGGGACTTAGAAGAGAGAGACCTAATGTTTAATAGACCACATTTAACTGTTTTAGTCTGTGGTGCAGTTGAAGGTGCTATATTATTTTTTCTTTTTGAATTTTTATGCTTAAATAGATTTTTGCTGGTTATTGGTGGTCTGGGAGCAGGCACCGTCTCTACGGGGATGGGGTAATGAGGGGATGGCAGGGGGAGAGAAGCTGCAGAGAGGTGTGTAAGACTACAACTCTGCTTCCTGGTCCCAACCCTGGATAGTCACGGTTTGGAGGATTTAAGAAAATTGGCCAGATTTCTAGAAATGAGAGCTGCTCCATCCAAAGTGGGATGGATGCCGTCTCTCCTAACAAGACCAGGTTTTCCCCAGAAGCTTTGCCAATTATCTGTGAAGCCCACCTCATTTTTTGGACACCACTCAGACAGCCAGCAATTCAAGGAGAACATGCGGCTAAACATGTCACTCCCGGTCTGATTGGGGAGGGGCCCAGAGAAAACTACAGAGCCCGACATTGTTTTTGCCAAGTTACACACCGATTTAATGTTAATTTTAGTGACCTCCGATTGGCGTAACCGGGTGTCATTACTGCCAACGTGAATTACAATCTTACCAAATTTACGCTTAGCCTTAGCCAGCAGTTTCAAATTTCCTTCAATGTCGCCTGCTCTGGCCCCCAGAAGACAATTGACTATGGTTGTTGGTGTCTCTAACTTCACATTTCACAAAACAGAGTCGCCAATAACCAGAGTTTGATCCTCGGCGGGTGTGTCGTCGAGTGGGGAAAAACGGTTAGAGATGTGAACGGGTTGGCGGTGTACACGGGGCTTCTGTTTAGGGCTACGCTTCCTCCTCACAGTCACCCAGTCAGCCTGCTTTCCCGGCTGCTCGGGATCTGCCAGGGGGTAACTAATGGCGGCTAAGCTACCTTGGTCCGCACCGACTACATGGGCCTGGCTAGCTGTAGAATTTTCCACGGTGCGGAGCCGAGTCTCCAGTTCGCCCAGCCTGGCCTCCAAAGCTACGAATAAGCTACACTTATTACAAGTATCGTTACTGCTAAAGGAGGCCGAGGAATAACTAAACATTTCACACCCAGAGCAGAAAAGTGCGGGAGAGACAGGAGAAGCCGCCATACTAAATCGGCTAAGAGCTAGTAGCTACGCTAAGCTAGCGGATTCCTAAAAACACGCAAAGTGAATAATGTGTAAATAATTTAGAGGGGATTCAGCAGAAGGAGTGCTTTAGTTAAGGTACGTAAAGATTACACTGGGAAACAAATCGTAATCTAGATAACTAGATCAATCTAACTGCGCAGATTAAACAGCTAACAGATACAGAAAAACACCGCTGTGCTCCGGAACAGGAAGTGATACAATACCGCAGTGAGAGCCAACCACCAGTCAAGGAACAGTGTGACTGGTGGTTGGCTCATAGTGGGCCTTCAGTGCATCCAGAAAGTATTCACAGATTCACTTTTTCCACATTTTATGTTACAGCCTTATTCCACAATGTAGTAATTTCATTTTTCCCCTCAAAATTCTACTCACAACACTCCATAATGACGCCATGAATAAGTTTTTTTTTAATTTTTTTTTGTGTCTGACACTTACCAATCCAACCACCTGCTGCTGCCTTGCAGGTTGTGCCTCTATAGGCAAAGGCTAATGGAGTAAACCCCTACAAAGAAAACGGGAGTGGAGCCCCCCGATGCGGTTTGGTGTTGAACTCCATCATCCTTCCGACAGCTCCTGCAGTCCAGTCGTGGTTGAGACGTTATGTCCTGCATCCCTCTTGACTCCAGCGGCTTGGATCAAGAGGGGGGCCGTGGTGGCTTGGGAAACCCATGGCCTCCATATATATTTTGCCCAGGATTCAGTGTCCTCTTTCTCACAACTCTCCTCCTTCTGCTCTTCCAAAGTCCTGGGGTGGTGGGTGAGTGGCGACGGCAGCAGGGTAAGATGGCACTGGGAGCTGCTAGTCACGGACCTGCACTCAGGCGGCCAGGGCAGCATGGTCGTCCAATTACTCATCTGGGGCAAGGGTAGGGTTTGGCAGCCACTCTGGCAATGGAGCAGCCCTATTCAGGGAGAGGCACTGCTCCCCCCCCTCAAGGGAAGGTCTAGAAAAGGTGACCTAAAGAAAGCTTGCCTCACCCCCATCCTGTCAGCACACCGCAGCTTGACTGGACATCTACAAACGCGGTTGAAATACAATGTACACAACATCACGGGATGCAAAATCCACCTGCAACAACCACTCTTTATGCGTTGGAGCATGGAACATCAGGACTCTCATGGACAACCAGAATACCAGCAGAGCAGAGTGTTCGTATAGCACTAGTAGGACAAGAACTGCAGCAACACAACATCGATATCGCTGCTCTCAGTGAAACGCGCCTGGCAGACACTGGAGAAATCACAGAGGTTGGAGCTGGATATACCTTTTTCTGGTCAGGGAGGACTCTGGAGGAACGGAGAGAAGCAGGAGTCGGCTTTGCAATTTGTACCTCATTTGTGAAGAACCTTGAGTCTCTCCCAAAACGTATCAGTGATCGTCTAATCATTATGGGATTGCCCCTCATAGGTTAGAAACACCTGACACTTATCAGTGTTTATGCCCCGACCATGTCGTACACACAAGAGCAGAAAGAGTTGTTCTACCAGGAACTTTCAAGCTTGGTACACACTGTCCCAAAGGAAGACAAGCTCCTGCTAGTAGGGGACTTCAGTGCCCATGTGGGCAAACACTCCAAGTCATGGCCAGATGTCATTGGACCACATGGAGTGGGACAGGAGAACTCCAACAGCCAACTGCTTCTTACACTCTGCACTGAGCATGGCTTGACCATCACCAACACCCTGTTCCAACTACCGGAAATTCACAAGACCACCTGGATGCACCCTCGTTCCAGACACTGGCATCTGATTGACTATGTGATCACTAAGCGTTGTGACATCCAGGATGTATGCATTACAAGGGTAATGAGGGGAGCAGATTGTTGGACTGACCACCTGCTGCTGAGGAGCAGGCTGTCCTTTTCCATCGCCAACAAGCACAGACATCAGAAAGCCGACATCAGGTCGAAGCTGGATGTCCAGAGATTCACTGACCTTGAAACCAAGAAAAACCTTGTGTCCAACCTAGCAGATCAGCTGGAGAAACTGCCAGCTGAAGAAGATGTAGAGGTAGCTTGGGCCAACTTCAGGAACACAGTCTATGACTCTGCCAAACTTACATTTGGGTACTTGAAGAGGAAACACCAGGACTGGTTTGACAGCAACAACACAGAGATTACCAGCCTGCTGAAACAGAAGCAAGAAGCCTACAACATCTGGCTGAGCGATAAGGGATCCACAGCTAAGCATGATCGTTTCAAGCATCTTAGAAGCAAAGTTCAGTCTGACCTGCGTCAGATGAAGGATAAATGGTGGGAGGCCAAGGCTGCAGAGCTCCAAGTGTATGCAGATGAACATAACTCCAAGAAATTCTTTGCTGGCTTTAAGACAATGTATGGACCATCCTCCAATGCCATGGCACCTATTTGTGTAGCTGATGGCACTCTGCTTACTGAGAAAAGTGACATTGTACAGTGGTGGTGTGACCACTTCGGTCAGTTGCTGAACAGGCCATCCCAGATAGATCAACGAGCAATTGTTGATATGCCCCAGCGCCCAGTTTTGTCATCATTTGAAGATCCCCCGGCTCTGGAGGAGACCAGGAAAACAATCAAGCAGCTCCAGATCGGCAAAGCACCAGCCCCGGATGGGAACCCCCCTGAGATTTTCAAGGACGGTGGAGTGCCCATGGCTGTCAAGCTCACTGAGCTGATGCAGCAGTTTTGGCAGGCAGGATCAGTGCTGCAGGACTTCAAGGATGCAAACATCATACACCTGTATAAGAACAAAGGTGACAGAGCATCATGTGACAACCATAGAGGCATTTCGCTACTGAGGATTGCAGTGAAGATCATGGCCCGTGTCATCCTGAACCGCATCACACTCCACCTGCTGGATGATGTTGTGTCCAAGAGCCAGTGTGGCTTCAGGAGCAATAGGGGAACAATCAATATGATCTTTGCACTTCGTCAATTGCAGGAGAAGTGCCGGGAACAGAATCAAAACCTTTACATCCTGTTCGTTGACCTGACAAAGGCTTTTGATACCGTCAGTCATCACGGTCTGTGGTCCATACTGTCCAAGCTTGGATGTCCACAGCAGTTCATCAGAATCATCAGATCCTTCCATGATGACATGATGGCCCTGTGGTGGAAAATGGCTCTGTGTCAGACCCCCTTCCCAGTTCCAGCGGTGTGAAGCAAGGATGGCGTCTTGGCATCAACCGTGTTCAGCCTCATGCTTGCTACTATGCTGTTCTGTGCACTCTCCAAAAACCAATGCAAGAATCACTGTTCGCTATAGATGTGATGGCTGACTATTTGACCTGAGACAGCTGAAGGCCAAAACCAAGGTCCTTGAGGCCCTTGTGCTGCTACTCTATTAGTCTACTCTATGGTTGTGAAATATGGACCCTGTATAGGAAACAGTTGAGAACCCTTGACCAGTTTCATCTCTGCTGCCTGCGCAAAATCATGGGCATTTCATGGGAGGACAGGGTCTACAACACAGAAGTGCTTCGCAGAGCCGACATGCCTGGCATCGAGGCACGCGTCATGAAAGCACAGTTGAGGTGGGTTGGGCATGTTGTCCGGATGGACGACTCGCAACTCCCAAAGGTGATCTTCTTCTTGGAGTTGGCTTCTGACAGAAGAAACATCGCACGACCACTCAAGCATTCCAAGGATGGCCTGAAAGCATCCCTTGGAGCCTGTGGTATCCCACTTCAGGGTTGGGAAACTCTTGCCTCTGACCGCAGCGCCTGGTGCATGGCTGTCCACAAGGATGTCCAAACCTTTGAAGAAAAGCAACTGTGGGATCTGGATCAGAAGCACCGAGCTTGAAAGGAGAGGAGACCTGCCTCACAAAGGCAGGATGTAGCATGTCCGAAGTGTGGACGCATTTGTGCATCAGACTTCGGCTTGCGCTCACACATGAGGATCCACTGATGTCTTCATCACTCACGATGGACTTCCATGAAATATATTTTTTTATTTATTAAAACTAAAAAAAGAAATCACACTCATACATAAGTATTCTCACCCTTTTGCTCAATACTTGTTGATGCACCCTTAGCAGCAATTACAGCCTCAATGTTCTTGAATGTGATGCCACAAGTTTGGCGCACCTACTTTTGGGCAGTTTTGCCCATTCCTCTTTGCAGCACCTCTCAAGCTCCATCAGGTTGGATGGGGAGTATCGGGGCACAGCCATTTTCAGATCTCTCCAAAAATATTCAATCAGATTGAGGTCTGGGTTCTGGCTGGGCCACTCAAGGACATTCACAGAGTTGTCCTGAAGTCACTCCTTTGATATCTTGGCTGTGTACTTAGGATCATTGTTCTGCTGAAAGATGAACCGTCGCCCCAGTCTGAGGTCAAGAGCGCTCTGGAGCAAGTTTTCATCCAGGATGTCCTCTGTACATTGCTGCATTCAATCTTTCCTTTAATCCTGACTAGTCTCCCAGTTCCTGCCACTGAAAAACGTCCCACGGCATGATGCTGCCACCACCATGCTTCACTGTAGGGATGCTGCCTGGTTTCCTCCAAACATGACACCTGATATTCATGCCACAGAGTTCAGTCTTTGCCTGATCAGACCAGGGAATTTTTTTTTTCATGGTCTGAGTCCTTCAGGTAACTTTTGGCAAACTCCAGGTGGGCTGCCATGTGCCTTCAGTCTGGCCACTGTAACATACAGGCCTGATTGGTGGATTGCTGCAGAGATGTTTGTCCTTCTGGAAGGTTCTCCTCTCTCCATAGAGGAATGCTGGAGCTTTGACAGAGTGACCATCAGGTTCTTGGTTACCTCCCTGACTAAGGCCCTTCTCCCCCGATCCCGCAGTTTAGATGGGTGGCCAGCTCTCTGAAGAGTCCTGGTGGATCTGAACTTCTTCTGTTTAAGGATGATGGAGGCCACTGTGCTCATTGGGACCTTCAAAACAACAGAAATGTTTCTGTACCCTTCCCCAGATTTGTGCCTCCAGACAATCCTGTCTCTGACATCTACAGACAATTCCTTTGACTTCAAGCTTGGTTTGTGCTCTGACATGCAATGTCAACTGTGAAACCTTATATGTAGACAGGTGTGTGCCTTTCAAAATCATGTCCAATCAACTGAATTCACCCTTGGTGGACTCCAGTTAAGATGTAGAAACATCTCAAGGAGGATCAGTGGAAACAGGATGCACCTGAGCTCACTGTTGAGCTTCATGGCAAAGCTCTGTGAATAATTTCCGGACGTACTGTATACTGATGACACTGAGTAAATACATTTTGCTAATGTGGGGAAAAAAATTTGCAAACTCAATTGTACCTTCTAATATGTGTTCTTGGGATAACAGTACAACAAGTAAGAACCTTTCAGATTCAGTGTTTATCAGAGAAACTGATGAATGTGAAATAACTGACATAGTTCATAAACTAAAAGGGAAAAAAGTCTACTGATTGCGATCATTTTGATTTGTTTTTGGTAAAATATTATTGATTGTGTCACTAAACCTTTAACTTATATTTGTAATTTGTCATTAATAACTGCAAGATTTCCTTACAAAATGTAAATAGCTAAAGTGATACCACTGTTCAAATCTGGTGACAAACATGTTTTTTTCAAACTACAGGCCAATCTCACTGTTACCTCAATTTTCAAAAATTCTGGAAAAGATGTTCATTAAGAGGTTTAATGATTCTATATCCAAACATCACATACTAAATGAGCAGCAATACAGATTTAGAAAAAAATCGTACTACTTCATTGGCGGTAATTGAGTTTGTGAAACATATTATGAATGCAATTGAAAACAAGCAATATACTGTAGGGGTTTTTTCCGACTTACAGAAAGCATTTGATACCATAGATCACACCTTATTATTAGATAAATTATGTAAGTATGGTATCAGAGGATTAGCTCATGATTGGATGGCAAGTTATCTGCACAATAGGTATCAATGTCTTCATATTGGTGGGATAAATTTTGAATTTTGTTTCTTTTATATATTATATATTCTTTTATATATGTTTGGTTTCTACATTTATGAGTTGCATTTTATTTGCTGATGACACAACTGTATTTTGTCATGGGGATCATTTGAGACAGGTTCTGGACACGCTGGAGAGGGAAATATAGAATTTCAAAGAATGGTTTCATTGAAATAAATTATCACTTCATTTTGGTAAAACAATGTGTATCATATTTGGAACTAAATCCAGGAATTTATGTTGAAATTTACCAGTACACGATATTGATATTGAAATTGAACTTGTAAATGCAACTAAATTTGTTGCTGTTTTCATTGACGATAAATTGTGTATAAATTATGTTAAATCAAAATGTTAAAAGCCATTGCTATTTTATATAAAGCACAAGACGTCCTCCCCTTGTTGTGTGGGCCGCTGAAGAGGAGGTACTGCTGGCCCACCACCACAAGATGGCACCCTGCTTGAAGTGCGGGCTTCAAGCACGAGAGGGCGTCTGCTTTGCTGGAGGTGACAGCTGTCATTAATCAACACAAGCTGTCACCCATCACCACCACTACAAAGACCGGACTGCAACTCCACCTCCTCGCCGAGAAATCAACTACCATTCAGGTAATTTCTCTGCTGCCTGACACTGTGTGTGTTTAACCTGAACTTCTATTTGCAGCCGTTTTCCTGGAGTTTTTTCCTTATCTGGAGGATTGGCGTTTGGTGTGACAGCGACGGCTTCGCCTCACACCCCAACTCAGATAAGTGGTTGACCAGGAGCTGCACGAGTGTGTGTGATTGGAGGTGGAGGTTTTCTCTCCTTTACTTAATACAGACTGTGGGATTACTGAGTGTGCAAACTCACACTCATCTGGACTGTCTCTGTTCTCTGCCAGCAGTACCGGGTCTGACTGCTGAAGACAGCGGCCACCTGGGGCGCAGGGCTTGGCGGCTCCAGTGTTCTTCAGCTCCGTTGGTGTTGGAAGCTGTGTGGGGATCCAGCTCTTCTCTCTCCAGGCGTCTTCTATCGTCGAGCCTGCCCACACGTCACCTGGTGTATGATTGACAGTCCACCATATTGTTATTGTCTGTACGTTGTTGTGCGATTCACAACATTAAATTGTTACTTTTTGGCTTATCCATTGTCCGTTCATTAACGCCCCCTGTTGTGGGTCCGTGTCACGACACTTTCACAACAGGATTTCTCGGCCGGCGTCATGGATCCCGAGGGGCGTCAACCATCGCTTGAACAGCCAATGGGAGAGCGAGGTGCACAGGCAGGAGGCGTGGTGGGTGAGCTGCAACACATCTTAACCGCCTTTGCCGCTCGGTTGGACTTAGTTACCGAGCAGAGCAGTGTTCTCAATCGCAGGATAGAGGCTCTCACCGCCCAGGTGGAAGCGCATGATCAGGGCGCTGCTGCAGCACCTCCTCCTGCTGACCGTGTGCCAGAAACAGACATTCCGCTGGTCATTCAACGACCCCCCCCACCTTCCCCTGAAGCATTCATAAGCCCTCCGGAGCCGTACGGAGGCTGTGTGGAGACGTGCGCGGACTTCTTGATGCAGTGCTCGCTCGTCTTTTCACAGCGTCCCGTCATGTACGCGTCAGACGCCAGCCGGGTGGCTTACGTTATAAACTTGCTTCGAGGAGATGCACGCGCCTGGGCTACGGCGCTTTGGGAGCAGAATTCACGACTCCTAACGGTTTATACTGAGTTTGTGAGGGAGTTCCGACAGGTGTTCGACCACCCTCATAGAGGCGAGACCGCTTCAAGTGTGCTGCTGTCGATAAGACAGGGGTGTCGGCAGCGCGAGCCGGCTGGAATGCTGTTGCGCTCCGCGCCGCCTTTGTAAACGGACTGTCTCTGGTCCTCAAGGAGCACCTGGTGGCGAAGGACGAGCCGCGGGATTTAGATGGGCTTATCGACCTGGTTATACGGTTAGACAACCGATTAACAGGACACCGACGGGAGCGAGACGAAGGGCGTGGTCAGGCACAAGCCGTCCCTCTTCCTCCCGGGTCTGAAAGGGAGCCGACTTCCCCACGCTCCACTGCCAGGGCTGTCCACGTGACAACAGCTCCCCCTGCTGACGTTGCTATGGAAACGAGCAGGGCCAAAAAACGATCAGATCAGAGACGAAGGAGGCTGATCCATGGAGAGGTGTTTTCTCTGTAGCTCAACTGAGCCACACACAGAGAGAATGCCCAAACGATCAAAACAGCAGCACTCGTCCTTAGAGACTGGCTAAGGGTGGGTCACAATACCCACGCGGGGAGACCCCGTAAATCTGCACGAATCCCAGTCACGATCCTGATGAGGATTTACCCTTCACGCCCCCAGCACTGGTGGACATGGGTCGGAGGGAAATCTGCTGGATAGCAGATGGGCAAGGAGGTTGGGCTCCCTCTAGTGGCCTTACCGTCACCATTGTCGGTGCGGGCACTAGATGGTACCCTTCTTCCACTAATCACACACCAGACTCAGCCAGTGACATTGGTGGTGTCTGGGAATCACAGGGAGGAGATTGTGTTTTATGTAACACCTTCTACCTCCCGAGTGATATTGGGTTTTCCATGGGTGTTAAAACACAATCCCCGGATTGATTGGCCGTCTGGGGTTGTGGTTCAGTGGAGCGAAACCTGCCACCGGGAGTGTTTAGGATCCTCGGTTCCACCCGGTGTGACAGCTAAGGAGGAGGTTTTAGTCCCCCCCAATCTGGCGGCGGTGCCAGCCAAGTACCACGACCTTGCTGACGTCTTCAGCAAGGATCTGGCACTCACGCTGCCCCCGCACCGTCCATACGATTGTGCCATTGATTTGATACCGGGCGCTTAATACCCGTCCAGCAGGCTGTACAACCTCTCACGTCCGGAACGCGAATCAATGGAGACCTACATCCGGGACTCGTTAGCTGCCGGGTTGATCCGGAACTCCACCTCCCCGATGGGTGCTGGTTTCTTTTTTGTGGGCAAGAAGGACGGCGGACTCCGTCCATGCATTGATTACAGAGGGCTGAACGAGATCACGGTTCGTAACCGATACCCGTTACCTCTGTTGGATTCAGTGTTCACGCCCCTGCATGGAGCCCAAATTTTCACGAAATTGGATCTTAGGGAATGCTTATCACCTGGTTCGGATCCGGGAGGGAGACGAGTGGAGACGGCATTTAACACCCCGTTAGGTCACTTTGAGTACCTGGTCATGCCGTTCGGCCTCACCAATGCGCCCGCGACGTTCCAAGCATTGGTTAATGACGTCTTGCGGGACTTTCTGCATCGGTTTGTCTTCGTATATCTAGACGATATACTCATTTTTTCTCCGGATCCTGAGACCCATGTTAAGCATGTACGTCAGGTCCTACAGCGGTTGTTGGAGAACCGGCTGTTTGTGAAGGGCGAGAAGTGTGAGTTCCACCGCTCTTCTTTGTCCTTCTTGGGGTTCATCATCTCCTCCAACTCCGTCGCCCCTGATCCGGCCAAGGTTGCGGCGGTGAGAGATTGGCCCCAACCAACGAACCGTAGGAAACTACAATAGTTCCTCGGTTTTGCAAATTTCTACCGGAGGTTCATCAAGGGTTACAGTCAGGTAGTTAGCCTCCCGACAGCCCTGACCTCCACAAAAGTCCCCTTCACCTGGTCGGATCGGTGCGAAGCCGCGTTTAGGGAGTGAAACGCCGGTTCTCAACTGCACCAGTTCTGGTGCAGCCCGATCCCAAGCGCCAGTTTATTGTTGAAGTGGATGCCTCTGACTCAGGGATAGGAGCCGTGCTATCCCAGAGCGGGGAGTCCGACAAGGTTCTCCATCCATGTGCCTACTTTTCCCGCCGGTTGACCCCAGCTGAACTGAACTATGACGTCGGCAATCGGGAACTTCTTGCGGTGAAGGAGGCTCTTGAAGAGTGGAGACACCTGTTGGAGGGAGCGTCGGTACCATTTACAGTTTTCACGGACCATCGGAACCTGGAGTACATCCGGACAGCGAAGCGTCTGAACCCCAGGCAAGCCGCTGGTCGCTGTTCTTCGGGCGTTTTGACTTCCGGATCACCTACCGCCCCGGGACAAAGAACCAACGATCTGATGCCCTGTCCCGGGTGCACGAAGAGGAGGTCAAGACTGAGCTGTCAGACCCCCTGACACCATCATCCCCGAGTCCACTGTCGTGGCCGCCCTTACCTGGGACGTGGAGAAGACCGTCCGGGAGGCCCTGACACGGAGCCCGGACCCGGGGACCGGTCCGAAGAACAAACTGTACGTCCCACCAGAGGCCAGGGCTGCGGTCCTTGACTTCTGTCACGGTTCCAAGCTCTCCTGTCACCCAGGGGTGCGAAGAACTGTGGCAGTGGTCCGGCAGCGCTTCTGGTGGGCGTCTATGGAAACCGACGTCCGGGAGTATGTCCAGGCCTGCACCACCTGTGCCAGGGGCAAAGCTGACCATCACAAGGCCCAAGGCCTCCTCCAGCCTCTGCCAGTGCCTCGTCGCCCCTGGTCTCATATCGGCCTGGACTTTGTCACGGGCCTCCCGCCGTCCCAGGGAAACACCACCATCCTAACGATAGTGGACCGGTTTTCCAAGGCGGCCCACTTCGTGGCCCTCCCGAAGCTCCCGACGGCCCAGGAGACTGCAGACCTCCTGGTCCACCACGTCGTGCGTCTGCATGGGATTCCATCAGACATTGTCTCGGATCGTGGTCCTCAGTTCTCCTCTCAGGTCTGGCGGAGTTTCTGTAGGGAACTGGGGGCCACCGTCAGTCTCTCGTCTGGGTACCACCCCCAGACGAACGGGCAGGCAGAGCGGACAAACCAGGAACTGGAGCAGGCCCTCCGTTGCGTGACCTCCGCGCACCCGACGGCCTGGAGTGACCATCTGGCCTGGATCGAGTACGCTCATAATAGCCAAGTCTCGTCTGCCACCGGCCTCTCCCCATTTGAAGTGTGTTTGGGGTACCAGCCCCCATTGTTCCCGCTAGTGGAGGGAGAGGTCGGGGTGCCCTCGGTCCAGGCCCATCTGAGAAGGTGCCGTCGGGTGTGGCGTACCGCCCGCTCTGCCCTGCTCAAAGCCCGGACGAGGGCCAAGAACCATGCAGACCGCCGGCGTGCCCCGGCCTATGCGTACCAGCCTGGGCAGGAGGTTTGGCTTTCTACAAAGTGGAATCCCAAAAGTTGAAGGACAGCTACATCGGACCTTTCCCTATCCTCAAGGTCCTCAGTCCAGCCGCAGTGAAGCTGAAGCTGCCAGCTTCACTGCGGATCCACCCGGTTTTCCATGTGTCCCACATCAAACCTCACCACGTGTCACCCCTCTGTGCCCCCGGACCGGCGCCGCTTCCTGCCCGGATCATCGACGGGGAGCCGGCTTGGACCGTGCGCCGGCTCCTGGACGTCCGTCGGAAGGGCCGGGGGTTCCAGTATTTGGTGGACTGGGAGGGGTATGGACCCGAAGAACGCTCCTGGGTGAAGAGGAGCTTCATCCTGGACCCGGCCCTCCTGGCCGACTTCTACCGGCGGCACCCGGACAAGCCTGGTCGGGCGCCAGGAGGCGCCAGTTGAGGGGGGGGTCCTGTTGTGTGGGCCGCTGAAGAGGAGGTACTGCTGGCCCACCACCACAAGATGGCGCCCTGCTTGAAGTGCGGGCTTCAAGCACGAGAGGGCGTCGGCTTTGCTGGAGGTGACAGCTGTCATTAATCAACACAAGCTGTCACCCATCACCACCACTACAAAGACCGGACTGCAACTCCACCTCCTCGCCGAGAAATCAACTACCATTCAGGTAATTTCTCTGCTGCCTGACACTGTGTGTGTTTAACCTGAACTTCTATTTGCAGCCGTTTTCCTGGAGTTTTTTTCCTTATCTGGAGGATTGGCGTTTGGTGTGACAGCGACGGCTTCGCCTCACACCCCAACTCAGATAAGTGGTTGACCAGGAGCTGCACGAGTGTGTGTGATTGGAGGTGGAGGTTTTCCCTCCTTTACTTAATACAGACTGTGGGATTACTGAGTGTGCGAACTCACACTCATCTGGACTGTCTCTGTTCTCTGCCAGCAGTACCGGGTCTGACTGCTGAAGACAGCGGCCACCTGGGGCGCAGGGCTTGGCGGCTCCGGTGTTCTTCAGCTCCGTTGGTGTTGGAAGCTGTCTGGGGATCCAGCTCTTCTCTCTCCAGGCGTCTTCTATCGTCGAGCCTGCCCACACGTCACCTGGTGTATGATTGACAGTCCACCATATTGTTATTGTCTGTACGTTGTTGTGCGATTCACAACATTAAATTGTTACTTTTTGGCTTATCCATTGTCCGTTCATTAACGCCCCCTGTTGTGGGTCCGTGTCACGACACTTTCACAACACCCCTAACACTCATTGGTTACTTTATATCATTCATTACTTGTTCCGTATATGACCTATTGTATTGAAGTTTGGAGAACCACCTACAAAACAAATACAAATTCAACATTTTTGCTACAAAAGAAAGCCAAAAGAATTATTAGTAATAAACCATATTGTGAGCCAACAAATCCATTGTTTGTGTGTTTACACATTTTTAAATTTTTGGACCTGATTAATTATAGCACACTACAAATTATGTTTAAAGTAAAAAATAATCTTTTACCACAACATGTCCAGGACCTGTTCAAAATGAGGGACTCCAGTTATAATTTGCGAGGAATATTATTATTTCAAAAATCAAAGATTTGAACCACTGTCAAAAGTCATTGTGTTTCTGTTAGAGGTGTTAATATTTGGAATTTGTGCCCGGATGACATAAAATCACTCAGTAAATTGGCTGGCTTTAAAAGCCTCTACAAAAATCATCCATTTACTTGTTATGGTGTGATGAATTAGGTTTACCAATTTTGTTTTTGTTTTTTGTTTTTTTTTTTGTTTTTTTTTTGCTTTTTTGGTTTGTGCATACTGCACTGCTGTTTGCATGTTTGTGTTTAGAAATTTTAGTTCAGTGATTAATTTATATTGTGTAATAGTTATCATGGGTATATGTATATTTTTATATACATATGTATACATTTTTACCTTTTTGGTTAAAGGGGTGGGCTTTATAAGCTTTTGCTTCTGCCAACACTCTTTCGGCACATGGGTGCGTTGTTGGATTGTTTTCTTTGTGAGCTCACTTTGTTATTTTGGGTCTGCGTGTGCTGAATAAAGAAATTCATTAATTCATTCATTCATTCAAATACGTTGTTGTGTAAAAGGTAGGAAATCTGACGTGTCTCAGTTTCTTAGTGCAGTGCAGCAGCTTCAGTTATGAAGAGCTGAGTTTGCCTTTTTGCTCTGCACTCAATGATGCGTTCATCCTGCTCACAGAGGATGTCCTGACAAAGGATGCAGGAGAATGTGCAATCTGCCTGGAGGAGCTGCAGCAGGGAGACACCATCGCTCGGCTGCCCTGCCTCTGCATCTACCACAAAGGGTATGAAGCTCCCTTCAGGATGATCCTGCATCATGCTGTACATACACCACAGATCCATGAATTCACAGCTTAAATCCATGTTTGTCACTCAGCTATCTCATATGTTCATAAAGAATTCAGTATGAGACAAAGACAGTATGACTAAACACAAATGGATTTTTTTTTAAAGAAATTATAATTGCATTTACTGAAGGTATGGGCTTATTAAGTACCTCTGCATGGAAAAACAATCAACCAAATTGTCTAGAATAAATGATAATTGTGCTGAGTTTAGACCAGAAATATCCACATGTAATTAATACAACAATGTTGCATTGAAATATCACTTAAATAGAATTGGTTCAGCAACATTAAATACCCTGCAAAATTTCAGTAAGTGTCACGTGAAACTGATTATCTCCAAATGGACAAAACTTCACTCATAGTAAAAAACCTGAAAAAAAAGAGGAGAGAAACACGAGTACCGATGCTCACAGCAGTGCACTGCACAGTGTAATTAAGCAACTAACATCCAGTTATGATCTGTGCAAGTTCTAACAAGAAGGCATGATTCGACAAATCCACCGCCCAGCTCTGAGTAAGATTCTGCATCGACTGACCTCATGACCTATGAACATCTGATACCTAGCTACCAAGCAGATGTCTTGGAATCAGTTGGAAGTCAGATCACTGTTAGCCTCATTGAGACTACCCATGTGCTGTTAAGTTTGGGCCCAAGAATCTTGGAGAGATATAGTGGGAAATGTTCAGACAGATGGTGATCTCCACTATATTCCCTTCTGATATGGTGCTTATTTGGCTGGGGATAAAAATACACTCACCAGATCTCAACCTCATCAAACACCAGTCCTGCACAAAATAAGGAAATTGTCAATATTGCAGTGACCATATAACATATGTGATTAATGAACAACTACTTAGACAAAAGGACACTTAATGCTTAGAGACTGAAGGGTATTTTCTCAATTTTACAAAATGCTCAGAACAAATATCAGCTCTCTGAATGTGAGACATTTATTTGTGCAGAACACTATATAAAGATATGATCTAATAATAGAAATGTGAAATGTTCAACAGGACACAGGAGAGCGTCATTCGGGCTCCAAGGGTTAAGCGTTTTCACCCAGAGGTCATTACATGTAAATTTTGTGGCCAAGCACGTCAGTAAAACAAGAATCTTACACATAACTGTTGATCTAACCTGACCTTCAGTCCCTCTCTCTGTGTCTCACTGTCTTTGTCCCTCACACGTGTCCCAGTCTTGTTTTTGTTCTTTTTTCCAGCTGTATCGATGAGTGGTTTGAAGTCAATAGATCGTGTCCAGAGCACCCGTCAGACTGAAGCTTTTTGCACAAGTAATGCTCTTCATTCCTTTGCCACATTCTGATGTCATACAAAACCACAAAGCTGTTCTGACTTTTATTTATGTGCATATTCTTTGTTGTTTTATGACAGTTATCCTCAGTGAAAGTGATCTTCTACAAGTGGACTTGAGGAGGCTGCTGCACTCTCTGACCACTGTGATAAAACCCACAACCACCCATTAATGTAGTACCGCAGTGTGCCAAATCTCATTGAAAGCAACTTCAGGGATACAGACTTTTTTGTTGAGTTTTTGTTTTTTGTTGCACATCTTCACTCAGTCTTAGACTGGATGGACCAATACAAAGACAGATACAGGGAGGCCGACCCTCCTGACATTCACACCAACATGGGGCATTATGGCAGTTAGGGCTCCGTCCTTCCTGAGCGGCCATTGGAATGTCATATAATTGTAAACCAGAACACTGGAGGAGGTGGGCGTGGTCCCAGAGATGGAGGCAGAGTCGTAACTTATCCCTCCATTGTACCAATGTCTACCAGTGCCTTCTAGCTGTGATCTCCACCTCCAGCAGGGCGATATGGTCAACAGAACTAGCTGGGCGGACCTGCTGGGTTTTCTCTCAATTCAACACCACAATAGCAGGACAACAGAGCCAAAGACATTTCATGAGAGCAGATCAGAGTGTCTGCTTTTTTCATGCTGTTGATATAATGGTGCCAATCAACTGTGAATACTCACTCACTCACTCACACACATACACATGTACGCATGCATGCACACACAGACAGTGCTTTTCAACACTGGACTCAAGGTCGTCTTCAGAAATCTAACTATAATTTTAAAAGAGACTCCTTGACGAATCACTCCACAACTAGAGCTGCAAATTATTTTAATTATCAAAAGAATTGGTCAGTGATTTTTTTAACAATTAGTCCATCAGTTTTTAAAATGTAACAAAAATGTCCAGATGAAAAATTACCATATTGGCCTGACGATAAGACAACCCTGATTATTGACAGCAACATTTTCCAGGACAAGTTTTTGAAGGGAAAAAAAAACTTTCTAGAGAATAAATGTAATTATTGATCTTTTTTATTTGAAAATAATTCAAATTAAAGCATATTGAGTGAAGCGTGAAAACAGGACATAAATAGAGTCATAAAGCAGTAACATAAACATAAAGCAGTGGTAAAGAAAAAAGTGATAGAATAAAAATAACTCAAACTGCTCAGATCATCATATCATGTTAGTAAATTCTCCAAAGGCAGAACTTTCTGCGCTTGCTGACCACTTACTGAATGATGCAAGTCGACTGGCACAATCAGGAATGTATTGCAGAGACTTTTAGAATAGTTAAATGCCTGAAACTGAAATGCCCAAACTGTTTTAATGATCAGAAATGACCAAAATGAGGATTTGTTTTATAACAAGCATGAAGCACCAGTCCCTGTTGTGGAGTCTGATCCAAATGGGAAATAAGCTGAAGTAAGAACTGCATGATGTGGTGTACTGTTCTCTTCCCTGATACAGTTTGAGCAGCTAAAAGAGCATAACGTGGGTTCACTGGTCAAATAAAATTGCAGGGTTTCAAACAGAAGCTGCTGCAGGAGTTGTGCACATTAAAACAGCCATATATTAGTCCTGAAGGGCACATTAATTTCAGGGATATTTGGCTCTACCTATTCTTGTGCATATTTATATGCCAAGGAAAAAGTCTAATCCACGAATATGACAGCCCCATTTGTTTTCAGATTTGTTTGCAATCCTGAACACTCTTGGGTGATTCTATTGTAACGGAATTATGACGATGTGCTCTGATTGTAATTCTGTTACCATAGAATCGCCCTCTTATATTTGGGCCAGTGAGTTGTTTTTTTGGGGGGGGAATCATTCAAAGTCACTTTTTCTCAAATGTGGCCATTTTAATTCCAATTTGAACCATATGTCAGTTAGTCCAGAACAACAACATTAAAGCCAATTTAATACATTTCACTGTTGGTTTTAAAGTTTCTTAAAGCAAACAAAAAATACAATATCTGGCCCTCATTTCTCCAAACCATCTGAGGACTCCAATGATGGCCATCACATTACTGTAAATCTGATATAGGCCCTGAGGCCTGTTGGTGCCGGTGCTTATTGCCAGATACTGTAGCGTAAAGCTGCTGAGAGGCTATGACTCCCCCTGATATGACGCCAATCCAATGCAGGTTGCTTCCTCAGCCAAGGTCGGTACCCATTTACAGATGAATGGATTGGGGCAATGCAGACAAGCATTTTTTTCCCCAAGGACACACAGATAACTTCTTTGGGAATCAAATCCAGGTGTACATATTAGTAGAAAACCAACTGCATCTCTCGGTTGAACTCCATTTCAAATTTAAAATGCTTTTGGGAAACTGGATCCTGGTATAAATACCAAGTTGAGATAGTCGATTGACCTGCAACAGATACAAAAGAAGTTAAAAAATTAATCTTAAAAGTAATTCCTCTCCATTATTCAACAAAAAATAAAAGAACTATTCAAGCAGATTCGGCTCACCAACAAAATATGTTTGATATTTTCTTGTTCAAAAGACAATCTACCAACAAAACTTTAATAAAATCTGTCCACTTTTTGACATATGAGATGACAGAATAACTTCTGTCTTTCCTTTGATGGTTCCATACAATCAAAACAAGTGCTTGTTGATTCACGGACTGTAAAAAATAACGGTGAACGCTGTCTAGACTTAATGAAAAAGAAACTGCAGCCCAATCCGGTACAGTCACATCTATTTTGAAGTTGAATGTATCATCTGTGTCTGACTGTAGATCATGTATCAAATCATGTGACAGGGACACATACAACATATTTACACAGTCTTCTTTGTATAATATGAATAAATAACTGATTTTCCATACGATGCACTTTTATTCCTCAGTGTGTGTGTGTGTGTGTGTGTGTGTGTGTGTAATACAGCGTGAAATCCGTTCAGCTCCGAGCCTGACGCATGCAATGACGCATTACTGTGCACCATGGAGAGGGCCAGCTGCCTGTGGTATATACAGTTATGATGGAGACAATATTCACATTATTTACATCACCCATGGGAAGTAATGGACAAATATCTGTACTGTAATGTGTATATTGGATATAACAGCCTCTTCAGATTAGCAGCAGTGTGGTCACAGTAGCACACAGTGCTTTTGGTTTGATAGCTGCTGTTCACATTCACTGTACATGATAATAATTCATAATATCATGATGAAGCGTGCCACATACATTTCAGAAGTTCCTTTGCCCTCCGGGGGGAGGGGGGTGGACATTATTGTACGTGGCACATGCAGGTCATACTGGCAGACTTTGCTGTGCCAGAACCATCCACCTCGAGGTTCCTTCGTATGCGCTCAAATCGTTTTGGATCCTGTTTTGCCACCAGCAGATGGTTGTCAGAACGTTTTGGATCTGAAATCCAACACTTTCGGATGTGCGAGGATTCGTCATAACAATGCCATTCTGCATGATTCTGGCTCCGTGTGATGGGGGTTTGAGTGTTTAAGAGGAAGACAAGTGAAGGAAGCCACCAAGCACACCTATGACAACTCTGAATGAGTAACTTGTGTCTGTTACAGGTAGATGGACTCCTTCATGGTTGAGTGGCACAGGATTTTCTCGAAAAAGAAGACATGAAAGTTCAGTGACATTTTGCTGGAAGGCATATGAGACTTGCTGAGATTTGATGTGTTGTATGTCTGTGTGTGATGTGCGTCTGTTGTGCTCCACTGCAAATGGCAGTGTGTCTTGGTGGATTTTCTACTTTTTATCTCACTTCATGAAAGCATTTTATTTTCTTCAGTAACTTTGGAGATTTTATTAAATATTCTGGTTAAATAAATTTCAGTTATTTGCATTAATTTCTGATGATATTTTGAATTCTGTACCTGCAGCATAAGGGTGTCCATCATTCTGACCTGGACTATCCACAGTATATCTCAAAGTGTAGCACAGCGTGACATTGAATCATGATTTTCTTTTCTAAAAAGTGTGTGTATTTGTGACTTTTCATGTTCTTTAGTGGTACTAGGTCTCCTGAGGATCTCCTGAGGACTCTTGGAATGATTGCATCAAACGGGCAGTTAGTTTGGGAGACTGAGATGAGGAATATCTCTCACATTGTGAGGGAGCATCACCTTCCACATTTTGACCAGGTGGCACATTTCTCTGGTCCCGATCCAGCACACAGGTACCTGACTGTTGAGGACCCCAGCAGCTGGAAAATACCATGGACACACCCTTGGTTCCCCAGCTGCAGCAGACAGATGTTACAACCCCAATTCCAGTGAAGCTGGGACATTGTGTAAAATATAAATAAAAACAGAATACAATGATTTGTAAATCCTCTTCAACCTATATTCAATTGAATACACCACAAAGACAAGATATTTAATGTTTAAACTAATAAACTTTATTGTTTTGTGCAAATATTTGCTCATTTTGAAATGGATGCCTGCAGCACGTTTCAAAAAAGCTGTAGTAACTATCTGGATGGTCTTTTCCCTCTTTTGTCAGGAGGACACGACGTCCATAATTTCCAAAAACAATTTGAAATGTGGACTCATCAGACCACAGCATACTTTTCCACTTTGCGTCTGTCCATTTCAAATGAGCTTGTGCTCAGAGAAGGTGGCAGTGTTTCTGGATGTTGTTGATGTATGGCTTTCGCTTTGCATGGTAGAGTTTTAACTTGCACTTGTAGATGTAGCGACAAACTGTGTTAACTGACAATGATTTTCTGAAGTGTTCCTGAGCCCGCGCGGTAAGATCCTTTACACAATGATGTCGGTTTTTAATGCAGTGTCGCCTGAGGGATCGAAGGTCAGGGGCATTCAATGTTGGTTTTCGGCCTTGCCGCTTACGTGTAGAAAGTTCTCCAGATTCTCTGAATCTTCTGATTATATTATGGACTGTCGATGGTGGAATCCCTAAATTCCTTGCAATTGAACGTTGAGAAAAATTGTTCTTAAACTGTTGGACTATTTTTTCATGCAGTTCACAAAGTGGTGATCCTCACCCCATCTTTGCTTGTGAAGAGCTGAGACTTTTGGGGATGCTCCTTTTATACCAAATCATGACACTCACAATTAGTGTCCTCAGTTCCCAAATACTTATTGAGTGTTTTTAGAAAGAAAGGTGATGTAACACAGTGGTAAACATACCACTGTCCCAGCTTTTTTGAAACGTGTTGCAGGCATCCATTTCAAAATAAAGTTTATCAGTTTGAACTTGTCTTTGTGGTGTTTTCGATTGAATATAGGTTGAAGTAGACTTGCAAATCATTGTATTCTGTTTTTATTTACATTTCAAATAACGTCCCAACTTCATTGGAATTGGGGTTGTACAAATCCTTGTTATAGGTTGATAATACGCATATTGTAATATTGTACAAGATTGACACATTTTGCTGGAGTCACTGCCAGTTTCATGAGTTTCATGAAATCAATTACCACATACCGTTGAAGTTTTGGATGAAATTTTGTATTTTATGTTGTGGACCAGTGCATGCATTGTCCCAACTTCATTAGAACTGGGGTTGTACTGGGGATGGAGCCCTTATCTGTCTGGGTGGTTGCCATCCAGGAACCCAGGTGGTTCTGTGGTGTGGTGGGTGCGGCAGTACCTGACCTGAGCTGACCTTTTGTCTCTGCAGTATCTTATGCAGAGAACATAGAAATTATCATGCTTCATGTTGATCAGGATCCAGATTTGGATTTATAGCAGATTTTTTGCTTTTCTGTGAGTTGTGTGGAACCAGACGACACCTTAAACTCTCCATTTTGTTGTTTTGACATCAGGGAAACAGCTGCTATTCATTATTCATGTTTAAACTTCGTGCAAACCTTTATATATTATTCTGATTGTTTTGTGCCCTGTGGGTTTCTTTTTTCTTCCCCCTCAGTGTTTGTCGTCAGCTTGTTCAGGGTGAACTGAAGGCCACACAAACTAACTGTCATGCTGTTTTGTTACCAGCTGTGGATGTTTGGGCTCGTGCACACTCATTAGGATGCTGGTTTGTACGTCCACCAGCAGCCAGAGATGAGCCTTCAGTAATACACAGGTTCACCACATGATGGTGCTACAGAGCTGTGATGTACTCTGTTGTGCAGCAAGAATCTGAATATTTGCCAAATTGAACCTCAGTCCTGCAACACATTCTGAAAACATTTATTGACACTGTTGATTTGCATGTATGGACAATGCTTTTTTTATATATATATTATTATTTATGTCAGTTTTACATGAAAAATGCCTTAAAAAAATTAATATTTTCGCTACTACTGTTCCTCTCCATCCCGTCCTCTGTCTTCCTGTTACTCCTCCTCCCCCTGAGTGAGGAGTTGTACAGTCTGATGGTCTGAGGGACAAAGGAGTTTTTCAGTCTGGTGGTCCTGCACTTGGGAAGGAGCAGTCTGTGGCTGAAGAGGCTCCTCTGGATGCTGATGACGGTGTGCAGAAGGTGACTGGCATTGTCCATATGGCCAGCAGTTTGTCCCATATTCTCTCCTCTGCCACAGTCAGAGATTCCAACTTCATCCCAACCACAGAGCCAGCCCACCTGATCAGTTTGTCCAGCCTGGATGTGTCCTTCTTGGACACTTCCACATTACCAGTGTTAATTCACTATAGTACTAATCAGGTACCTGCTCTGCTTCACTTCTGAGATCTGACGATGATGTACAGTATAAACTCTCAGGTCCAAATAAACTCAGGTGTTCTTACGTAGGTCGACTCTCTTCATTCAACAGTTGGTGGAACTGAATCCTCAAAATGTATTCAGTGTCCTCTGGATTCTGAGCATTTGTCCATTCTGCTGCAGCATTTCCTACATGATGTTAATCATGTGCACATATACAAGAAACAGCAACTGTACAGACAACATGATGCAAAGTGTCTTAAGTTTGGAGGAAAACAAAGGTCCATGATTTAAATTCAGTTTATTGTGATGATAAATATTTAATGCTTAAGAGCAGCCTGGGTCACTTTGAAAGCCCTGTCACTGTCTGCAAGAAACTCTTGATTTACTCTCAACACCTGTGTCAAAATCTGGGCTGTGAACTGGGCCTTGTCTCTTTCTTGAAAGCAGCCTCCCTGCCTTCAGTCCCAGAATGCAGCTCTGCAATCTGCAAGACACAAAGACAAACTTGACACAAACAAACAGTCTGCTGACATCATTTACAATAATATCTAATAGTTAAAAAAACAAACAAAATATCTTCAAGGTTTACCTCTTTGTCTTTTTTGCTGATGACCTGCAGCAACTCCTGGATGGTCTTCGCGAACTTCATCCCGTTTTTCTTCTCAGTGCTGAGTTCATTTTTTATCTCCTCCAACTTTCCACACAGAGTCTGAGCACATAAAGAAGCAGTGACGTCACTGTGAGAAAACTCTCCATCTGAATTTAGTGTGAAAGAACAAACTGGTGTGTCCATGTACCTGGTTCTGATTCTGTGTGTCCTCCAGAGATTTGATCAGGTTCATGAACAGTTCTTCAAACAGCTGTTCATTCTGAGCTTTGGACTCATGAACCTCAGTATGTTTTTAAGTAGAACAACAGAAAAAAAAACACAGAAGAGAACATGTATTAAAGTAAAAAATAAATAAAAAAAACTTCCAAACAAACAAATGCAAATGTCACAGCTGTTCTTCTTCCATGTGAGATGTTCAGACTGCAGACACACACACACAAAAAGTCCAAAAACACTCTGACTGACACACTGTCCACTGATGTCTGTCAGCTTAACAGTCATGGGACATTTGTCCATAATTTTCAATCAGTGTATAAATAGTTGGACAGTGATACAGTTTTTGTAGTGTGCACATGTACATGCACATTCAGTTTACCGTGATGAGTTGTTCCTCTGTGTCATTTTGATTCTGGTCCATGTTCGTGTCACCACGTCGACTTGTCTGCAGCTGTCTGAGAAGAACTGCAGTCATCTTCTACGAACAGAGAGGACAATAGAAGACAAACTTCACTGACAAAGTAAAATCTAAGGCTAAAGTATTTGTACGTGTGCATGTTGATAATGTGTCAGAATGTCAAAAACACACTAATCAGAGCAGAAGCTGTGTGAATGTGATACTCAATGTCAGTTTACCTCCATATCCTTTGTCCTGTCCTGCAGCGTCCTCATTTGAACTGTGAACTCCTGGAGGAGGAAAAGTCAAAAATTAACTTTCACAAATGATTCAATACAGCGACATGCAAAAGCTTGAATCAAAGATATTTGGAAACAAAAACATTTCTACATCACTGAATATGTCTTGGAGTTCATTTCCATCAATCATTCAAACAAGGAGACTTTTACTGGGAAAAAGGCAACATGATCTCATGCCAAGTCCATGACGGCATCACGAAAAGTGATTTTGTTTGAAAAGTGAATTGATTAATTTGTGACACCATCAGGAAATATAATAGATGTTCACAATGGGATCAGAAAATTGGGGTTTACGTGGGGGAGGAAGGGGCATTTTGTGTTATAGTTAGGGTTCAAATTAATGAGTGACAGGTGACTCTTACATTTACAGTTTCACAGTCTTTCCTTTTCTGCTGTCGAAGGTCCTTCAGTTCCTCCTCCAGCTGCTCATTTTTCTTCATCAGGTCAGTCAGCTGCTGCTCCTTTTTTTAAGGTCAAGCTGGAGCCTTTGAACCTCCAGGACCTTGGACAGATGTTGGTCCCAAATCTGGACCAGCTCCATTTCCTTTTACCTCAAAAGATTATGGAGCTCCTGATCAACCTGACAGAGATACAGTTTGTTAAAAACTGAATTTTACACACACACACATATACAACCCCTGGCAAAAATTATGGAATCACCGGCCTCGGAGGATGTTCATTCAGTTGTTTAATTTTGTAGAAAAAAAGCAGATCACAGACATGACACAAAACTAAAGTCATTTCAAATGGCAACTTTCTGGCTTTAAGAAACACTATAAGAAATCAAGAAAAAAAGATTGTGGCAGTCAGTAACGGTTACTTTTTTAGACCAAGCAGAGGAAAAAAATATGGAATCAATTCTGAGGAAAAAATTATGGAATCACCCTGTAAATTTTCATCCCCAAAACTAACACCTGCATCATATCAGATCTGCTCGTTAGTCTGCATCTAAAAAGGAGTGAACACACCTTGGAGAGCTGTTGCACCAAGTGGACTGACATGAATCATGGCTCCAACACGAGAGATGTCAATTGAAACAAAGGAGAGGATTACCAAACTCTTAAAAGAGAGTAAATCATCACGCAATGTTGCAAAAGATGTTGGTTGTTCACAGTCAGTTGTGTCTAAACTCTGGACCAAATACAAACAACATGGGAAGGTTGTTAAAGGCAAACATACTGGTAGACCAAGGAAGACATCAAAGCGTCAAGACAGAAAACTTAAAGCAATATGTCTCAAAAATCGAAAAATGTACAACAAAACAAATGAGGAACGAATGGGAGGAAACTGGAGTCAACGTCTGTGACCGAACTGTAAGAAACCGCCTAAAGGAAATGGGATTTACATACAGAAAAGCTAAACGAAAGGCATCATTAACACCTAAACAGAAAAAAACAAGGTTACAATGGGCTAAGGAAAAGCAATTGTGGACTGTGGATGACTGGATGAAAGTCATATTCAGTGATGAATCTCGAATCTGCATTGGGCAAGGTGATGATGCTGGAACTTTTGTTTGGTGCCTTTCCAATGAGATTTATAAAGATGACTGCCTGAAGAGAACATGTAGATTTCCACAGTCATTGATGATATGGGGCTGCATGTCAGGTAAAGGCACTGGGGAGATGGCTGTCATTACATCATCAATAAATGCACAAGTTTATGTTGATATTTTGGACAATTGAAAGGATGTTTGGGGATGATGAAATCATTTTTCAAGATGATAATGCATCTTGCCATAGAGCAAAAACTGCAAAAACATTCCTTGCAAAAAGACACATAGGGTCAATGTCAATGAGCAGATCTGATTTGATGCAGGTGTTAATTTGGGGGATGAAAATTTACAGGGTGATTCCATAATTTTTTCCTCAGAATTGAGTGCTTCCATTTTTTTTTTTCCTCTGCTTGGTCTAAAAAAGTAACCTTTACTGACTGCCACAATCTTTTTTTTCTTGATTTCTTATAGTGTTTCTTAAAGCCAGAAAGTTGCCATTTGAAATGACTTTAGTTTTGTATCATGTCTGTGATCTGCTTTTTTTCTACAAAATTAAACAACTGAATGAACATCCTCCGAGGCCGGTGATTCCATAATTTTTGCCAGGGGTTGTATATATATGTGTGTGTGTGTGTGTGTGTGTGTGTGTGTGTGTGTGTGTGTGTGTGTGTGTGTGTGTGTGTGTGTGTGTGTGTGTGTGTGTGTGTGTGTGTGTGTGTGTGTGTGAGGCGAGGAGTGACGAGGAAAAACTGTTAGCGAGTACAGACACACGCTAACAGTTTTTCCTTGTCACTCTTTTTCAGTAACTAGCAGCACATTTATCAAAGGAGTTTAAACAGAATCCTTACTACTGATACCAGGTGCTGCACTCGTACAACCAAAGTACCAACTAGTTTTTGAGGCATTAGTTGCCAAACTAGTAACACTCAAAGTCTCACTAGTTAACTAGTGACAGGCAGAAACTGAGATGTTAACTAGTAAATCACAGAGGTGTCAAATGAATAATCAGTCAGAGATTTGAGATCATGATCATTTTCCATTCTAAAGTCCACACACCCCCGTTTGGAAAACGTCCTCAGTGGAGTCTGCAGACGTCTGCTGCCAGTGTTTCTCCAGCTCATGAATTCGGAGCTTGAGAGAGAAATTTTCCCTCTTCAGATCTGCGAGTTCCTGCAGATAAAACAAACATTTTAATGAGCACAAACACACAAAAACCAACAACATTAATGTTGAAAAGTTTGAGCCAAAATCTGAATCAGTAACAACAATAATTTGGGTCAAAGAATAAAAGCAGTTCAACATTTTATCCTCATGACTCCCCTTAAAATCACAAAACCTGTTTGATTCTAGTGGAGTTTAACTGCATAAACTTGTGTTGACAAAGTCAGAGATTTAATCAACTAAAGTTAACAGCATTAAAGTACAAATAAATGAAAAGAAGCAAAGCTGCTGAAATATTCCAAAATAAAAAGTATCACTTACATTCTGATACATCTTCACGCTGAGCCTTTCCATAACTGGAGCAGAACCCAAGAAGGAAGCTGCAGAAAATAAAGAAAAAGATCAAATAGTTTTTATTATTTCATTCACAACATGTAAAAAGTCAGAGATGCACAAGTCCACTGAATTTGAATAAAGTCTGAATTTTGCAGTCAGAACAACATTTCTTGTTCTTAATGACTGACTGTGAGTAGATTTCACTGGAACAGAATCTGTGCGAAATTTAATTTGTCTGTGATCAGACGACTGACAGGTTCAAGGTCAGTTCCTGGTTATTGACAAACTGAATGAAATGCCAAGAAAAAAAAACTTACAGAAAGTCATTTTATCTTCCATGATTTAAGTTTTAGGTCGATCGGTTGAAAACATTTTAAAAACTCCCAAACAAACACACTGAACATGATCACCTTTACATGTCTAACAGTAACCGCAGGATACTTTGGCACTGTTTGGCCACCATGAAAAATCAAATCTGACTGAGCTTGAAGGTCACATTCAAGGTCACTAAGATCAGCCCAACATGAAGCCCTGAACAAAAACTCTCATTTTACTGCAAAGTTATTAAAATGTTTTCCACCAGTGTTTAAATAATCAATTAGCAAAAAAAAAAAAAATGATAATCAGCTGTCTTAGTGATCGCTTAATTCAAATGTGAAGGAGTATTTGACTGATTAAAAACAAAAATATATTTATAAATAACTGTACCTGTCACACTGTTTGTTGAATCTACAAGTGGCAAGAAAATATTTAACTGTCGATGCAGCTGATGTAGAAATTAAGACTCTTTCTGTTTACAAACAAACAACTGTGTCTCTGATCACCAAAGAATCACAATTGACCACTGACTCATCATAAAGTGGTGGAACAGGAGCATAAGTGTCATAAAGACAACAAAGCTTTTGATCAGTGTATCCTAGCAACAACCCCCCCCCCCCCACACACACACACATCTTTTTTTTTTTTACACACTTACATTTTAAATATAATAATTATTAATTATTATTGTTTGTTTTGGAACATGAAACTTTAAAACACTGAACAATTTCAGCTCAACATGAAATCCTGAAGAAAAACACATTACTTAATGGGTGATTCTTAGACTATGGGCACTTATTATGTCCTTTGATCATATTGTATGAAAAACAGAAAAAAGGGGAAATTTCACACTTTTATAGTTATCTTTACAATGAAAGTGTGTTAAGAAACTTGTTCTAGTAGTCTATGATGACTTTTTCACCTTTTTTCAGCATCATTATATGCAAATATTGCCGTTTTGTGCTTGTCCCACACCCAGACTTTTGATCTTCAATGATAAAAATGAATGGTAAAGTAATGTTTTTTTCTAATGTTTTAAAATATCTCTGAATAAAATATCAGTAAAATAATCAAAACATAATTGGGGTATTCAATGTCATACAACTGTTGTGATTTTTTTTAAACAAAATGTAGTTGTCCCACACTATTGCCGTAATTTCCACCACAACACTGTAATGTCCCTTTAAACAGTTTGTATGAAAGATTGTTTGGGTAGTTTCTATGGAGATAAACAGTGACATCAGAGCACATGTATATAGCGCCAAATCACAACAAACAGTTGCCCCAAGGCGCTTTATATTGTAAGGCAATGGTGTGGTGGAAATTACATTTACAAGGCCATTAGTACCCGTAGTTAAAGAATCACCCTAATATGTTACATCACTGGATCTTTTTATTTAAGATAATTTCCACCTACAGTCTAATTATGATTGAAAGAACTTAAAAGTTTACAAGATTTTAAATCCTGAAAATTAAAAATTACGTGAAAAGCGCAACTCAATGCATGTTCACTGAAAAAATTATCTGATATCTGAATAATCATTTAATGTATTAATTTTAAAGGAGAATTTGACTGTTTCCACGTTTTGAACTTTGCTAACTGTTTTGATTTTAACCTGTTAGCTAAAATGTGAAGATTCTGCATTTAAATAGATTTTAAGATCATTTATTCACTTCTCATACATTAAATGATTAATTATAAAATGAATTCAGATTCTCATCAGCAGCAACAACTAATAAAACACACAGTGAGACAGAACCAAAGGTTTAAAACTGACTGTACCTGTTACATTTGTTGAATCTGAAATTGGACACAAACTGATTTTGTTGTTGATGCAGCGATGAAGAAATCAACACTGTTTGTGTTTAGGACCAAAGAACTGTGTCTCTACTCAGCCAACAACCACAAAAGTGACCACTTACACAAAGTGGTGGCAGCAAAGACAACAAAGCTTTTGAATATTGAATGACGTCATACAGAAAAAATGACTCATAATCATCCCAAAGACATATCGTTCTCTTTGGCTGCTTTCAGTGATGCTGGTATTTGGTTAGACTCTTTCTCTCCGATTGTTCTGTCTGAGTTATTTTCATTAGTTACTTCCTCCAAACCATCAACATGTCTATTAGACCCCATTCCTACCAGGCTGCTCAAGGAAGCCCTACCATTAATTAATGCTTCGATCTTAAATATGATCAATCTATCTTTGTTAGTTGGCTATGTACCACAGGCTTTTAAGGTGGCAGTAATTAAACCATTACTTAAAAAGCCATCACTTGACCCAGCTATCTTAGCTAATTATAGGCCAATCTCCAACCTTCCTTTTCTCTCAAAAATTCTTGAAAGGGTAGTTGTAAAACAGCTAACTGATCATCTGCAGAGGAATGGTCTATTTGAAGAGTTTCAGTCAGGTTTTAGAATTCATCATAGTACAGAAACAGCATTAGTGAAGGTTACAAATGATCTTCTTATGGCCTCAGACAGTGGACTCATCTCTGTGCTTGTTCTGTTAGACCTCAGTGCTGCTTTTGATACTGTTGACCATAAAATTTTATTACAGAGATTAGAGCATGAAATAGGTATTAAAGGCACTGCGCTGCGGTGGTTTGAATCATATTTACCTAATAGATTACAATTTGTTCATGTAAATGGGGAATCTTCTTCACAGACTAAGGTTAATTATGGAGTTCCACAAGGTTCTGTGCTAGGACCAATTTTATTCACTTTATACATGTTTCCCTTACGCAGTATTATTAGACAGCATTGCTTAAATTTTCATTGTTACGCAGATGATACTCAGCTTTATCTATCCATGAAGCCAGAGGACACACACCAATTAGCTAAACTGCAGGATTGTCTTACAGACATAAAGACATGGATGACCTCTAATTTCCTGCTTTTAAACTCAGATAAAACTGAAGTTATTATACTTGGCCCCACAAACCCTGACCTCTAGTAATACTGTGAGAAATCTTGGAGTCATTTTTGATCAGGATATGTCATTCAATGCGCATATTAAACAAATATGTAGGACTGCTTTTTTGCATTTGCGCAATATCTCTAAAATTAGAAAGGTCTTGTCTCAGAGTGATGCTGAAAAACTAATTCATGCATTTATTTCCTCTAGGCTGGACTATTGTAATTCATTATTATCAGGTTGTCCTAAAAGTTCCCTGAAAAGCCTTCAGTTAATTCAAAATGCTGCAGCTAGAGTACTGACGGGGACTAGAAGGAGAGAGCATATCTCACCCATATTGGTCTCTCTTCATTGGCTTCCTGTTAATTCTAGAATAGAATTTAAAATTCTTCTTCTTACTTATAAGGTTTTGAATAATCAGGTCCCATCTTATCTTAGGGAACTCATAGTACCATATCACCCCAATAGAGCGCTTCGCTCTCAGACTGCAGGCTTACTTGTAGTTCCTAGGGTTTGTAAGAGTAGAATGGGAGGCAGAGCCTTCAGCTTTCAGGCTCCTCTCCTGTGGAGCCAGCTCCCAATTCGGATCAGGGAGACAGACACCCTCTCTACTTTTAAGATTAGGCTTAAAACTTTCCTTTTTGCTAAAGCTTATAGTTAGGGCTGGATCAGGTGACCCTGAACCATCCCTTAGTTATGCTGCTATAGACTTAGACTGCTGGGGGGTTCCCATGATGCACTGTTTCTTTCTCATTTTGCTCTGTATGCACCACTTTGCATTTAATCATTAGTGACTGATCTCTGCTCCCCTCCACAGCATGTCTTTTTCCTGGTTCTCTCCCTCAGCCCCAACCAGTCCCAGCAGAAGACTGCCCCTCCCTGAGCCTGGTTCTGCTGGAGGTTTCTTCCTGTTAAAAGGGAGTTTTTCCTTCCCACTGTCACCAAGTGTTTGCTCACAGGGGGTCATTTTGACAGTTGGGGTTTTTCTGTAATTATTGTATGGCCTTGCCTTGCAATATGAAGCGCCTTGGGGCAACTGTTTGTTGTGATTTGGCGCTATATAAATTAAATTGATTTGATACAGCATCATAAAGGGATGAAACGGTTCAATGTCGCCTAGCAACCCCCCACCACCACCATACAGGCTTTAGCATTTTTATTTTTTGCCGTTACATTTTAAAAATTGAGGTGTAATAAATAACGTGGAAAATAGGATTAAAAGGATAATTCCAGATTATTTTAAGAGGAGCATTAATCCATTGGTGACAAACTCAATGCTAAAGTTGTTTGTCCAAATGCTCTTGCCGTACTCAGCAATGCAAATCTGAGAGTTTTCCCCAAGAACTTTTTGTTTTTTGTTGTTGTTGTTTTGTTATTATTGTTTTTATTTGTTTTTTTATTATTATTATTTGTGATGTCGAGGTCATTGTTGCATAATTCCGGCAGTTATATTATTAAACTCATGTGCAGTTCTCCAGACAGATTTATCACACTGTACCGTGTTGTTTGTGTTTCTTCATGATTGATGTAAATGAAGTCCAACACATATTCAGTGCCTTGGACTGTATTTGATTCGTCCACCAGGGGGCGCAAACCAGTTCATTTCTGAATGTCAGTCACAAACCCACATGAGAAGGTTTGAATGAGGAAGATCATTCTGCATGTTTGTCAAACAGAGCATCCAGATAAAAAATAGTTTCCATCCTGGATCAGTTGAGATCCAAATGAACAACAACCACCACCAGAACTGATCAGCAGGGTGTTGGTGCAAACCCTGTTACTTTTTGGTGAACGGAGTCTGAATAGGCAGCAGAGGAGGAAGGTCAGAAGTGTGGAGGTCAGAAGATGGAACCTTGGATTTCACAGCTCAACAGAGTGTGAACAGCAAAAACCAACTAACTTAGTTTACTTGATGACACCATCTTCAAGTAACTTCTTCTGATGGTCATTTTTGATACCAGTTCTGCAGGACATCCAAGTCTTGCTGTAACCTGTCAGTCTTTAACTCAGTGAAATCTTGGTGTCATCTGCAAAGATCAGAATCTGTCAGTGGACGACTTCCAGCATTTTGTGAACAAAAATAATGAAAGACTGGGCTCAAGACATTTCCTTCAAGATGTCACTAAAATCCTCTGACAGTTCTGAAGGACACTTTATGGTAAAACCTGTTGTTTTGTCCTTGTACAAATTCAGTGTCCAGTCCATTGCTTACTTTGGATTTCATAGTTTCCCACCTTAAATATGAACCTCAGAGGTCAGGTCAGGGCAGGGAGCATGAGCTCATGCTGCATGTTACCAAATCCACCACACTACAGACCATAATGATCATCTGCTGCAGCCAGGTGGAACGTGGGCGTCTCCTTGGCGTTCTCCAGCCACTGGGGTCAACACCCAGTAACTGGAAACGTTAAGGGGGGACCATGTATCATTTGGCTGGAACAGAAAGAAGGACACTTTTGGGAGGTGGGGATGGACCGCTCATCTGCCTGTGTGGTTACCATCCAGATCCCAAGGAGGTCCTGTAGTGTGGTGACACCAGTGCATGCTCCCAGACCTGGTGTTTGTTCACATTTGAACACAACTGCAAACATTTGTACTTGCAAATATTCTTTATTCAAACACTCATTAAGGAATCAGAGTGAGAAGGAGGAGTTACATTTACACCTTTTTTCTTTGCTACATTTGCACATAATAAGCATAAAGAAAACTTCTCCAATTGATCTTACACAAAATGAAACCAAAGTTAAAACAGTCAATAATGAAGTAATTTCTCTCTTTTTGGTTGCAACATATATAAACATTTAAATACTATTTACAAAGGTTTTTTTCAAAGAAAATAATTTTACAACTTTAGCACCTAACATAAAATTTCAGATAGGTTTGAACAACAATGATAGTTTGTTTAGGCCATGTCACACGAGAGCATGAATGCCACATGGATCACATGAATTGGAAAAACATACAAAATTGCAGTTGCATTCATACGGGGCAGACATTTGTACAACCATGTACGAATGCTGTTTGAATTCCTAGAATGTGGTTCAAAGCCGGCTTGAATGATTCGCGCACATACCGAGAGCAGAAGCTCCCCAATCCAAATCCAGGTCGACAAAGCAGAGTGGGTGGAAGGCAAGTGGGGGCGTGGGGGGGTGTACGCTTTGGTCTGCTCTTTTTCACACTGCTGGATGTCAAATGACATTCAACCCATGGACGATTACATGTACACCAGGGTCCCCTGACCATTGCATCAGTGGAGTGCATATGTGATCAGATTATTACGGACATCTGATCACAGACGTGCACACCCACAGCCGTTACTACTGACAGGGGTCAAAGTAAGTTTAGATTCTTGCAGTAACCGTGCTACTCAGAAAAGTTTTTTGCTTTTTTGCATCATATTAAACAGTGGTGGGCACAGATAACCAAAAAATTAACTTCAATAACAGATAATAAGATAACTGAAAAGTTATCTTTGATAAAGATAAATCGATAAACCACCCAAAAATGTATCTGAAGTTACAGATAATCGATAACCGATAAATTCCGGTGTTGTCTATGGGACATTTTCAGTTACTAAAGAGCTGAAATTGATTTTTAACACGATCGCCTTTGAAAGCATCAAAAGCGGTAAAAGATCTAAATAAGCAAGAATGTTTGACCATGCTGCCCCCTGCAGGAAGCAGCACAGACAAATCCTGAGAGCACACACGAAATCAACTCTTTAGTAATCGTAATCTTTTTTTTTTTTTTTTTCCCAACATTCTGCCCCTTTTGGAAGCTCTTGTTTACAACAGTGCTCCCACTACAGAGACACACTGAGAACAGCTATAAGGTCAGCTCCCTATCAATTTCAACGCTCCGGTTAGGCGGAGGTCTTGAAAAATAAAGTCATACTAACTTGTGGTTTTTTTTTTAATACTGATAGAATAACTCCATTAATGTCAATTCTGTCATTTGTACAAAGTTAAAATATAACATATATCTTTTAATGTTGAATAAGGCACTAATTCTGAGGTTTTGTAACAAACACAGACCGCAAAGCATTCTGGGTAAAAGTGCTAAACAGTGATTGGTTCAGTAATCCATTATGTAAACCAACACGTTAATGTGATGTGTGTCGTGTGTTGGTTTAAAGAAAAATGTGCCTTTGTAAAATATTCCATTTTTATTTGTAAAAACAGGCATTTTTACGGAGCCCTGGACGTGTCATCGCAATTGCATGTTTTAAAACTTTTATGATGTTGTAAAACATGCATTCAATATTAGTAAGTAAGTAAGTAAAATTTATTTATATAGTGCCTTTCACAGACATAAGGCCATGTACACACGTTGTCGGGTATTTGTAAAACCGAATATCTTACCCTTTCAGTTTGTGGAAAAAACTTCATCCACACTACGTTGTTTAAAAAAAAAAAAAAAAAATCCATCCACATCGAACCGTATAAATGTGTTGTAATTATTCTGCCAAACCTTTGGGTGGCGGTACTGATTAAAATTCTATCCAATCAAGAGCCTTATACACTAACGTCTATAAACCCAGAGAATATATTCACGAGAGTTTTAGGCACTAGAGTTTAATGCTGTTATCTGTGGACCCTGAACAGAGTGTCTGAAATGCATTTGTCCTGTCGTGAACGTCTGAGATTACCTTATGCTACCCATAATGCATTGCTGCCTGGTACAGCATGTGCTCACAAAACCTTAAAAATTAGCACATTACTTTAAAACGAAAACATATATCTGATATTTTCACTTTATAAACTTCAGACATGACAATAATTTTAAATAACTTGTCTAAAATGAGTAGTTAAAATTTGAACCATAAGTTAAACATGTATGCCTCTGGATGACTTGGTGACATTGCGATTATATTAGTATGGTATTAAAGGAAATTACATTTTTTTTGGTCACCAGTGCTCCTTTGCTTACAGATGATAGAGTGGTTTCTGATTGCAGAGGATAGAACAACATGCTTATTAAGAAACTTTTAAAAGGTAGGTCTCAACAGCATTACACTCCACCAGTCCGTCATTGACAGGAACCTGGAGCTGGTAAAACTGCTGGTAAACTTTGGTGCAGATATCCAATGCCAACAGGGAAGGGTGGAGAACAGTCATTTATACCAACACACTTTTGCCAGATTTGAGCAAAAATAATAAAAAACTACTCTGCAAACATCACCACCACCAACCACTGCAACGTAACCAAACACGGTGCTCAAATACAAAATGTGGCACTGCTTTTATGTAGCACTTCTCCTCGAATCTTTCAAATAAACAAAATAAAATTAAACAGCCACACCACGGAGTGCATCATGGAGATGTGCTGACTTGCTGTGACACACAGTGTATTTGGTGTGATTGCACAATGTTTACGTCGAGTGCATGCAATGATTGTGTGCCACAGACATTTCACATTATAATATTTCTTTTGTGCGCCCAGAACAAGATGCACGGAGGGCACAGTCAGGATGTGCTGGCAGGATTTGGCATGTCTGATCCATTTCGAGGTCCCACGAACCCAATCAGAATGCTCCAAATGCAGCACGAATACGGTACGACTGCCCGTCACCCGACATTCAAATGCAGCACCACAGTGGTGTTTATGTTATACATTCATGCTGGCTGTGCGAATTTGGCAGATTTTGTTAATTACCACACGAATGTTGTATGAGGAATTCGAATGCAGCTCAAATTGTACAAATGTCATTTGAATGTCCATTTGTACGGCATTCGTGCTCTAGTGTGACGTGGATGATGGTCGAGACATTTGGCCAAGATTCAACGTCCTCGAACAATTCGTACAGCCGCTTGAATGCAGTTTGAATTCGAATTGCGTACGAATTGCCATATGAATGTCGTACAGCATTCATACGACAGGCAGAGTCCAGTACGACTGAAACTCGACCGCCGTTCACAACACAAATGTAGAGTGTATTTGCTCTGGCTGCACAATTGTCCTGAATCTTGTAAGAGGCGTCTGAGTGCAACTCCAATTTGCATGTCATGCGAATCTCATTCGTACAGCATTTGGGCTCATTCGTGCTCTCGTGTGATGAGGTATTAGGTCTGAACAGTGAGGCAGGAAGAACAACAGCTGCATTAGTTAGCTACATAAAAAAAAAACTAGAAGCACTCAGAGAGTGCAAACCTCCGCCAAGGCCATGGGGTCACTGACGCCATAACATATACACGCCGTGGAATCACTGAACCTAAAAAAGTCTAATAATGATGTTTGCTCAGTAGTAAAAGAAGATCTAGCTCCATAACATTTGAAGCTACATCAAATCTGATGACACCTTACTGAATCAGTACAGATTCAGCTACAATTTGGTGTTAGTTGTGCATCTCTAGCTTCATTTGTCACCTCACACTGACACATTTTCCATTTTCCCTATATTTTTGCATATTCTGGATCACCAGATCTGGAATCCGGATCCGATCATCACCAAACTTTGTTGTTTGATAGAACATTTGACTATGTTACACCCTAATTTTTTTTCAAGCCTTTCTGCCTTGTTTTTGTGGAGTTAGAAACTAGAATGTCAAAATTCCCCCTATCCCGCAATGGTGAAGAATCCTTAAAAAAATTCCTGGATCCGGATCATGATAAACTATATTTTATATACTTAAGAATAGTATAGTGAAGTATACTTGGCTTATACTGAAAAGTATAAACAAAAGTCTAAGTACATTAATACTAAGACTTATACTTTAATACTAAAACTTATACTTATACTTTAGTATACTTTTTACGTCTTTCTGCCACAAAGTACTAACACTTATTGTGCACTTGGAGCAAGATATACTAACCCTTAGCAAAAAGTAGTATACTTAAGGTTCGTTTTATTAAGTATGCTTCAGTATGAGTATAAGTATAGCAAGTATACTACAGACTGTGTACTGTTAGTATACTAGAAAGTACACAAATTGAATCCTTTTTCGGACTAAATTGGAACATTTCAAGTTTATAAAAGTATATTTTAAAGTTTGTTTTAAGTTTGCAAAAGTACACTTTAAAGTACACAAGTACACTCATCTATATACTAATCAATGTAATTGGTATATCCCTCTTGTATGCTTAAAGTATACCACACGTACACTTACCAATGTACTTGATATATCCCTCTCCTAAGCTTAAAGTATACCACAAGTGCACTTATCAATATACTGCCATTGTACTAGTTGTATACTTTGAGTCCCTATTTTTAGTTTATTATTGTATACTTAAAGTATACTGTCATACACATTGGTTATTTCATTTTTTTACTTTTTATACTTTAATTGTGCTTGGCATATTACTTAAGGTTACAGAAGGTTGGATGTGACCATTCCATACCAAAAAAACAAACAAAAAAACAAAAACAGCTCAACACACAAACACACTCGTGCAGTTGCACTTCACGTTCTCAACAAACAGAAATATCACACGTTCACAGGAAGTCAGTGGAATTGCAGCCGTTTCTCTGTCGCAAACTCTTCCTCTTCCTCTTCACTGAGCTGGTTTCCCTTCACACTGTGGGAACAAGCAGACAATCAACACGCACACATACACACAGAGACACACACACAAATGCTACTGTAAGGCCACAGTTTTCAGAAACACTAACCTGGAAACTTACACTGTAAATTTGACCTGCTCCAGAGCAGATTACGTTCACATTTTAACCTTAAACTCAGTCACTGGAGCATTATTCAACATGTGATTAATTCGAGCACTCAATAGACAATAGACTGTTTTTTTTTCTAGTTAATAGTGTTTTAAAATGTGATAGAAATTCATGAAAAACATGCAGTTAAGTCAGTTATCACAGATAATATTCAGTTTTATTGTCTTTTATCTACTCATCACTCATTTGATTACTTGATTGTGGGATCTGTATCCATCAGCATCATGATCCTGATCAACAGCAAAATTTAACAAGAACAGACTAACTACTTATATGGTGAGACACAATTTCTAAGGGCTCTAAGGGCTTTCTAGTTAATAACTGAACCCACCCAAATCTGTCCAAAAGAGCATATCTGATGCAAGTTTTACATTGATGATTACTTATATGAATAAAAGGTTGTGGTCACATTTTCTTCTGTTTTCTTCAGTCTGACATTGGCACAGCATGAAGCATGAAAGAGGATGTTGTGACAATTTTTCAGTTTCACAGGTGTTTTATGGTGTGATGGTTCTATTCTGTAACAGACTTAAATTTTTACCTTGATTTGAATTTATACTTCTGTTACCAGTTATATAGGTTTGAAATAAATTCTGCTTAAAGATTTCCATTCCTCATAATTACAGTGATGAAAGTGGGCCATGGAAAATCTTTGGCAAGGGCCAAAGGCCCGAAGCCCCCGGTGGGGGTGTTTGGGGGTTCTCTCTTGGAAGAATTTGATAACTCAGATTCATTCTGGTGCATTTTCAGGTCCATTTACCCACCAAAAAAAAAAAAAAATCTAAAAAAAAAATATATATATATATATACTCAACAAAAATATAAACGCAACACTTTTGGTTTTGCTCCCATTTTGTATGAGATGAACTCAAAGATCTAAAACTTTTTCCACATACACAATATCACCATTTCTCTCAATATTGTTCACAAACCAGTCTAAATCTGTGATAGTGAGCACTTCTCCTTTGCTGAGATAATCCATCCCACCTCACAGGTGTGCATACCAAGATGCTGATTAGGCCCATGATTAGTGCACAGGTGTGCCTTAGACTGCCCACAATAAAAGGCCACTCTGAAAGGTGCAGTTTTATCACACAGCACAATGCCACAGATGTCGCAAGATTTGAGGGAGCGTGCAATTGGCATGCTGACAGCAGGAATGTCAACCAGAGCTGTTGCTCGTGTATTGAATGTTCATTTCTCTACCATAAGCCGTCTCCAAAGTCGTTTCAGAGAATTTGGCAGTACATCCAACCAGCCTCACAACCGCAGACCACGTGTAACCACACCAGCCCAGGACCTCCACATCCAGCATGTTCACCTCCAAGATCGTCTGAGACCAGCCACTCCGACAGCTGCTGGAACAATCGCTTTGCATAACCAAAGAATTTTTGCACAAACTGTCAGAAAACCGTCTCAGGGAGCTCATCTGCATGCTCGTCGTCCTCATCGGGGTCTCGACCTGACTCTAGTTCGTCGTCGTAACCGACTTGAGTGGGCAAATGCTCACATTCGCTGGCGTTCGGCACGTTGGAGAGGTGTTCTCTTCACGGATGATGCGAAGGAGATGTGTGCACTGCATGAGGCAAATGGTGGTCACACCAGATACTGACTGGTATCCCCCCCCAATAAAACAAAACTGCACCTTTCAGAGTGGCCTTTTATTGTGGGCAGTCTAAGGCACACCTGTGCACTAATCATGGTGTCTAATCAGCATCCTGATATGGCACACCTGTGAGGTTGGGATGGATTATCTCAGCAAAAGAGAAGTGCTCATTATCACAGATTTCGACTGGTTTGTGAACAATATTTGAGGGAAATGGTGATATGTGTATGTGGAAAAAGTTTTAGATCTTTGAGTTCATCTCATACAAAATGGGAGCAAAACCAAAGTGTTGCGTTTATATTTTTGTATATATATATATTATATATATATATATATATATATATATATATATAATTTTTTTTGTTGGGTCGGGTCAATTTTTCCACCCATCTTTTCACACAGCTTGTATTGTGCTACTGGACTTTAATCCACAAAACATACATTGTGGCTCGCAGTACAGAGTAAAGGAAATGACAATTCAAAGAACTCAAAAAATAATAATTCTCAGTATCAATTCAAATGGAGCAATAGGAGTATTTATGGCACATTAATGCATCAACCTGTTCAACCTTCACTCACTTCTGTTTTTCTAGTTTTGGCAGGAGGTTTGGAGCTATTGATAATCTCTGTTTTCAAATTCTTTGCCACCTTAAAATCTTTACAAATGTGATTTTACTTCAAGATTAATTTCTGATTGCTGTACATTTTTAAGTTAACAAAACCTTTCTTACATTAGAAAACTTGTAAGTAAAATAGTTTTATTTAAAAAAGATTCTTCTTATAAATCTTTGATGTTCATCTGTAAATTACAACCCCAATTTCAATGAAGTTGGGGACGTTGTGTAAATGTAATTAATCAGAATCAGAAGAAGTTTATTGCCACTGCCAGTGAACAGGATTCACAGACTAGGAATTTGCTTCGGTACAATGGTGCAACATTAAGAAGAGATAAAATGCTAAGATAAAATATAACATATGTGTCAAAATAAGATAAAATCTAAGATTTAAAAAAAAAGAAACTCGAAATATGAGAGGCTGTGTGCAACAGAAAAACAGAGAAACAGAAAAATCAGTGCAGTGGGAGGAGTGCAATTAAAAACCAAAGTACACTGTCTAAAGTGACCCGTGATAAAATGATAAAGTGACAGAGTTAAGCTTAAGGTGACTGAGTTATGAGGAGTTCATGAGTCTAACGGCAGAGGGTAAGAAACTGTTCTTATGGCGTGAGGTTCTGGTCCGGATGGACCGTAGCCTCCTGCCCGAGGGGAGTGGTTAGAACAGACCGTGTACAGGGTGAGAAGGGTCAGCTGTGATCCGACCTGCTCGGCCCAGAGTCCTGGAGATGTGCAGGTCGTGGACAGATGGAAGGCTACAGCCGATCACCTTCTCAGCAGAGGCCACAATGCGCTGCAGTCTGTGTCTGTCCCTGGCTGTGGCCCCGGCGTACCACACCATGATGGAGGAGCAGAGGATGGACCTGATGATGGCCGTGTAGAACTGCACCATCAGCTGGACAGGCAGCTTGGCCTTCTTCTGCTGCCGCAGGAAGTACATCCTCTGCTGGGCCTTCTTGATGAGGGAGTTGATGGTTGACTCCCACTTGAGGTCCTGGGTGATGGTGGTGCAGAGGAAGCGGTGACAGACCACAGTGGTGATGGGGCTGTTGGTGAGGGCGAGGGATGACGGGGGGGCTGTGGCTTTCCTGAAGTCCACGATCATCTCCACTGTTTTCTTGGCGTTGAGCTCCAAGTTGTTGCTGCTGCACCAGGTCACCAGCTGGTCCACCTCCCTCCTGTAGGCAGACTCATCCCCATCCGAAATGAGTCCGATGAGGGTGGTGTCGTCCACAAACTTGATGAGCTTTACAGAGTCGTGGCTGGAGGTGCAGCAGTTAGTGTACAGGGAGAAGAGCAGAGGGGAAAGGACACAGCCCTGTAGAGATCCTGTGCTGAGAACCCGAGTGTTCGAGACATTTTTTCCCAGCCTCACACGCTGACTCCGGTCCGTCAGGAAGTCTGTGATCCACCTGCCGGTGGAGTTGGGCACGTGGAGCAGAGAAAGCTTGTCCTGGACCAAAGCTGGAAGGATGGTGTTGAATGCAGAGCTGAAGTCCACAAACAGGATCCTAGCGTAGGTTCCTGGGGAGTCCAGGTGCTGCAGGATGGAGTGCAGGGCCAGGTTTATGGCGTCATCTACAGACCTGTTGGCTCTGTAGGCAAACTGCAGGGGGTCCAGGAGGGGGTCAGTGATGGACTTCAGGTGGGATAAAACCAGGTGTTCGAAGGTCTTCATGACTACAGGCGTGAGAGCCACAGGCCTGTAGTCATTAAGTCCAGTGATGCGTGGTTTCTTGGGGACTGGAACTATGATTAAGACCTTGAAACAGACTGGAACATGGCATGACTCCAGGGAGGTGTTGAAGATCCCCATGAAGACTGGGGCCAGCTCATCAGCGCAGTATCTCAGGGTGGCAGGAGAGACACAGTCTGGGCCCGGGGCCTTACGTGGATTCAGCCTTCTGAAATGTCTCCTCATGTCCTCCTCTTGGACCGAGAGGGCAACAGGGGGAGTGGGGAGGGCAGCAGTGAGAGGGGGGAGGTCCAGAGTGTTTGAATATCCAGTTGTGTGGGGGGTGGGGAGGTGTGAGTCCTTGTCTTCAAACTGTGAATAGAAGACGTTCAGGTCGTTGGCCAGCTTGAGGTCGTCAATAGAACGAGGTGCTCTGGGCTTGTAGTTGGTGATCTCTTTCAACCCCCTCCACACAGAGGCTGAGTCGTTGGCAGAGAACCTTTGCTGCAGACGTGAACTGTACATGGATTTAGCCGTTGCCACCTCCTTGCTAAATCTGTACTTTGCACCTCTATAGCTGTCTCTGTCTCCTTCTCTGAAAGCCACCTCTTTCTGCTGACGGAGCTGCTGGAGTTTAGGTGTGAGCCAGGGCTTGTCATTGTTAAATCTCACCCTGGAACGCTGTGGGATGATGCTGTCTTCACAGAAATGAATATATGACGTCACAGTGTCTGTGTAGTCATCTAGACTGTCTGTTGAAGCCTCAAACATATCCAAATTTGTGGTGGCCAAGCACGCGCGTAGCTCCTCTACAGCTTCATTGCTCCACACTTTAGACGTCCTCACAACAGGTTTAGAGAGTTTAAGTCTCTGTCTGTACGTGGGGATCAAGTGGACCATCACGTGATCTGAGAGTCCCAAAGCTGCACGGGCCACCGCGCGGTAGGTGCCGCTCACTGTCGTGTAACAATGATCTAACGTGCTCCCTTCTCTGGTCAGGCATTTAACAAACTGTTTGTATTTTGGTAATTCCTGACTGAGATTCCCTTTGTTAAAATCACCGAGAATTATAACAAGAGAGTCCGGAAAATGTCTCTCCACGCTCATAATCTGATCCGCGTGCGCGCTCGGCCTCAGAATGTAATTATGTATGTAATGTAATTAAAAACGTGTGGGAACTGAGGACACCAATTGTTGACGCTTTGTAGGTGGAATTCTTTCCCATTCTTGCTTGATGTACAACTTCAGTTGTTCAACAGTCCGGGGTCTCCGATGTCATAGTTTGTGCTTCATAATGCGCCACAGCACACTTTTCCACTTTGCGTCTGTCCATTTCAAATTAGCTTGGGCCCAGAGAAGGCAGTGGCATTTCTGGATGTTGTTGATGCCATGAACTGTGTTAACTGACAATGGTTTTCTGAAGTGTTCCTGAGCCCACGTGGTCAGATCCTTTACACAATGATGTTGGTTTTTAATGCAGTGTCGCCTGAGGGATTGAAGGTCACGGGCATTCAATGTTGGTTTTCTGCTTACATGTATAAAGTTCTCCAGATTCTCTGAATCTTCTGATTATATTATGGACTGTAGTTGGTGGAATCCCTAAACTCCCAGCAATTGAATGTTGAGAAAAATTGTTCTTAAACTGTTGGACTATTTTTTCACGCATTTGTTCACAAAGTGGTGATCCTCACCCCATCTTTGCTTGTGAACAGCTGAGCCTTTGGGGGATGCTCTTTTTATACCCAATCATGACACTCACCTGTTTCCAGTTAACCTGTTCACCTGTGGAATGTTCCAAACAGGTGTTGTTTGAGCATTCATCAACTTTCCCAGTTTTTTGTTGCCCCTGTCCCAGGTTTTTTGAAATGTGTTGCAGGCATCCATTTCAAAATGAGCAAATATTTACATAAAAACAAAAAAGTTTATCAGTTTGAACATTAAATATCTTGTCTTTGTGGTATATTCAACTGAATATAGGTTGAAAAGGATTTGCAAATCATTGTATTCTGTTTTTATTTACATTTCACACAATGTCCCATCTTCATTGGAATTGGGGTTGTACATGAACTAACGATTAAAAATAAACACCTTTAAAAAAAACAAGCTTATTAAAGTTGAGAGTTCTCACCTGCTTAATGTGATTTCTGAATATCACTGCTGATCGCTGAGCAGAAGGTATCGTCTCATTGAGACGCTGCTCTGTTCAGCTCCGCCCCCCACTCTGTGTGTGTGCGCCAGCTGACACAGACAGCTTGCTTGAAAAAGTCTGCATTTTAGACATCTCTCAGCAAGCCATCCACCATTTTTTCGGATGTCTTTTTTGAAAATTGACCGTCTAAATGAAGGCTGGACGGCTCGCTGCCTAAAACTCTGTTGTAATCTCCCAATGGCTCAGTTATTTAAGGCACAAGTTTGGGGGGAAAAAAAATCAGTCTTGTCAAACTCTATTAATCACAAGACCGACAAGATTTTTAACTACACATTGGTCTAGCAGGGAAAAATATCTACGAGACATAGCTCAAAAATTACTGGTCCATGTCCTCGGACCAGTGGATTTCTCTACCCCTGTTTATGCCTGACAAATTACAATACATATACATTGGAATTACTGTAGATTAAAGACAATATAGGTCTTGCTCACCATATTTCTTTCAGTGCTGTATTGTGACAAAGGGCCTCAGCAAGGTGTCTGATCCCATCCACAGTGAACTGGTTACTGATCAACCTGCAGCGGAGGAAAAAAAAATAAAAATCAATTTCTTGATTGATTTTACCTTGTGAAATCACATCACAAAGGACAGCTACACTGGTTCAGTTTGTTCTAAGCAAACAGGGGTGAGCAAGAGTCTATCTTTTTTGCTAGCTTTGGGTCTTGGATTGTCTGTTTTTGGGTCTATCTTCATGACCTACAGTATGGCGTATGGTCCAAAATACATGAAGCAAGTGCATTTGGAGACTGTCCACCACCACTTTGCTAATAATCATATTTTATGAACTATAAATTGTGTTGTTTTGTTTTTGTTTCTCCTCAAAGTGACTTATAAATGAAAAATACTGCACTGTCATCTGTGACAAGCTGCTCCTGTACACTGATCTGAAAGAGGCACTGTGATTCACAGAAGGCAGAAAGAAGGTAGTGCTAATCAAGGTAGATGCCAACCACTGTAAAACAAGAAAAACAAGATGACTGTCTCTATGAAAAGGATATTCTGGTTCTAAAAGAACAGATGAAAATATGTAATAAACCATGCTGTTTAACTGAAAGACCATACTCCTTAATAAAGAGAGGAAACCTAACCTTCATACTACTGGCCCTCCAGTTGTTTGGACGTTTTGGCACAGACTGAACAGCAACAACAAGGGTGGCTAGGCTAGGCTAATGTAAGCTCGCTGTAATGTTTAAAAAATGTGCAGAAGTTGTAAAAACATTTAATTGCATAGAGTGAGGTAAACATGCACTCATTTATCTCTGAACAGATGGTTTCATTTGTTCAGTGGCAACAAAAAAAGCAGTTTCCTCTTGAAATGAATAATGAATAATGTGCTGTTTTAAAACATTTAATAACAGTTAGTGAGGCATATGTGTACACGTTTAGCTCTGAACAGGCTATTCAGTGGCGACAAGAAGCAGTTTACTCTTATGTTGTTTGTGCCTGTGAACATTAATATTAATTAGCCTGTTAAATTCTGGTCACTTCATGGTTTCAACACTGGCCCTTTGCACACTTGGTTTCGACGCCGGCACTGGATCAACACCTTGATGTTACTGTATTTAATTTCATTCAATTAATTTTAGTTGTATAGTGCCAAATCACAACCAAGCTGCCTCAAGGTGCTTTACATGAGTAAGGTCTAACCTTAGCAACCCCCCTGGGCAAACACACAGGTGACAGTGGTAAGGAAAAACTCCCTTTAGTAACAATGAGGAAGAAACCTCAAGCATCAAAGGAGTCTAGTAGTTTCACTTTATATCAAAGCCTCTTGGTATTTCCTTATGTTGAATACACTTTTTTGAGCCATACTGACACAGCAACAATTCCAAAAACCAGGGTCCATCATACTATGGGGCTGACTCAGTGCCCTTACCAAAGGTAGCTTACACTTCTGTGATGGCAGCATTAATGCAAAAAGGTACATTGAGATTTTAGAGCAGCATATGCTGCCTTCAAGGCAACATATTTTCCAGGGAGATTCATGTTTTTTTTTTTTTAAAGACAATGCCAAACCACATTCTGCACATATTACAAAGGCATGGCTGCAGAATAAGTGTGTACAGATACTGGACTAACCTGCTTATAGACCTGACCTGTCCCCAATAGAACGTGCAGAGAATTTTGAAATGAAAAACACAACAACCACCCCATAGTGTTACGCAACTTAAGACATGTTTACAAATGGGAAAAAAATAACACCTGAAACTCAACACAGTGGATCCAGTACATATCCATTGGGATTTGGCACAGGATTTACACCGGATGCCCTTCCTGAGGCAAGTCCATTTCTCCAAGGAGAACCACAATGAGTCTCCCAGTCAAGTAACAATCAGGACATACTCTACTTTACTTCTGATGTCTGACAGGATCACGGGTCCACAAAGTAGAAGGAGTAAATCTCTACAGTTCATTAGAGGCTATACGTATGTGTCTAAAAAAAAAAAATGCAATGTTTCTCCTTACCAGAGGTGAGTTAGCCCAGTGTTTGCTTTGATTAAGTCAGCCAAATGTGGAGTCACATCATCAGTCAACTGATTCTGCACCAACCTAAAACAAGCAAATAGTCACTGTACTGAGAGAAATTAAAAATAATTGCCAAAAGCAAAATAAATGACCTACCAAAATATCCTGAGGGAGCTGTTTTCTTTCAGTGCTTCTGCCAGGCTCTTCCCACCCCTTGATGTGATGCCATTGGCTGAGAGACTAAACAAAAGGTAGGTTACTTCAGTACTTTATTGCTTTAGCTAATCATTTTATTGTCCCTGCAAAATCATGCTGTCACACCTGAGGTTGGTAAGACTTGGATGGTGCCTCAAAGCTTCTGCAAATACTTCTGCTCCCTCATCACCAATGCAGTTCCCCCACATTCTGTAGGCAAAAAATATGATTCAGACATAGGTGCCTATACCAGCTTGCTGAAACTTTAAAATGACTGAAAAACTAACTGAAACAAAACTAAAATTACTGAAACATCAGTATGTAAGATGTCTGGTATGTGTACCAGTATTCCCATCCATAAGTTTTTAAAATATCACCACTGGCAGCTCAAAGCAGCTCAAAGCACTTTAAGTTGAAAAAACTGTTGTGTTACTGAGTCTCACTGACAAAGTGAAAATCGGTGGTGACAAAGTGAAAATGAGGCAGCACACCCAGTGAGGTTTAAAAACATATTTATGCTTCACTTTCTTTCAATTATGCACAAAGTCTGCATGCATTGTCTTGCTCGGTTGAATAGTGCAGTGGTGACACCATGAAAAACAGAAGCACATCTGCTGTGAAGTTTAAAAACATATTTCTGCTTTGCTCTTTTCAGATATGTACAAAGTCTGTTTCTGAGGATGGCACATGTGATAAAACCCTCTTACCTGTCAATCAGATAGCACTTTCTGCATAAATACACAAGTTTATCTTCCTGTCATTCTTGCTGCTCATTACACACACTGCACAGGGGCATAGCCATAGGGGCTAGGGGACAGAATGACCCCATCCACACCAAATGCCTGAGAGTAAAGGTCCACATCTGAAGATATTTTAGACATTTATTGCATATGCTGTTGCTGCTACTACTGCTACTACTAACAATAATAATAATAATAATAGATTTATTGTCATTACAAGTGCAACAAAATAATAATAACAATTATTATTATTATTATTAGTAGTAGTAGTAGTAGTAGCAGCAATCAATATTACTCCGTGCCTTAGTTTTACCCCAGTTTTGCACTTGGTGAAATTGATAAGCCACATAAAAAGATGTTGACTTAATTGACCTTTTCAGCATAACTGAAGTGGGACGTGAAGCAATACATCTTTATGTTGTTCCTGTGTTTGTTTTTTGCTTTTTGTTTTGTTTTTTGAAGGAATATCTAAGTTAGGGCATAACTGGGTCTATCTGGGGTTGTAGCTTTAAAACCATGTCAGTTAGGGTTGAAGAAGCCATATATATATGAAAATGATTAAGGCTCTTGGGGGTTAGTAAACATATTAAACAAAAATGTAGGTTGTGATGTCAATTTGGGATAGAGTAAAAGCAAAGAAAAACTGAAAATATGCAAAAGGAAATAGTAATACAGCATACATTAAGCAGTATAATTAAAGTATTATAGTTGGGTAATACAACACTACACACTACAATTTATACATGCATTTTAAAAAGATTTACATAAGCAGTATTGAGCAAATAAATTTATTGATATCCTGAAACGTATCACGTACTGAAGGTCCAAAGATAAGTATACGGTGCATCTGAAAAGTATTCACAGTGCTTTACTTTTTCCACATTCTTCCACATACTTTTTCTTACAGCCTTATTCCAAAATGGATGAAATTCATTTTTCCCCTCAAACTTCTACACACAATACCCCATAATGACAATGTGAAAAAAGTTTTTGTTTTTATTTTTGAGATTTTTTTAAACTTTATTAAAAATAAAAAATAAGAAGTCACACAAGTAGTCATAGCCTTTGCCATGAAGCTCAAAACTGAACTCAGGTGCATCCTGTTTCTACTGATCATCCTTGAGACATTTCTACAGCTTAATTGGAGTCCACATGGGGTAAATTCAGTTGATTGGACATGATTTGGAAAGGCACACACCTGCCTACATATAAGGTCCCACAGTTGAAAGTGCATTTCAGAACACAAACCAAGCATGAAGTCAAAGGAACTGTCTGTAGACCTTGAAGACAGGATTGTCTCGAGGCACAAATCTGGAGAAAGGTACAGAAACATTTCTGCTGCTTTGAAGGTCCTAATGAGTACAGTGGCCTCCATCATCTGTAAATGTAAGAAGTTTGGATCCATGAGGACTATTGCGAGAGCTGGCCACCCATCCAAACTGAACGATCAGGGGAGAAGGGCCTTATCAGAGCTCCAGCATTCCTCTGTGGAGAATGCAGAACCTTCCAGAAGGACAGCCATCTCTGCAGCAATCCACCAATCAGGCCTGTATGGCAGAGTGGCCAGACTGAAGCCACTCCTTAGTAAAAGGCAGATGACAGCCCACCTGGAGTTTGCCAAAAGGCACCTGAAGGACTCTCAGACCATGAGAATCAAAATTCTCTGGTCTGATGAGACAAAGATTGAACTCTTTAGCGCGACTGCCAGGCGTCATTTTTGGAGGAAACCAGACACCATCCCTACAGTGAAGCATGGTGGTGGCAGCATCATGCTGTGGGGATGTTTTCAGTGGCAGGAACTGGGAGACTAGTAAGGATTGAGGGAAAGATGAATGCAGCAATGTACAGAGACATCCTGCTCCAAAGTGCTCTTGACCTCAGACTGGGATGGTGGTTCATCTTTCAGCCAGACAATGACCCTAAGCACAGAGCCAAGACATTAAAGGAGTGGCTTCAGGACAAGTCTGTGAATGTCCTTGAGTGGCCCAGCCAGAGTCCAGACCTGAATTCTATTGAACATCTCTGGAGAGATCTGAAAAAGGCTGTGTACAGATGCTCCCCATCCAACCTGATGGAGCTTGAGAGGTGCTGCAAAGAGGAAGCAAAACTGCCCAAAGATAGGTGCACCAAGCTTATGGCATCTTATGTAAGAGGACTAGAGGCTGCAATTGCTGTCAAAGTTGCATCAACAAGTATTGAGCAAAGGGTGTGAGTACGTGTGATTTCTTAGATTTTTTTATTTTTAATAAATTTGGGAAAAAACAACAAAAAAGACAACTTTTTTCATGTCGTCATTATGGGGTGTTGTGAGTAGAATTTGGAGAGGAAAAAAAATTCTCCCCACTTTGGAATAAGGCTGTAACATAAAATGTGGAAAAAGTGAAGCACTGTGAATACTTTCCAGATGCACTGCAGTATTGAATTTTGAGAAACCATATACAGATCCCTACCAAGAAGCATACAAACACAATCTGTGGGTTATCAGTACAGTTCCAGTTCCGATTGTTGCTGTGGAAACAAGCAGTTCAGCTAAAATCAGCTTTTTCCACACAGCCTTCATAACAACCATTTCCTTACCTTACAGGGTACTTTAGGAATAGAACACAACCATTCTTGCTCTGTGTATAAGTAGGTAGCTTTTGAGGAGCATGTGCTATAAAATAAATGAATTATACACCCCTATAAATACAAATATTATACAAACAACCTTCTCAGATATAAAACAATCTTACCCCACTTCAAATATAGATGTGCTCTTCTGAATTGCACTGGCCAAATACTTCGCGCCAACACTGGTGATCTTATTTAGACCAATCCTAAGGAAGAAGTTGTGGTTATTATTATTTTCAGAAACATGGAACTAAATGTTGATGTCTTATGTACCAGTGTACAACTTTAAATCTCATTACATACTTGACAATACGCAACTTTGGACACTCCTCAATGATCTGAGCAACTAACTTGGCTCCAGCATCTGTGATGTGATTGTTGTAAAGCCTAAGAACACAAAAATAAATTCAGGGTGAAGTTTCTATAACCCCTGGCAAACAAAATGGAATCACCGGCCTCGGAGGATGTTCATTCAGTTGTTTAATTTTGTAGAAAAAAAGCAGATCACAGACATGACACAAAACTAAAGTCATTTCAAATGGCAACTTTCTGGCTTTAACACTATAAGAAATCAAGAAAAAAAGATTGTGGCAGTCAGTAACGGTTACTTTTTTAGACCAAGCAGAGGAAAAAATATGGAATCACTCAATTCTGAGGAAAAAATTATGGAATCACCCTGTAAATTTTCATCCCCCGAATTAACACCTGCATCAAACCTGCTCATTGACATTGACCCTATGTGTCTTTTTGCAAGGAATGTTTTTGCAGTTTTTGCTCTATGGCAAGATGCATTATCATCTTGAAAAATATCATCCCCAAACATCCTTTCAATTGTCCAAAATATCAACATAAACTTGTGCATTTATTGATGATGTAATGACAGCCATTTCCCCAGTGCCTTTACCTGACATGCAGCCCCATATCATCAATGACTGTGGAAATTTACATGTTCTCTTCAGGCAGTCATCTTTATAAATCTCATTGGAAAGGCACCAAACAAAGGTTCCAGCATCATCACCTTGCCCAATGCAGATTAGCCCACTGTAACCTTGTTTTTTTCTGTTTAGGTGTTAATGATGCCTTTTGTTTAGCTTTTCTGTATGTAAATCCCATTTCCTTTAGGCGGTTTCTTACAGTTCGGTCACAGACGTTGACTCCAGTTTCCTCCCATTCGTTCCTCATTTGTTTTGTTGTACACTTTTCGATTTTTGAGACATATTGCTTTAAGTTTTCTGTCTTGACGCTTTGATGTCTTCCTTGGTCTACCAGTATGTTTGCCTTTAACAACCTTCCCATGTTGTTTGTATTTGGTCCAGAGTTTAGACACAGCTGACTGTGAACAACCAACATCTTTTGCAACATTGCGTGATGATTTACTCTCTTTTAAGAGTTTGATAATCCTCTCCTTTGTTTCAATTGACATCTCTCGTGTTGGAGCCATGATTCATGTCAGTCCACTTGGTGCAACAGCTCTCCAAGGTGTGTTCACTCCTTTTTAGATGCAGACTAACGAGCAGATCTGATATGATGCAGGTGTTAGTTTTGGGGATGAAAATTTACAGGGTGATTCCATAATTTTTTCCTCAGAATTGAGTGATTCCATATTTTTTTCCTCTGCTTGGTCTAAAAAAGTAACCGTTACTGACTGCCACAATCTTTTTTTCTTGATTTCTTATAGTGTTTCTTAAACCCAGAAAGTTGCCATTTGAAATGACTAGTTTTGTGTCATGTCTGTGATCTGCTTTTTTTCTACAAAATTAAACAACTGAATGAACATCCTCCGAGGCCGGTGATTCCATAATTTTTGCCAGGGGTTGTATTTCATACAAGTAAAAAACAAAAGTTGGGGTACAAATGTTGCTATTACAATTTTGTAAGAAAAAAACAATACACTTTAGATTCTTTTCATCTGGAAAATTCAATTCTGGACAGTTCAACTTGGACTGAAGCCTTTTTGAAAGGTATGTCCTTAGATAAACTTCAAAACAATCTTCAGAGAAAAAGGCTGGTCCACTTCAAGCAATGTCTGTTTATGTATACTTTTGGATTCACAAATAGCTCGTGGTTGTCATTTCAGATTCACAGGTCGACTCTCATCACTGTGACAACTGAAAGAAGAAAACTCTCCAGTGTCCAGTGAGAGTCTGAATGATAAACCAGTCACTGAGACAGTACATTCTGTGATCTGCTACCTAGAACCTCCCTCAGACTACAAAGAAATAAAAACTCATTCACAAATTTAAAAATGCTACTCTGATTTTTTTCCCCCATGGAAAAATAGCAGTTGAGGGCAGCACAGTGGATTAGTGGTTAGCACTGTCGCCTCATGGCAGGAAGGTCCTGGGATTGCTTCCCACATGGTCCTTTCTGTGTGGTGTTTGCATGTTCTCATGACTGTGTGGGTTCCCTGGGGGTGCTCTGACTTCCTCCCGCTTCCAAAGACATGTAGGTTAGGTGAACTGATGACTCAACATTGTAGGTGTCAGTGACAGTGTGAATGAATTTGTATGTCTGTTTGTGTCTCTGCGACAGACTGGCTGCCTGTCTGAGGTGTATCCTGCCTCATGTCCTGTGACCACTGGGATAGGATCCAGCCCCCCACCCACCCATGACACTTAATTGGAATAAGCACATGTATCAAAATGAATTAATGAAAACAGTAGTTGAGCCTCAATTCATTCAATGTCCCTGTAGTGTTGGATATCAACTGAATCCCAAACAGCAGTGTGGCTGGGCACGTTAATATACCTTCCAGAGGTGAAAGGTGGTTTTGACATGTTCTTACTGAATGTGGATTCCACACGTTGGGTCCAGTCATTTTGGAGAAGAGAGAGACAAAAATGACAAAAATTGTGTTACTGTGGATAAGGAGCTGGGCTACACATATGTAGACCTGCCTTCACATCCTGCTCACGCTACTTGCCTGTGTCCTTAGACAAGACATTTAATCTGCAATGTCTCAATCCACCCAGCTGTCAATGGGTAGCATCCTTGGATGGGAAAGGTACCTTGACACTTGCATGAATTTGATCCCCGTATTGACACGCAATCTGGCATGCCAGAGAGTAAACTCGTAAATCGTTGAAAACTGTGTGTGGCTGTGTACAAGTGTGCATTTAAATTTTGAAATGTTCACAATCTCTGGCATGCATTAATTTTATGAACAACACATGAACATTGCACAAGCTATTCAAAAACACTGCGAGTCAATGTCAGCACATCACAGTGCATCTCATCTGAATGATTATGATGAGATGTTAAATCTATAATAAACACAATTTTACAGACACTCATAAGAAGGAATGAAAATGCAACTTTTTAATCAAGCCATTACAATATGAATAATTACCTTTGAGATGATTTCAAATGCATTCTCCACATCATGAAGCGCACAAGAACAGCTGCAGTGGTAGAAAATTCCTTTGTGATTCCGGGAGCGAATAAAGGTGGCTTCATCAGCCAAATTCTGAGAGCAAATGATTAATCCACTACAAAATTATTATTTTCTATAATGCAGCATCCAGCAGCACAAAGAGCAGCATGATGAGGAATATAGCGGGTCACATTGGCATGACAAATTGTGCAGCAGTGCAAGGGTTAAATGCGTGAAAGTATCAAAGTGCCTTAACACACGTTGGACTGTTGTCCCCTCCAGGGGGAGTCGTTCATGCTAATCTACTTCCCACTATGGAATCTGAAGCCCAGTAGTGGGCACAGTTCCGCTAATCTGCTACCCGCTAATTATCGAAGATAATATTTTCATTATTGGTTTAGCTTTTTTCATGATTGGGGCTTGTATGTTGTGTCTTTTTGTTTCTTTATTTTGTAGCTACCATTCTTTGTCACTGTCATGTTTGGTGGTGGGATTTTTCTGCTCTGTCCTCTGCTTGGTGGTTGGCGTTTCCTTGTGATCCTCTCTCCAGCTTGCCACACCCCTTCCAGATCCCTCCACACACACACCTGTTTTACATTTCCTGCTAATCACTCCTTCTATTTCAGTCATACCCGTCACCCTGTCTGGTTGTGAGATTGTTGAGCCTTGGGCCACTTTTGAGCACTTATTCTTCTGAGCATTGCTGTCCTGTTTTTGTCTACCTGTGTTTTTGACCTGCCTGCCTGTTTCTGACGCTGTCTCTGCCTAATGCTTCGGATCCTGCTGCTTATCTTGGTCAGCCTACCTGTGTACCGAACCCGGACTGTATTTTCATTAAACTCTGTTTTACTGACATCTGAATCCTGCATTTGTGTCCAGCCATGCCATCTCGGTAAGCCTGACAGAACAATCTCGCCAGCTATGGACACAGCAGGTTCAGATCCAGCCCAGCTGACGCTACATGCTCTCTCTCGCTTCACCGCCGCTCTCCAACAAGTATTCCAACAGACCTGTCCCGGTCGTGAGGCGGCGAGGTCTCTCATGAAGCTCTGGCAAGGCAGACAGTGGGTAGCAGACTACGCCATTGACTTCTGCATTCTCGCAGCCAAGAGCGAGTGGGACACGGCAGCGTTAACTGACACTTTCGTCCAGGGACTCTCCAAGGAAGTGAAAGATCAACTAATCGCCATTGAGCTCCCAGATGATTTGGATTCTTTGATCACCCTCGCCATCAAGATCAACAGACGGCTATCGGACCGGCACCAGGACCGGTCTCGTCGTGAACAGCGCTCCCAGAATTCCAGACCAAGTTCGTCTGGCAGCCTCCGGCCCCTGACCGCATGAAGAGGAACCCATGCAGCTTGGGAGGACACAGCTCTCAGCAGAGGAACATCAGCGCCGCCAGTGGGAGGGGTGTTGTTTTTACTGCGGTCAGCTCGGCCATCTGATCGCAAGTTGCCAGGTCAGGGGTGCCCCGCCCCCAAACAAGCAAACTATCCGGGTGAGTCTGAACGAAATTTTCTCATCTCACATTTTTATTCAAGCTAAAATTAAGTCTGATGAAACATCTGTCAAAATCTCAGTATTTATTGACTCAGGATCTGATGCCTATTTAATTCATACCTCTCTTGTCAGGACGCTGAATCTTAAATTACATCGGCTCCCACGCCCCCTGGAGGTTAAAGCTGTGGATGGCAGTCTGTTGGGGAGAATTATTCATCGCACCCAGTCAGTCCAGTTAACTTTTTCTGTGGAGCATTCAGAGAAAATTAGTTTCCATATCTTTGAAAATATGACTCACCTCGCCATCTTGGGGCACCCCTGGCTAAAATAACATTGTCCTAACTTTGACTGGGCCAACAACCAGATTATTTCATGGGGGCCCAGCTGTACCCACACCTGTTTAGTCAGAAAGGGGGAGCCAGCTGTAGAACTTAACCCAGATCTTTCAGGGGTACCTTCCTGTTATCATGATCTGGCACTAGTGTTTAGCAAAGCCAGGGCAAAGTCCCTGCCACCCCATCGTAGCTATGACTGCACTATTGACCTCCTTCCTGGGTCTTGTCCCCCTAGGGGGAAATTATTCTCGCTCTCCGCTCCAGAATGCCAAGCAATGGAGGAATATATCAATGAATCCCTAGCCACAGGGCTTATTCGGCCATCATCTTCCCCGGCAGGTGCCGGTTTCTTTTTTGTGGAAAAGAAAGATAAGTCTTTGCGACCATGTATTGATTACCGGGGGCTTAACGAGGTCACAGTAAAAACCCTTACCACTACTTTCCTCAGCGTTCAAGCTCCTGGAGGGGGCCAAAATTTTCACTAAACTAGATCCTCGCAATGCATACCATCTGGTCCGGATTAGGGATGGCGACGAATGGAAAACCGCCTTTAATACTCCCACGGGCCATTACGAGTACTCGGTGATGCCATTTGGGCTCACTAACGCACCAGCCATATTCCAGGGTTTTGTGAATGATGTGTTAAGAGAGTACTTGAATAAATTTGTGTTCTTATACCTAGATGACATCTTGATTTTCTCCCCCGATGAGGAATCTCACAAACTGCATGTCTGTACTGTACTACGCAGGTTACTGGAAAACCAGCTGTTTGTCAAGGCGGAAAAATGTGAGTTTCACAGGCCCTCAGTGTCCTTTCTGGGGTTCGTTTTGGCTGAGGGGGAGATACGTATGGATCCATTAAAGGTAGCCGCTGTATCCGAATGGGCCACACCTCAATATCGTAAGGAAGTGCAACACTTTCTTGGTTTTGCCAATTTCTATAAGAAATTTATCAGAAATTTTAGTACCTTTGCACAGCCTTACCTCCACCCACCAGTCATTCGTCTGGTCCCATGAGTGTGAGGAGGCTTTTCAGGAGCTAAAGAAGCGATTTACGTGTGCCTCTGTGATGCTCCTTCCAGACCCTAGCCGGCAGTTCCTGGTGGAGGTGGACGCCTCAGATGTAGGGTGGGGGTCGCCCTGTCTCAAGTAGGTGCCACAGACAATAAACTGCATCCATGTGCGTTTCTCTCAAAAAAGTTATCATCAACCGAACGCAATTACAGCATAGGTCACCGCGAACTCTTGGCAGTTAAGGTGGCCTTGGAGGAGTGGCGGCACTGGTTGGAGGGGGCACAAGTACCTTTTCTCGTCTTGACCGATCATAAAAATCTTACTTACGCGTCGCCAAAAGGCTTAATGCCCGACAGGCCCGGTGGTCCATTTTCTTCAGTAGATTTAATTTCACCCTATCCTACTGCCCAGGGAATAAGAACGGGAAGCCGGACTCCTTATCACGTAAATTCGAACCTGACAGTTAACATCCTATGCCCCAACCCATTCTGCCTTCCACCTGTTTTGTTTCAGCTCTTTCCTGGGGCATTGAGGATAAGGTGAGAGTGGCTCTAGGGGGACTCCTAGACCTCATGACTGTCCTGCAAACAGGCTCTTAGTCCCTGGCACTCTGAAGGGGAAAGTTATTCAATGGGCACATGACAGCCCCTTTGCCAACCATCCCAGCATTAGAAAGACTACTTGGTTAATTAATCAGCGGTTCTGGTGGCCCAAGATGTCACAGGACATTAAGGAATATATTTTGGCTTGCCCAGTATGCGCCACCCACAAGGCTTCCACACAGAATCCCTCTGGTGAACTGCTTCCGTTGTCCATCACAAAGTGTCCGTGGTCTCATATTGCAGTGGACTTTGTCACCGGGCTGCCCGTTTCTCAGGGGTTCACAGTCATCCTAACTGTTGTTGACAGGTTCTCTAAAATGTGTCATTTCGTTCCCCTGCCCATGTTGACCTCAGCTAAGGAGACAGCAGAAGTCCTCCTTTAGAATGTGTTTAAGCTACACGGATTCCCCATGAACATTGTCTCCGATCGGAGTCCACAATTTGTTTCTCATTTTTGAACTGAGTTTTGTAGGTTGGTGGGGGCAACTGCGAGTCTCACATCTGGTTTCCACCCTCAAGTCAATGGTCAGGCTGAACGGATGAACCAGGAGTTGGAAAAGGGGTTACGGATCCTGGCCTCGAGCAACCCGACTTCTTGGGCCACACAACTGCATTGGGTGGAGTTCGCACACAATTCCTTGCCTTCATCCTCCACAGGGTATTCTCCATTTCAAGTTGTCCATGGCTATCACCCCTCTCTTTTCCCCTCCACAGACTTGAACTCACTTGTTCCATCTGCCATGGTGCAAATCATGCGTTGCCGGAGGACCTGGGAGCGGGCACGGCAGACTCTGCTCAAGACGTCGTCTGCTTATAAGACTGCAGCCGACTGTGCCCGTACGCTGGCCCCACCGTATACACGTGGTCAGAGAGTATGGCGGGACCTCCCTCTCCGTGGGACCGTTCGCAAGCTGGCTCCCAAGTTTGTTGATCCATTTCCTGTCTCCAGGGTCATCAATCCGGCGGCGGTTTATCTGCAGCTGCCTCGGTCTCTTCGTGTACATCCATCTTTCCATGTCAGTCGTATCAAGCCAGCCAGGTCCAGTCCTCTTTGTCCCCCGGCCAAGCCCCCTCCCGTCGCACGGTTCGTGGAGGGTGGTCCTGTCTTCTCTGTTCGTCGTCTTCTTTCGTCTCGCCGCTGTGGCCGGGGGGTGCAGTACCTGGTGGACTGGGAGGGGTACGGTCTGGAGGAACGCTCCTGGGTGCCCTCTCGGTTCATCTTGGACCCTTCGTTGATCAGGGACTTTCATGCTTCCCATCCTGGGGTGCCTGGGCCATCTGGAGTCGGCCATGGGGGAGGGGTGATTTCATGAATGGGGCTTGTATGTTGTGTCTTTTTGTTTCTTTATTTTGTAGCTACCATTCTTTGTCACTGCCATGTTTGGTGGTGGGATCTTTCTGCTCTGTCCTCTGCTTGGTGGTGGGCGTTTCCTTGCGATCCTCTCTCCAGCTTACCACACCCCTTCCAGATCCCTCCACACACACACCTGTTTTACATTTCCTGCTAATCACTCCCTCTATTTCAGTCACACCCGTCACCCTGTCTGGTTGCGAGATTGTTGAGCCTTGAGCCACTTTTAAGCACTTATTCTTCTGAGCATTTCTGTCCTGTTTTTGTCTACCCATGTTTTTGACCTGCCTGCCTGTTTTTGACACTGTCTCTGCCTAATGCTTCGGATCCTGCTGCTTATCTTGGTAAGCCTACCTGTGTCCTGAACCCAGACTGTATTTTCATTAAACTCTGTTTTACTGACATCTGAATCCTGCATTTGTGTCCAGCCGCACCATCTCGGTAAGCCTGACAGCTTTTCAGATAACTTTGAAAACCATCACCGGACTAATTATCTTACGATAAGTTTTGGTCTGATAATTCTTAGACCACTAACATATTTTTGGAGATGTGGTAAACAAAGCTGAGTAGTTACAAACATCTATGAAATCTAAAATCAGTTAAGTACCTACCTGTTAAATGTTTTATAGTAGATGTGCAGTTCTATCCTCCGCAAACAGAGGACAGCTGGTTGCAGAATAAACCACTCTATCCTCTGCAGGCAAAGAAGAACTGGTCACAAAAAAAAGACTCAATTCTTTTGACCCCATACTGATACGATGACAATATCACCCAAGTCATCCAGAGGCATACAGTTTTAACTTATGGTTCAAATTTTAACCAAACTAATTTCGGACATGTTATTTAAATTAACGTCATGTCTGAAGTTTTATACAGTGAAAATATCAGCTATATGTTTTAGTTTTAAAGTAATGCACTAATTTTGAAGGTTTTAGTGTGGACATGCTGTGCCCAGTGAATTATGGGTAAGTCAGTACATTCACGACAGAAGAAATGGATTTGAGACGTTCTGATAAGGCTCCACACGGACAACAGCATTAAACTCTTTATATATTGTGCCTAAAACTCTCATGAATATATCCTCTGGGTTTATAGATGTTGTTGTGTTTGTTTTATATAAAAATGCCAGAAGAAGCTTAGATTGCTCCTCCATTATTTTCATTTGGAATCACTGCAATCGATTCTTGTATGCTACTAGAGTTCTGCTTATGTCAAACATTGTCTGTCATCTTTGTTCCAGAGTAATATATAAGATGTCTGAAATTCAGTTTGCAATTATTAAATTCCACACATCTTAAACGTAGCTGACACGGATTGTCTGGAATTTTGTTTAGGCAAGTTTTCGGTCTCTACTGCCATCTACTGGCCAGTAGTGTTCATGGCAGTATTCACCCTAGTACTGAGCATCCAGTAGTTGGCAGTGTTGTATTTATTTTGACACTGGTTATATCAGACTGTTATCTAATTACAACTTGGCTTTTTTTTTTTGTTTTGAAAATGCCTTTTCTTACAAATAAAAAAGTGGCATATTTTACAAAAGCACATTTATCTGTAAACTCCAACACACGACACACCTCAACGGAGGCACATTTTAACCATAATCCTTTGCCAGCTGTCTGTGTTTGTTACAAAACTTCAGAATTAGTGCATTATTCAACATTAAAAGATATGTTATATTTTAACTTTGTACAAATGACAGAATTGACATTAATGGAGTTATTCTATCAGTATTAATTTTATTTATAAACCAAACCATAAGTCAGCCCCAAATCAGAAAGATCTGGGATGGCATGAAAAATGCTAAATAATGCAGTGATCCTTACATTTGCTTTGACTTGTATTTCATGTTTTTCTGTGGTATACTCCATTTCATTTGTTCATATACATCCATTCCTGAATTTAAGGCCTGTAACACTTTCCAAAACAGTTGAAATAGGGACAATTTCTTCAAAATAGAAGGATTAAATCATGGGGGTGTTTTAATACATGAACATTCCCAAGCCTCTCAATATGTCTTGGAGTTTACATCAATCATTAAAAAATACAGAGTGTGCTACTGTATCGGGCAGTACAGTGGATTAGTGGTTCGCACTGTTCCCTCACAGCAAGAAGCCATGGGTTTGATTCCCAGCTGTGGCCTTTCTGTGTGGAGCTTGCATGTCATCCCTGTGTTTGCGTGGATTCTCTCTGGGTTCTCCGGCTTCCTCCCACATCCAAAGACACGTAGGTTCAGTGGAGTGGAAACTTGTTGTTGTCGTCTGTAGGTGTGCATGCGTTTGTTTGTCTAAATGTGGCCCTGCATCAGACTGGCGTCTTGTCCAGGGTGTACTCTGCCTCACTTCCTATGACTGCTGGGATAAGCTCCAGCCATCCGCGACCCTTAATTGGAGTAAGCAGTTGAAGATGAGTGAGTGAGTGTGGTAATGTATCCCAAACCTGTGTAAAACAGGCTGCGCTCAAAAACTGACCATGCTGGAAGGATGACAAAGCTAAGGTGAATCAAAAAAGATCCCACACCTACTGTAGTACCCATAGTTTTTACAAAAACACTCAAAAGATACAAATACTAATTCTTAAGCAAAGCCACGAATTATAGCAACTGGCCTCAGTTCTTTAGTTGAGAACATCCAGAGTGTTGTGCATATAATCTGTATAAGTGGAATGTCAACACGGAGAAAACTATGCTGGTGAGTCCAGATATGACTCTGCAATCAATACAATATTGATTTTAATCAACAGAGGAAAGTTTTATTAACGTGAGGGAACAAATGCCAGGCTGCTGATGTCACTGACCACAGTGAGGTAGAATGGAAGAGCATTCTGTGTAATGAAACTCTGCTGGCTCTTCATGAGTAACCATATTAGAACTATTTTATGGCTGTACATTTTTTTTGTACATTTGTTGTCTGTGTGTTCACTGAAAACATCATGCACATATGAGAATATAAATTAATAACTATTGGGATTTTAGATCCCTGAAATAATTAGCAAACCTGTAAAACATATAGCTAAAACTGCCCCAGCCCCATCTGTTATTTCTCATTAAGGTTCACATTTTTGCATTAAACTAGATATAGAGTATCTTGAACATAATGTTTATGATCAGGACATTATTTAAAAATAATTGCTTTTCATATTCTTCCATTCATACTAAAGGTAGACATCTAAAAATGTGCATGTCTCATGTTTTCATTATAAATGCTCCCAATTGCGGTATTGTGTTGATGCAATGTAGCATAAATGTAATGATTAATGTAATGATTAAATATGCACAAGTGACTTACATTTGATCCAAACATTCTGAATGCCATATTTGAAGAAAACCTGCGTTACTTACATGAATTTTAACCACAAATACAATTTTTGTGGGTGTAAAGCCTGAGTCACACAGAGATAAGCTCATCTCTCATCTTCAACCGCTTAGCCGGGATCGGGTCACGGTGGCAACACCTCCAGTAGGGGACCCCAGACTTCCCTTTCCCAGGCCACATTAATCACCTCTGACTGGGGGATCCCGAGGTGTTCCCAGGCCAGTCTGGAGATATAATCTCTCCATCTAGACCTGGGTCTTCCCCGGGGTCTCCTCCCAGATGGATGTGCCTGGAACAACTCCCTATGAAGGTGCCCAGGGGGCATCTTTACCAGATGCCCAAACCTCCTCAGCTGGCTCCTTTCAACGCGAAGGAGCAGCGACTCTACTCCGAGCTCCCCACGGATGATTGAGCTTCTCACCCTATCTCTACACCAGCCACCCTCCTAGGGAAGCCCATTTTGGCCGCTTGTACCCACAATCTAGTTCTTTCAGTCATGACCCAACTCTCATGACCACAGGTGAGAGTAAGAATGAAGATCGACCAGTAGATTGAGAGCTTCACCGTTTGGCTCAGCTCCCTTTTCGTCACAACAGTACGGCAGAGCAAATGCAATACCGCCCCTTCTGCTCTGATTCCCCGGCCGATCTCACGCTCCATTGTCCCCTCACTCGTGAACAAGACACAGAGGTACTTGAACTCCTTCACTTGGAGCAAGACCTCATACCCAACCCGGCAATCCATCAACACAGAGACAAGCCTGTCTGTGATTTAGGAGAGTCACTGACATTCTGTGTTGCAACTCCCTCAAAAATAGTGGACTTTGTGGGAAAGAAACTGCAGTCACATATATGAGACTCCTTTGCATGCATAACATGTCTGCCTATATGCACAAAGGTATGCTACCTTTGTGCATATAGACATGCAGGTTCTGCAGAAACCTCCAGAGTTCTCTCAGGGATAACAAAATATCACAACAACAAATAACAAAATACTTCACTGACTTTACACTAACAAATAATACATTTTAAAATACTTCTATTACTTTTTCAATCATTACATTACAACCCCAATTCCAATGAAGTTGGGACGTTGTGTGAAATGTAAATAAAAACAGAATACACTGATTTGCAAATCCTCTTCAACTTATATTCAATTGAATACACCACAAAGACAAGATATTTAATGTTTAAACTGATAGACGTTTTTGTTTTTGTGCAAATATCTGCTCATTTTGAAATGGATGCCTGCCAACACATTTCATAAAAGCTGGGACAGGAGCAACAAAAGACTGGGAAAGTTGAAGAATGCTCAAAGAACACCTGCTTGGAACACTCCACTGGTGAACAGGTTAATTGAAAACAGGTGAGTGTCATTATTGGGTATAAAAGGAGCATCCCCAAAGGCTCAGCCATTCACAAGCAAAGATGGGGCAAGGATCATCACTTTGTGAACAACTGCGTGAAAAAATAGTCCAACAGTTTAACAACAATGTTTTCTCATCATTCAGTTGCAAGGAATTTAGGGGTTCCATCATCTACAGTCCATAATATAATCAGAAAATTCACAGAATCTGGAGAACTTTCTACACGTAAGTGGCAAGACCGAAAACCAACATTGAATGCCCGTGACCGTCGATCCCTTGATGTAACACAATGATAAACATACCACTGTCCCAGGTTTTTTTAAACGTGTTGCAGACATCCATTTCAATATATATATATACTCAACAAAAATATAAACGCAACACTTTTGGTTTTGCTCCCATTTTGTATGAGATGAACTCAAAGATCTAAAACTTTTTCCACATACACAATATCACCATTTCCCTCAAATATTGTTCACAAACCAGTCTAAATCTGTGATAGTGAGCACTTCTCCTTTGCTGAGATAATCCATCCCACCTCACAGGTGTGCCATATCAAGATGCTGATTAGACACCATGATTAGTGCACAGGTGTGCCTTAGACTGCCCATAATAAAAGGCCACTCTGAAAGGTGCAGTTTTGTTTTATTGGGGGGGATACCAGTCAGTATCTGGTGTGACCACCATTTGCCTCATGTAGTGCAACACATCTCCTTCACATCATCCGTGAAGAGAACACCTCTCCAACGTGCCAAACGCCAGCAAATGTGAGCATTTGCCCACTCAAGTCGGTTACGACGACGAACTGGAGCCAGGTCGAGACCCTGATGAGGACGACGAGCATGCAGATGAGCTTCCCTGAGATGGTTTCTGACAGTTTGTGCAGAAATTCTTTGGTTATGCAAACCGATTGTTTCAGCAGCTGTCCGAGTGGCTGGTCTCAGACGATCTTGGAGGTGAACATGCTGGATGTGGAGGTCCTGGGCTGGTGTGGTTACACGTAGTCTGCGGTTGTGAGGCTGGTTGGATGTACTGCCAAATTCTCTGAAACACCTTTGGAGACGGCTTGTGGTAGAGACATGAACATTCAATACACGAGCAACAGCTCTGGTTGACATTCCTGCTGTCAGCATGCCAATTGCACGCTCCCTCAAATCTTGCGACATCTGTGGCATTGTGCTGTGTGATAAAACTGCACCTTTCAGAGTGGCCTTTTATTGTGGGCAGTCTAAGGCACACCTGTGCACTAATCATGGTGTCTAATCAGCATCTTGATATGGCACACCTGTGAGGTGGGATGGATTATCTCAGCAAAGGAGAAGTGCTCACTATCACAGATTTAGACTGGTTTATGAACAATATTTGAGGGAAATGGTGATATTGTGTATGTGGAAAAAGTTTTAGATCTTTGAGTTCATCTCATACAAAATGGGAGCAAAACCAAAAGTGTTGCATTTATATTTTTGTTGAGTGTATGTGTGTGTGTGTGCGCGTGTCATCATGTTGCCTGTGAAAAACTATGTCACAGAGACATTCCACGTCCATGTACAAAGACAATAAAACAGCTGACACACGCGGTAAAATGGCTGCAGCAGCCATTAAAACAGCGCAGCAGCCGTTTTAACCTGTGTGTCAGCTGTTTTATTGCCTTTGTACATGGACATGAAATGTCTCCGTGACATTGCTTCTCTGACAATCTGTGACAATGTATCAGATCTGATCACATCTGTGACTGCACAGATCTGATCACATTTATTAGATCTGATCAGATCTGTGACATTTCACGTCATGTACAAAGCCGCAATTAACAGCTACGACAGCTACACAGATGTGTCCACTTACCCCAGACTCTCCACAAGTTTATGCTTACACAACCCTTCAGCAAGTACTTCAATGCTGCTGTCTGACAGGTGATTGACGCTCAATCTGAAGACAAGCAGGATAATGTTGTCATGTCCAGCATACACAGAATAAACAGTCTGTAGTAAAGTATCTTTTATAATGCTTACTTTACAGCTGTCAGCTTACAGAAGGACGGTTTCAGCTGTTTGATGCCATAGTCACCGATGTTGTTGTTATCCATGTCGAGCCCCAGAAGTTTCTCACGGTGTTGAAACACAAAGTTGAGCGCGGCACAGTCACTTGAGTGTACATTACAATATGCCAGTCTGATGAAGTTGGCTGCGATGCCTTGTGCTGTTATCTTGGCGATGTCTTTGCTACCTGTCTCAAAGATGCAACGTAACATCCACAGGAAATTGGGCAAAGCGTGAATTTTCCTGCCATCAGCGCTGTCATAGTGTGGTAAGCCGCGAAGGTGGGACTTTACACTCGTTGAAAGGTATGATTTTAATAAAGCTCGTTTTTTCTTTAATAACATTGGAGAAACCACATTCTCCATCAAACTCTTGTGATCCTTGGAAAGCAGTCCACACATGAAAAGATTAATAAAATGAAGGTGCTCATTTGATGCAAATGGTTTCTTTTCCCTGATCTTGGATAATCTGCCCTTACAGGTGACGCAAGACAGACACAGTGATTCCTGTTTCCTGCTGCACTCTGTGAAGAACTTAAGGATGGAGTTTGGCTCATCCTTGTCATCCAACACAAGAGCAAATGCTGCCAAGAAGGACTGTAGAGTGATGTGGAGAAATTCAAAGGTTGCAGGGCTTCCTCTTGCATCATAATCACTAACAGGTCTAAGAAAGCCCAGGAGGAGGTCCTCCTCTGTAAGCCCACAAGCTGTGATCTCATCTTGGTGACAAATAAAAGCGTCTCTCTCCATACCTTGAAGTGCTAGCTTGGCAAATGCAGCTAGGGGCCTTAGACCTGCTTTGAAAGTCTCAAATGTACATCGAGAGCGTCTCCTCAGCAGACCTGGTGCAGGTATGGCTGAATGGCTGAGGAAAACCTCAGACAACAGCAGGAAAATGTCAGTGAGAGTGACACAGATTTCGGGCAAAACAAAACTATCATGAATGGCATGAAGGTGTCTAAAACTCTTGAATACAATCCAACAAAACAATGGGATGGTACACAGGCCAGAAAGGTGGGGGCTAGCATCCAGCTGAACTGAAACCAGGTCTCGATGTTCTTGTTCCTTGAAGTGCAGATTGATGTAAGTCTTTAGATGAGTTGGAGAGAACCCCCTGAGAGCCACCTTCTTTCTGATCACCTTTCTCTGGATTTCAACACCTGATCGCGCTGTCAGGACCTTTATTGATCCTTTGAGTAATTTCCCACAAAGCAGGCTAATTAGCAACAAGAGGGAATGTGCCTTTTCCTCTGGTGACACCATTTCAGGTACATTTATCAGGTCTACATTGTCTTGAACCTCATCATAGCCATCAAAGGTAAAAATCACCTTCTCAGGAAAGCGCACAATATAGTCAAACACCTCGTTATCTGGATCTTGATCAGGGTAGCAGTTGTACTTGAACAATAGGTCTCTGAGAGAGATCTGGTCTGTTTCCTTGAAAGTAGTGAACATCCTACAACGAAACTTGAAGAAAAAAATGGCATCAGTCTTCAGCTGCTTCTTGGACCACAGGTTTTGAAGCTTCTGAAGGAAAGTAGATTTTCCCACACCAGCATCTCCAGTAACAAATATTGTTTCACCTTGAAGATCACTGGGTGGGCAATCCTCTAGGAGTTGGTCAAGTCTCTCCAAGAAGCCAATACTTTCATTGGAGTCGTTTAAGAGTTCTATTAATGTGTCAGTGTAGAGATCCTCCAGCCGTGTCTCCTCTTTCTGGCCATATGACATAATGAAGCAGGAATCCTGGCCGATTTCTTGTCTCAGCTTCTCACAATACCTGCTGACTTAAAGAGAATAGAAGGCAAAATTACTACTATAGCAAGTGTTAAGTGATGTATTCATGCTATCAGTTACAAACAGGGCCAAAATTGTTGCCACTCTTGATTTTCAGCTGCACACTAAAAACATTTAAAAAAAAAAAAGGGGGGGGGGGGAATCCATTGTTTTATCATGTGAAGATTTAATAAAAAGTCTAAAACTAGTGAAAAAACAAAAATCTGAATAATACCTAGTGGGAAAAAAATAAAATCTGAATAATAATAAAATAACGACACAAACACAAAATGTGCCATGGATACAATTATTGGCATCCTTCATCAATATTTGGTTAAAGAACCTTTGGCATCAGCAGCATCCTTAAAACCAGCAATCTTCAAGTTTGTTACACACATCTGGTACTAGTTTCTGCCAGTCTTCCATTGCTATGTGTTCCAGCTCTTAAAATTGCAGGAACCTTTTGTGTAGTGGCAGATTTCACCTCTGTCTATTGGCTCAAAGTTTAAAACTGGCCTTACAGTGCATCCAGAAAGTATTCACAGCGCTTCACTTTTCCCACATTTTGTTGTTACAGCTGTATTCCAAAATGGATGAAATTCACTTTTTTCCACAAAATTCTACATCTAATACCGCATAATGACAATATGAAAAGGGTTTGTTTTTTTTGCAAATTTATTAACAAATAAACAACAACAACAAAAAACTAAGAAATCACATGTACCAAAGTAGTCCATTTTAACTAGGAATGTCTGGAGAAGCCCAGAAATGCTGAAAGCTCTGGGTGTGGAAGGACTGTCTTGGATGAGACAGTCTCTTCAACATTGCATTGAGGTCTGGGACAGTGCCTAAGAAGTGGTAAACTGGGGTGGTGGTCCCCATATTTAAAAAGGGGGACCAGAGAGTGTGTGCCAATGACAGAGGCATCACACCGCTCAGCCTCCCAGGTAAAGTCTATTCCAGGGTGCTGGAAACGAGGGTCCAGCTGAAAGTCAAACCGAAATTAAGTCAAACCTCAGATTGAAGAGGAACAATGCAGGTCCATCCTGGCCGTCGAACAACTGACCAGCTCTTCACTCTCACAAGGATCCTGGAGGGTGCCCAGGAGTATGCCCATCCAGTCTACGTGCATTTTGTGGGCTTGGAGAAGGTGTATGATCATGTAGCCGGGAGATACTGTGGGAGGTGCTGCAGGAGTATGGAGTAAGGGGGTCCCTTCTCAGTATGGTAGCATGCACTCTACCATACTGTTGTGATGAAAAGGGAACTGAGCCAAAAGGCGAAGCTCTCGATCTATTGGTCAATCTTCATTTCTACTCTCACCTATGGTCATGAGGGTTGGGTCATGACCTAAAGAACTAGATTGCGGGTACAAGCGGCCAAAATGGGCTTCCTTAGGAAGGTGGCTGGTCCTCAGAGATAAGGTGAGAAGCTAAGTCATCCGTGAGGAGCTCGGAGTAGAGCCACTGCTCCTTCGCATTGAAAGGAGCCAGGTAAGGTGGTTCAGGCATCTGGTAAGGATACCTCCTGGGTGTGTCTCTAGGGACCAGCTCCAGGCACGTCCAGCTGGAAGGAGATCCAGGGGAAGACCCAGAACCAGGTGGAGAGATTATATCTCCACACTGGCCTGGGAACGTCTCAGTATCCCCCAGTCAGAGGTGATTAATGTGGCCCGGGAAAGGGAAGTCTGGGGTCCCCTACTGGAGGTGTTGCCACCGTGACCCGATCCCGGCTAAGCGGTTGAAGATGAGAGATGAGCTTGTCTCTGTGTGACTCAGGCTTTACACCCACAAAAATTGTATTCCAGATAAGTGGTTGAAGATGAGAGAGAGTGATGAGTTAGCAGTGCATATCAGAGCACAACCCAAGCATGAAGTCAAAGGAATTGTCTGTAGATCTTCGATACAGTATTGTCTCGAGGCACAAAACTGGGGAAGGGTACAGAAACATTTCTGCTGCTTTGAAGGTCCAAGTGAGCACAGTGGCATCTATAACACATAAATGAAAGACATTCTGATCCACCAGGACTCTTCCTACAGTTGGTTCCCGTCTAAACTGAGCAATCACGGGAGAAAGGCCTTAGTCAGAGAGGTCACCAAGAACACAATGGTCACTCTATCAGAGCTCCAGCATTCCTCTGTGGTGAGAAGAGAACCTTCCAGTAGGACAACCATTTCTGCAGCAATCCACCAATCAGGCCTGTATGGAAGAGTGGCCAGACGGAAGCCACTCCTTAGTACAACCCCAATTCCAATGAAGTTGGAAGGTTGTGTAAAATGTAAATAAAAACAGAATACAATGATTTGCAAATCCTCTTCAACCTATATTCAATTGAATACACCACAAAGACAAGATATTTAATGTTCAAACTGATAAACTTTTTTGTTTTTGTGCAAATATTTACTCACTTTTAAAAATGGATGCCTGCAACACATTTCAAAAATGCTGGGACAGTGGTATGTTTACCACTGTGTTACATCACCTTTCCTTCTAACAATACTCAATAAGCATTTGGGAACTGAGGACACTAATTGTTGAAGCTTTGTAGGTGGAATTCGTTCCCCTTCTTGCTTGATGTACGACTTCAGTTGTTCAACAGTCCGGGGTCTCTGTGTCGTATTTTGCGCTTCATAATGCACCACACATTTTCAATGGGCGACAGGTCTGGACTGCAGGCATGCAGGCAGTCAAGTATCCACACTCTTTTACGACGAAGCCATGCTTTATAACACGTGAAGAATGTGGCTTGGCATTTTCTTGCTGAAATAAGCAGGGACATTCCTGAAAAAGACGTTGCTTGGACGGCAGCATGTGTTGCTCCAAAACCTGGATGTACCTATCAGCATTGATGGTGCCATCACAGATGTGTAAGTTGCCCATGCCATGGGCACTAACACACCCCCATACCATCACAGATGCTGGCTTTTGAACTTTGCGCTGGTAATAATCTGGCTGGTCTTTTTCCTCTTTTGCCGTTTTGACGTCCATGATCTCCAAAAACATTCTGAAATGTGGACTCATCAGACCACAGCACACTTATCCACTTTGTGTGTGTACATTTCAAATAAGCTCGGGCCCAGAGAAGGTGGCGGCGTTTCTGGATGTTGTTGATGTATGGCTTTCGCTTTGCATGGCAGAGTTTTAACTTGCACTTGTAGATGTAGCGACAAACTGTGTTCACTGACAATGGTTTTCTGAAGTGTTCCTGAGCCCCACGGTAAGAGCCTTTACACAATGATGTTGGTTTTTAATGAAGTGCCACCTGAGGGATCGAAGTTCACAGGCATTCAATGTTGGTTTACAGCCTTGCCGCTTACATGTAGAAAGTTCTCCAGATTTTCTGAATCTTCTGATTATATTATGGACTGCAGACGATGGAATCCCTAAATTCCTTGCAACTGAACGTTGAGAAACATTGTTCTTAAACTGCTGGACTATTTTTTTCATGCAGTTGTTCACAAAGTGGTGATCCTCGTCCCATCTTTGCTTGTGAATGGCTGAGCCTTTTGGAGATGCTCCTTTTCTACCCAATCATGACACTCACCTGTTTCCAATTGACCTGTTCACCTGTGGAATGTTCCAAACAGGTGTTCTTTCAGCATTCATCAACTTTCCCAGTCTTTTGTTGCCACTGTCCCAGCTTTTTTGAAACGGGCTGCAGGCATCCATTTCAAAATGAGCAGATATTTGCACAAAAACAAAAAAGATTATTAGTTTGAACATTAAATAGCTTGTCTTTGTGGTGTATTCAATTGAATACAGGTTGAAGAAGATGTGCAAATCATTGTATTCTGTTTTTATTTACATTTCACACAATGTCCCAACTTCATTGGAATTGAGTTGTAAAAGGCACATGGCAGCCCACCTGGAGTTTGCCAAAAGGCATCTGAAGTACTCTCAGACCATGAGAAATAATTCTCTGGTCGGATGAGACAAAGATGCTAGGCGTTATGTTTGGAAGAAACGAGGCACCATCCCTACCGTGAAGCATGGTGGTGGCAGCATCATGCTGTGAGGATGTTTTTCAGTGGGGAGAACTGGGAGATGAGTCAAGATTGAGGGAAAGATGAATGCCGCAATGTACAGAGACATCCTGAATTAAAACCTGCTCCAGAGTGCTCTTGACCTCAGACTGGGGCGACGGTTAATCTTTCAGCAGAACAATGACACTAAGTACACAGCCAAGATATCAAAGGAGTGGCATGAGGACATGTCTGTGAATGTCCTTGAGTGGCCCAGCCAGAGCCCAGACCTGAATCTGATTGAACATCTCTGGAGAGATCTGAAAATGTCTGTGCACCGACACTCCCTATCCAACCTGATGGAGCTTGAGAGATACTGCAAAAAGGAATGGGTAAAACTGCCCAAAGATAGGTGCACCAAGCTTGTGGCATCATATTTAAGAAGACTTGAGGCTGTAATTGCTGCTAAAGGTGCATATACAGTGGGGTAAAAAAAGTATTTAATCAGTCCCTGATTGTGCATGTTCTCCTACTTAGAAAGATGAGAAAGGTCTGTAATTTTCAACATGGGTACACGTCAACTATGAGAGACAAAATGAGAAAAAAAATCCAGGAAATCAAATTGTAGGATTTTTAAATAATTTATTTGTAAATTATGGTGGAAAATAAGTATTTGGTCACCCACAAACATGCAAGATTTCTGGCTCTCACAGACCTGTAACGTCTTCTTTAAGAAGCTCTTCTGTCCTCCACCTGTTACCTGTATTAATGGCACCTGTTTGAACTTGTTATTTCTATAAAAGACACCTATCCACAGCCTCAAACAGTCAGCCTCCCAAACTCAACCATGGCCAAGGCCCAAAGAGCTGTCGAAGCACACCAGAAGAAAATTGAAGATGTGCACCAGCTGGGAAGAGTGAATCTACAATAGTCAAGCAGGATGGTGTGAATAAATCACGTGGAGCAATTGTAAGAAAATGGAAGACATACAAGACCACTGATAATGTCCCTCAATCTGGGGCTCCACGCAAGATGTCATCCCGTGGGGTCAAAATGATCATGAAAACAGTGTCAAAATCCCAGAACTACACAGAGGGACGTGATGAATGAACTGAGAGCTGAGACCAAAATAACAAAGGCTACACACTACGCAGAGAGGGGCTAAAATCCTGCAGTGCCAGGTGTGTCCCCCTGCTTAATTCAATACGTGTCCAGGCCCGTCTGAAGTTTGCCAGAGAGCATATCGATGATCCAGAAGAGGATTGGAAGAATATCATGTGGTCAGATGAAACCAAAATAGAACATTTTGGTAAAACTCTTTTAGTCATGTTTGGAGGAAGAAGAATGCTGAGTTGCCTTCCAAGAACACCATACCTACTTGTGAAGCATATGGGTGGAAACATCATGCTTTGGGGCTGTTTTTCTGCAAAGGGGACAGGACGACTGATCTGTGTTAAGGGAAGAATGAACATGGCCATGTATCGTGAGATTTTAAGCCAAAACCTCCTTCCATAAGTGAGAGCATTGAAGATGCAACATGGCTGCGTTTTCCAGCATGACAATGATCCCAAACACACCACTCAGGCAATGAAGGAGTGGCTCCGTAAAAAGCATTTCAAGGTCCTGGAGTGGCCTAGCCAGTCTCCAAACCTCAACCCCATAGAAAATTTGTTGAGGGAGTTCAAAGTCCGTGTTGCCCAGCGACAGCCCCAAAACATCACATATAGGAGATCTGCATGGAGGAATGGGCCAAAATACCAGCTACAGTGTGTGCAAACTTGGTGAAGTCTTACAGGAAACATTTGACCTCTGTCATTGCCAACAAAGATTATGTTACAAAGCATTGAGCTGAACTTTTGTTATTGACCAAATACTTATTTTCCACCATAAATTCTATAAAAATCCTACAATGTGATTTTCTAGATTTTTTTTTCTCATTTTGTCTCTCATAATTGAAGTGTACCTATGTTGAAATTTACAGACCTCTCTCATCTTTCTAAGTAGGAGAACTTGCACAATAGTGCAGCGGATAACTAAAAAAATACTTCAAATGGTAATGCAAGCACCAAATTTGGCACACATACTCCTTAGACATTACTCTTTTAAAAATGCCCAAGTGACCACATGAACTTTCAATAGGTTTCAATAGGACATAGGTGTCTGGTGATGCCGATATCCTTGCAGAAGAACAAAGTTCCAAGTCTTTAGGTTCCTCGTGCTCCCTGCCATGCAGTATGGTTGTGAGACTTCGATGTTAACCAGTGACCTAAGGCAATGATTGGATGTCTTCAGTTACCAGGTCACTTCAGAGGATCCTTGGGTACCACTGGAATGTCTTAATATCAACGAGTGGTTACTAAGACAACTAAGATGAGAAGTATCACTTGCATGTGAGGGGAGCATCAGTGTCAACAATTTGGCCATGTGGTGCGATTCTCTGTGCATGATTCAGCAGGCAGATGAGCGCTGTAACTGGCCAGTAGCAGGAGAAGGCCAAAGGGATACCCACTGTTCGAATGGCTACAGCAGATTATTTTATTATATGTGGGAACGGACCTCTTGTCTGCCTGAGTGGCTGCCATCCAGGACACAAGGCGTTTCTGTGAGGTTGTGGATATGGTAATTACAGGACCAGCACATGCATCTAGACATGACTTTGCCTTGAGTTAACAAATTTGAAGTGAACATCCCAAATGAGTGTATCTTGGTTGATTTCTAATTTGAGTCTGATCTGGTTTCAGCAAGACCCTCTGAAGACTATTCATTGCTGTGATTTATTCTGCCCTAGCAGTCGTAGGGATTGATTGATTCATTTTAGTTTGTTTATTTGTTTGGTCAGCAATAGCTTGCTCTTTATTGTATCTCCATGCAAACAAATCAGCAACAAAAAAGGCATCAATATTTGGAACTACATGAATTATAAACCTTCCAGCTTTGTTTGAAAGCAGAAATGCCAATATTCCATTTGCCCAGATCTTAATGTGGTAGCATGGGTAGCTCAGCTGTTTATTTTCAAATTCAGTATATGTATCTTCTAATTTATCTGCCAAGGGTCACCAACCCTGGTGCTGGAGGGCACCTGCCCTGCATGTTTTCTAACTCTCCCTGTTCCACTCCAAGGCAACTAACTGTATCAGGTGTGTTCAGCCAATCAAGAGCTGGAAAACACCACTTTTAATAAAATCAGGAATGACTTGAGTAGGTAGATGTGGAAAATGTACAGGGCAGGTGCACTCCAGGAACAGTGTTGGTGACCCCTGTGACAAAGTGATCCAGACAACAGGAAGCCAACTGAATACCATTGTACAAATTAGCAGCAGGGAATGCTCCAGGCATGAGTGTGTTTCATGCACATGGTTTCACTGATTAGTCCCTTGCATCAACTCTAAAGCCCCTTTCACACTGTGTGGAGAAAAGATTATGTTGTTTTGCCCCTGTCTTAAAGTAACCCTAATGATGTACTTGTTATTATTACACTAATTGCACAAATTTGTTTTTGTAGCCACTAACGACTGGGAGTGAAGCATGCTGGGGTCATTCTGAACTGGGAGTGAAGAGCTGGGGTCATTATGTTTTTGAACTTTCAGATGCCTGTTGATTAAAGGAATTATGTGCGCCTGGGAGTTTGAGATGGCCACTCACCCTCCCTTCGCGCACACACTAGAAAAGAGGGGGCAGAGCCATGCTCCGATAGAGTCTGCTGCGGGTTGCGTGCGAACGTCCAGCCGGTTGACAAGCGCACTCTGCCGAAGGTGTTGGCTCTCCACCTTAAAGGCGTCACGGTAAGAGAGAAAGAGATATTTTATGCGCTGCAACCACTTGTGTTTGATGTAACTGCTTTTGTGGGGAATAAACATACGCCTGTTTGTTCTAGCAAAATGCAGTCTGTGTGATCATTTCTGTGTGCCGATCTGACCGAACCTTGTTTCAAAACACACACCGGCCTGCTTCGAGTTGCTTCATGTGGCGTCATGACGATGCAGGAATGTTTGCGTCAGGTGTGCGCAGCAGGGGGCAGAGAGGAGGTGATGATGCAGAGGAGGATCTGCAGGCAGTCTGGCTGCAGCCAGACTGTGCACTCTGATTTCTCTTCTAGTTTATATTTGTTCTTGTGCAGAGCTGCAGAGCTGCACAGCTGTAGGGCTGCTCTCTGATTTCTGTTATAGTTTATCTTTCTTTTATTGACCACGAGTTGCGTGCATGCGCGCGGGCCTGCGTGCACGAACAAACCATCTGTGAGTAAATGTGGAGATGTCTGGAGTTATTCTTGATGTGGACATGTCCTGTCTCTGGCAATCAGTCTGTGAGCAGGATTTATGTCCTTTTTTGTCCTTTATTTAACACAATTATGAGAGAGTTTGAGGGGAGAGCAAGGAACTGCCTGCAGCCAGCCAGTTCTTTTTTCTTTTAATTATTCACATGTGCGCACACGAACGAACTGTCCGTGAGTAGACTGGAGATATCTGGACTTTTTACTGGATGTGGACATGTCGTGTCTCTGGCGATCAGTCTGTGAGCAGGACTTTTATGGACTTTATTTAAACACAGTTGTGAGAGAATTTAAGCGCAAGGACCTGAAGCTGCAGCCAGGCTGAGCATTTAATTTTTTCTGTGATCTTTGAGCATGTAGTTTTACTGCATTGTGTACACGGTATAAAAACAATCCTCTGTGATTTATACTTCGGGAACAATAGAACACAGCAGGAATCATAAACTGGTGTTGGGTAACATTGTATTGTGAGGGTGTGGCTTCCAGTCACATTGAGTACTGTTGCTTTGCCCTGACTTGTGTTGAATCCACTTCCTTTCTGCATCCTGTGCTCAACGCAGAAAAAATTAAACATGTTTAATTTTTGGCGTCCGATTTGCTTCATCCTGTGCGTTGTCACGGTGTTGCGGCTTTGAGCTGCATTGTCTCGGCACTAGGCTGCATCCACGTGGCGTCATCATGACACCGCACGATGCAACTCAAAGTGGGCCCGGTGTGAAAGGGGCTTAAGTGATGACCTTCAGTTGAATGAAAACCCACAGAGTACTCCAGGGATGACCAATAGTGATACTTACTGGGATCTGTGTTCACCACCGTCAGCTCCTTCATGTGATCACTTGGCTTGTAATTGATCTCATTCAACCACGGCTGGAGATCAATGTACGCATCACCAACTTTATACAGGATATAAATGAAAAATTCACAAGCCTCCTCTCCTTTGCATTGGATGAACTCCAATATTTTGCGTACCTAAAAAAAAAAAAAAGATGACACAATATAACAATATATTTCAGAAGGAACTGGTCAAAATGAAAGCTTTATTGAACAATATTAAAAACTGCCTTGACTGAAATACCTGATCTGGCTTGGTGAGGGTACGCAGCACAATCTCAACATCTTCTGGACAGAAAAAACCAGAAGCCAAAAGGTTGTCCAGGATGCATTGAATGCTCCTCACCTTGGACACCAGAACCTCTCGGTAGAAGGTGAGGAGGTGGAGGCACGGCACCACGTCTTTTTCCATCTGACCCATATTTATGGAACAACACACAGTCACGACTGTGGGACAACAATCAGACAAATGAAAGCATGTCAGATTTTATACATCAGCAAATACATTCTGATAAGTCAATTAGGACTGCAACTCACTATTATTTTCAGAATTAATTAATCGATCAGTTATTTTCTTGATTAGACGATTCATTGTTGGGTCCTTAAATCAATGTCAAAAAATAGCGAAAAATTTCAATTATTGTTATCTAAATGTCTTGTTTTGTCCACAGCCTAAATATATTCAGTTTATTGCTAGAGAGGATTCAAGATAATAAATCAAGTCAAATAAATGAGAAAATATTCATATTTAAGAATCTGAAATAATTTTTTAAAGACGTAAAAATGATTAATGAATTATCAAAATAGTCCAGTTAATTTATCGTTACAGCTCTAAAGTCAATTACAACTACAACAACAGCAGTGCTTCATAACAAATCAGGAAATCAGGCTCTTTCAAACAAATGAGGATTGCAGGAATGCAAAAATGCTATGAAACCTCTCCTGCAACATTTTAAAAAGTGCTTGTGATATACAGTTGGGTACATTCATAAGTGTTTAGGCAGTGCCACAACCACAATGGAGTTGAACCAAAACAATCAACATGTATTTGTAGTGGAGACTTTCATCTGTAATTCAAGGCATTAAACAAAATACTGCATTAACATTTTAGGAATTACAGCCATTTTTATACACAGCCTTTCCACTTTCAGAGCCTACAAGCCATTGAACAATTGACTGAACAGCAGTTTTGTGACCAGGTGTGGCCCGATCCCTCATTATTCCATAAAGATTGAGCGGACAAAACGCCTGGAGTTGATTCCAAGTGTTCATTTGCATTTGGTAGTTTTTCTACGGAACTCTTAATATGAGATCCAATGATACAGTGCACCCGGAAAGTGTGGAATTTACAATTATTTTGAAAAATAGTTTCCCAGCTTATCTGACCAATAAAGATTCTCTTCAAACCAGAGCAATCAGCAGTTAGGACTCATCACTGCACAGAAATGGCACTCAGTGAAGGGGCTAACAATACAGTATGGCTCAAGGATTCAGATTCCACTACAGCTGCTGCTGTTGGATCTTAGAGCATCTTATGATACTACTGATCACTGCATATTATCAGACAGACTTGAAAATAATTTCGACGTGGCTATCCATATGTAGCTATATCAATAATTTCAAATTCTATTTGTACATAGCGCGTCCTTGTTATGATTAGGGATTACGGTTAGGAGCTGTTTTAACATAGTTTAGGATTCTACGTATCAACAGCAAATACTAAAGGGATAATAACCAAGCGTGAGGTCTGTATGGGAAAATATCAGACCGAGGTGTTGACTAGGGTTGAGCTGGGTACTCGTCTGAAACGAGTATCTGGCTCAACCCTAGTATAACATGTCAACATGGCAACATGTCATAATCTGTAACAGTGTCTGGTTTCAATGACAGTCTTTGAAACGTGTCAGTAGCTTCTGGGAATGTTTGCCATGTCTGCCATGCAGACCATTTGCCATGATTGGCAAAGAATGACACTGTGTCACAGCCAGTGAAGGCATGGAAAAATGGAAGCCCCAACTGACTTTTTCAGGTCCCAACGTAGCCACAATTTCATGGACTGGAATATGTCTGAATCCACACCAGTACCAAAGGCAATCCACAGTTCTTCCAAGCCAGTGTCTTGAAACTTTGCGACTGCGATTACCACAACATCAGTATCTACTGTGCGGATCATCACTTGTGAATTTCCCTGCTTGACAATGTCATTCACATGAACGAAGATCCTGGTGTTTGCCTCTTCATGTGAACATGCATTAACTGCAGGGCTAACAGCAACTGAAGTGCCAAGAACTTCCTCATTAATGTTGCTGAAGATGAGTTTACTTCAGCAGTTGGACAGTTCACACATTTTGTCGCCAGAAATTTAAACAATTCTTGCTTGTTTTCATTGTTTCTAAGGAAGCTCTGCCAATTTCCAGGTAGGCGTGAGGAAGAATGAACGTGGCGTCTTGTGCCAGAACCGGTTTTATTGTTTCAAAGAACTTAAATAGAAACACTCAACAGAACTATGTATTTTATTTAGCACACAATGGGTGCTCTGTAGGCATCTAGCATAGCATAGCATTTAACAATTTTTTATTTACTACAGATAATAACCTTGAAGCAAAGAACGGCAGAGCACCCAACAGAGCTATTCTAATTAGTACACGATTGGCGCTCCATAGGCATGAACCCATGTGGTGTTGTGTTAGGCTAATGAACTGAACTTTATTAGAGGAACTAATATAACATTTTCTTTATTTACTACAAACACTAACCTTGAAGTGATAAGATTAATGCAGACAACTTAAATTCTCAGTGTAATATTTCAAAGTATCACATTTTGTTCACTTTTACTTTAATTTTCATCACTTCATCACCTCCTTTTGTTTTAGTGAAACTGATTATTTGTAGATGGCAGCACTGAAATGTATGGGAAGCTATTTGCACAAAAATTTACCTTTCAATGAATTCTAAAGAAAAGACATGTAAAATGTATAGTTACATTCTTTCATTCATTCAGTCATTCAATGATAATTGAATTTATTGATTTGACTGTGCAGAGAGCATACAAAGATAGATTACCTCCTACAAGCATCAGCCATATTGGAAACCAAAATGGTCGAGGGCAACAAGGCATAGGGACATCTGTCTAAAAAGATATTTCACCCTATAATCATTGAATTGTCATTTTGAATTATTTAAAAATTTGCCTTACTTGCGGATATATTGCAAAATATCTGTTTTTGGTGGTGGCCATATTGGAATCCAAGATGGCGGACATGATACAATCTTGTAAACAGTCTCATTAGATTTACAGACCCAGAAAATGGGGGATAGCCTTAAACAGAATGCTTTTATCTGTCTTAGTATTGAAGTTATGGGTTGTAATATGTACTGAAAGGCGGCCAGATTGAAATTCAAGATGGCGGCCACCAGGGGGCGTTTCAGGGGTGGGTCCTAATTGAAAAATGACCCTTTGGGGGTCCTCTACCACTGTACCAATTTTCACGATTTCTTCACAAAATGCACTTTTCTTCTGTTTGAATGTGCTTAGCCGCTGACCTATTTGCTCCTACTGAACGCGGTACTTTTGAGAAGAATACATTGAACAAGGCTGACATATTATTTCCCTGCTTGCCATCACTGGATGTTTGCATGAATCACCAAGTTCACACAGATCATTAAAAAAAATAGACAGTCTTACAGACCACTTACACACATACATACATATAGCTGAACACACAAAGTAGCCTATATTAATAGTATTTTTATTGAATATGGCTGCATGCAGTATCTGACACTTTCTCACTGCAGTTCATAAAAATAAATTGGTCAGTCGAACAACCTCTCTCCCTCTCACAGTCACAAACACACCTTAATCACTATTGTTTAACTTTGTGTGGGAAAAAATGCCAAGAATGTTAGGTAGTAAAAATAACTAATTGAAAAAAAATCACAGTTTGATCATAAAATTAAAAAAAGAAAGTTGTGTTGAGTATGACAACTCTTGTTCATGCATACTTAGTAGTTCATAATTTCCTACTACAATGAATGTTAATTCTGAGGCTGTTCTGTAAATATTCATTCATACACTTAAGAATATTAATGTTCTGAGTTCATAAAAAACTTGTTCTGTAAATAGTTCTCTGACTTTTGTGATCAAAAACATTTATTTGAATCTCAATTTTGAGGCTGTTCTGTAAATAGTTTTCAAATAAACAATAAATATAGCAACTTCTGATCAATTCGTATCAATTTCAGACTTAAAATAATGTACTGATTTAAGCCCCAGCCATTTCGGGTTCAACTACGCCCACTTCTGGTTTAGGCCCCGCCCACTACGAGTACAGATACTGACACAGATAATTTAGATGGTTGAACAGATACACATACAGATACAGATAGTGGTGTACTCACTCATCCCTAGTGTTGACAGTAGGGACCGGGTGTTTAGCGTGGTCCATGCGGAAAAACACAGAGGTCTGATATTCCTGTACAGACCGAGCAAGCCAGGTTAATAATTTGTTTATTACAGGGCTATTATATATATAAACACACGAACTTACGGTATCGCCTGAATATGAAAGCCGCTGACGGTGTTGGGCTTGTAATCAAACCTGGTTGCTTCACCTCCATGAAGAACTTGCTAACAGATGGTCCGGTTGTTAGCCGGTAACCTTTCAATCTGTTTAGATATTTATGGAGTATGTTCATGTCCATCTTGGTTTTTCTAATCATGTTTTTAGCTTTCTGGTTTGCAACAAATTTGATGCGCGAGCTGGGCTGATTGTTCTGGTAACGGTCTGATATGGGAAAACACAAGATCGGAAATTAGATCACTGTCCTCAAAATCATTGCTGATTAATGATCTAATTATGGATCATCACTTAGATATGATTGGGTTATGTGAAACCTGGCTTAAACCTACAGCTGTCCTCCCCTTACATGAGGCCTGCCCACCGGCGTACACATTTAGTCACATCCCTCGTGATGTGAAGCAAGGCGGGGGTGTTGCTCTTATTTATAAATCTAGGTTTAGTTTATTAGCTGTTGGGGGTCACAAATATAACTCGTTTGAACATTTGATTCTCTGCTCTGCCCACGATGCTACGTATTGCCAACATCAGGTAAATAAAAATCAGCTACTATTTTAGCACTGTATATAGGCCCCCTGGCCCATACTCTGAATTCTTAGATGAATTTGATAGATTCATCTCTAACTTGTCGATAAGTGCAGATAACATTCTGATTACTAGTTACTTTAACAGTCATATAAATAAGCCTTCTGATCCCCTCTGCAAATCATTTATGGAAATTGTGGATGCATTAGGATTTCAGCAATGCATTCAGGACTCAATGCACATCAGTGGAAATACCCTGGATTTGGTTCTTGCATGTGGTATTGCTGTCACAAATACTGATATCATGCCTCTTACATCAGTGGTCTCTGATCACTCACTTATTAAGTTTACAGTTTCGCTGCCGTGTTTAGTGGAACAAAAACCTTATTTATCACTGCGGCGATGCACCAACTCCACAACTACAACTGAACTTGAAACTAGACTCCCTGAAATCTTAGCTTCATGTTTAGAAAATGCCCAATCAGTAGACAGTAGACAGACACATCTTATGGACAGTTTAAACTCAGTGCTCAAAACTACACTCGACATGATTGCGCAACCTTTGTTAACCCCCCGCAAAACACAATCACCTTGGTTCAATGATTACTTGCATGACCTCAAGCATAAGGCCAGAGGTCTAGAATGGAATTGGCATAGTTCAAAAGTAGAAGTATTCCACCTTGCATAGCGTGATGCTGTCTTAGACGATAAGCATGCACTACTGGCTACAAAGTGGCCCTATTACTCTGATATGATCAACAAAATCAAGCGTAACTCAAAGTTCATGTTCGACACAGTGGCAACACTTATTCATGGACAACCACCTGTAAGTCACACACACACCTTTTACAACACAAGATTTTTTTAATTACTTCAAGAAGAAAATAGAAGACATTCAGTTAAACATATCCCAGAATGCCTTAACCCAGCAACTACACCCTGCTATTGAGGTAGGCGCCATTACTGAGGTATTTCCTAGATTTACAGAATTTGATAGTATCTCACTATGCCTGCTGACGAAACTGGTAAGTCTACAAAAAGCATAACCTGCTTATTTGATCCCATACCAAGACTGTGCTGGAAATGATTAATCTCTCATTAACTTCTGGATCTGTTCCGAAATGTTTCAAATCTGCAGTGATTAAACCATTACTTAAGAAATCTAATCTCGACCCTAGTGTATTGAATAACTACAGGCCAATATCAAATCTATCATTTTGCTCTAAAATTCTGGAAAAGGTGGTTTCACGGCAACTCGTGGACCACCTTACTGAGAATAATCTTTTTGAGCAACTGCTGTCTGCTTTTAGAAAATATCATTCCACAGAGACAGCTCAATAAAGTGCTGAATGATCTTTTGCTTGCAATGGATTCAGACACCACTATGGTTCTGGTGCCGTTAGATCTTAGTGCTGCGTGTGATACCGTGGATTATCATATTCTACTTGATAGGCTGGAGAATCATTTTCAGATTACTGGGAGTGCCCCTGCATGGTTGACGTCATACCTGACCAGTCATACTCACTGTGTTTTGTACAATAACACTGCCTCTAACCTTAGTGACATGAAATTTGGGGTTCCACAGGGGTCCATCTTAGGCCTCCTGGTTTTCTCTCTTTATATAAATTCAAAATTCAAATTTATTAATTTATATATCGCCAATTTACGATGAACTCGTCTCAAGGCTCTTCACACAACATAAAACAACAACAAGAAAACTGAATTAAAATTTAAAACACAATAAAAAGATGACCATAAAAGAATACAAGAATAAAAACACATTATAACACTAATGATAAAACGGAATACAAATGAGTCTTTAAACATGACTTAAAGTCTCCACAGTATCAGACTGCCGAATGTGTGCCGGGAGATCATTCCACAGAGCTGGAGCACGGTAGGAGAAAGCTCTGTGACCGGCAGACTTTTTATTCACCCTGGGAAAACACAGAAGTCCTGCACCCTGAGAACACAGGGCCCGAGCCGGTACATAGGGGCTTACCAGGTCAGTCACTTGCGTGTAGATCTACATGTCAATATATATAGCACCCCTTGCGGAGTTTTGGGATTACCTTTCACTGCTATGCTGATGATAATCAATTATACATGCCGATAACTGCTGGTAATCTCATCCTTAGAAGATTGCCTTACATCAGTGAGAAGCCGAATGTCTCAACTTCCTACTTTTAAACTCTGATAAGAATGAAATGATGGTTCTTGATCCAATGAGACATCGGCATCAATTTGACCAGCTAATGCTTAGCCTAGGCTCGTGTGTCATACATCACACTAACAAAGTGAGGAACCTTGGGGTAATTTTTGATCCTACATTGTCCTTTGACCTCCATATTAGAGATATTATGAGGACTGCTTTCTTCCACCTGGGAAACATAGCAAAGATTCATCCCATCCTGTCTATGGCTGATGCTGAGACCTAATTCATGCATTTGTCTCTTCTAGATTGGACTACTGCAATGTTCTATTTACTGGTTTACCACAGTCCAGCATTAGGGGTCTCCAACTGGTTCAAAATGCAGCTGCCAGACTTTTGACATGAAGCAGAAGGTCTGACCACATTACACCCATTTTGGCATCTCTTCACTGGCTTCCTGTCCCAGTGAGATCAGATTTTAAGGTTCTGTTACTAAGCTATAAAACTGTTCATGGACTGGCACCTCCCTACTTAGCCGACCTAATTAAACCCTACGTACCGGCCCGGGCTTTGTGTTCTCAGGGTGTAGGACTACTTTGTGTCCCTAGGGTGAATAAAAAGTCTGCGGGTCACAGAACTTTCTCTTATCGTGTACCTGCTTTGTAGAATGATCTCCCTGCATCAATGAAACAGTCAGATTCTACAGAGACTTTCAAGTCCAGACTTAAGACACACTTATTTTCCCTTTTGTATGGCTGGCATACTGGCTTAGTATGTTACTATGCTTTTTACTCTTTTAAAATCATTTCATTAGGAAACGGAGTGGGCTGCGGTCTTAACTTTATCTAAATTCTGTGTCTTTTAGTGAAGCTTTGGGCTAGTGGGCAGCGATCACCTTAGTATTTCTTCTGTTTTTCTTGTTGCTTAATGCCTACAAATTATACTGTATTTGTTGTCTTTCCAATGTCTGATTCTTTTTTTTTTTTCTCTCTGTTTGAGGTGTGGCTCCATCCAGAGATGGGTGTGGTGTCTGTTTCTACAACCCTCCTGGCCCAGAGTGTCACCCCTTTGTGTCTGGTCTGCTTGAGGTTTCTTCCACTCAGACCCCTGTGTGCTTGCTCTGGAGGTTGGTAAGGTTAGACATTACTTGTGTGAAGCGCCTTGAGGCAACTTGGTGTGATTTGATGCTATATAAATGAAATAAATTGAAATTGAAATTAGCCAATCAAAGTGCACGTAGCATTGTAGCCATATAATAAAGATACATAGCCTCATAATCATGTGACCAATGAGAGACACGCTATGTACAAATAGAATTTTTCTATACAAATACGGATATGCCACTGCCAAATAATAAGTCCCTTCGGCTACTCCCTTGTTTATACTCGGGGTCACCACAGCAAATCAGAGGTGGATGTGGACCTTAAATTGGCACAAGTTTTACAGCCGATTCCCTTCCTGACGCAACTCCAGATTATATGGAGAAGTTTGGCTAGGGCGGGGTTTGAACCGAGAACCTTCCGCACTGAAAACAAGTGCAGAAACCACTTGGGCACCACCCCTGCGGATAGCCACTGCCAGATAATTTGGGGATTTTTTGGGGGGGGCGTTATGTCCATCATGGTTTGTCAGAAAATATGTCCTGTTCTCAGTCCTTCGTTATTTTCCCTTCACACCTGTTGTACATAAACGGTGAAACTATGTAATTACTTTGGACATTTCACTCTCCATATCATCCCTGTGTTTCTTGATTTGGGGTTTAATTTACTGTCCACACTGTCGCTGGGGTGTCATTATTAATTAAAGCAGTTCAGTTCAGTCAATTCACATGAATTAAATGCCAACACCAAGAGGAAGTACATTATTTAATCAGAACGCTGCTTTCTATTTTTACTTTGTCACTTTTAAGTGAAATACCTAGGAATAAAGGAGTTTAAAAAATGAAAGCAAAGTGAAAACATTAATTCTATAAAAAAAATTTTTCCTACCATCGTATCTTGTCCTCGCATGTCCAAGAGAACTATAAAACAGTTAAATGTCCTTAAAATGTCTTGAAAGTTACTTTTTATAACACTTCTGTGTGTTTCAGGAAGTGAAAACACAAACTCCAACTGCGTCACACCCACAACCTGATGTATTCAAAGAACAGCAGGAATGTGGGAAATTCTAATGCCCTTAGTGCTGCCCTCAGTCAAATTTTACTTTTTTATGATCTACCCTCTAATTTGTAGTTCACTTTACATATTGTTGGAAAATATATTGTTTTTTACACTTTACTTTTCAAACATATTTTATGTTACAGCCTTATTCCAAAATTTTTTCCCCCTCAAAATCCAACTCACAATACCCCATAATGACAACATAATTTTTTTTGTCTTTCGGCTGTTCCCGTTAGGGGTCGCCACAGCAGATCAATCATTTCCATCTCACCCTGTCCTCTGTATCTTCCTCTGTCACACCAACCACCTGCATGTCCTCTCTCAGCACATCCATGAACCTCCTCTTTGGTCTCCCTCTTCTCCTCCTGCCTGGTGGCGCCATCCTCAGCATCCTTCTCCCTATATACCCTGGGTCCCTCCTCTGCACATGTCCAAACCATCTCAATCTCGCCTCTCTGACTTTGTCTCCAAACCGTCACACCTGAGCTGTCCCTCTGATATGTTCATTCCTAATCTTGTCCATTCTTGTCACTCCCAAAGAGAATCTCAACATCTTCAGCTCTGCCACCTCCAGCTCTGCCTCCTGTCTTTTTGTTAGTGCCACCGTCTCTAAGCCGTACAACATAGCTGGTCTCACTACTGTTTTGTAAACTTTCCCCTTCACTCTTGCTGATATTCTTTGGTCACAAATCACTCCTGCCACCTTTCTCCACAAACTCCACCCTGCCTGCACTCTCTTCTTCACCTCTCTACCACACCCTCCATTACTTTGAACAGTTGACCCCAAATATTTAAACTCATCTACTTTCACCACTTCTACTCATTGTAACTTCACTATTCCACTGGGCTCCCTCTCATTCACACACATGTACTCAGTCTTGCTTCTACTGACTTTCATTCCCCTTCTCTCCAAAGCATATCTCCACTTCTACAGACTAGACTCAACTTGCTCTCTAGAAATCACATGTACATAAATATTCACACCCTTTGCTCAATACTTTGTTGATATAACTTTGGCAGCAATTATATGGCATTAAATTTGTCTCAATACTTGCAAATGCACAGAGGGTGGTTTGAACATATCCCTTGATTTGTACACATGCTTTGTGATCCACAAACACAAATTTCTGATTAGTAACGTGTGTGGGTTTTTACAAATAAATGTTTATTTGCAAACCTGAAAATTCTGTTTGTAATGTGTGATTCTGCATTTGTGGATCACCAAACACACGCATTCATCACTTTGCTCAGTTTCGCAATATTGAGACATTCTCAGCACAAAGCTGGACAAATCCACAAACAAACAGTTTGCGCTTCACACAATGTCAAATCCGCAAATGAATAGAGGGCGATTTACAAATATTCCTCGATTTGTACACGTGTTTTGTGATCCACAAACCGAAAAGCATTTGCAAAAAGCATTTTCCCGGTGCGCCCAGACAAAAATAACTGTATGTTGGTTCAATACATGATAGAAAAAAAATCTGTTTCATAATCTTTTGATGACGTTTAATGTATGTGTGTTTTCACATCCATTACACTCACAGTGTCCAACAACACGCCATAAGACGTGTTTATATATATATATATATATATATATATATATATATATGTGTGTGTGTGTGTGTGTGTGTGTGTGTGTGTGAAACCACACTGTAAAACATTTATTAAAAAAAATGAACAATTATAAACTGAACACTCTTTTACTTATCTGTGACTTTTTCATTTTAAAATAAAAGATAAGCAAACGTAATTTGGGTCATGTTTACGTTGGGTTGTTCTGGTTTACTATAAATAAAATTGATGATGTCTAAATGATGATGATGATGTTCGTCCTTCGTGAGTGAAGATGACCATTTTTCTTCACATTCAGCACTAGGTAATATGTGTGCGCAGATGGCTAACCAAGCCAGTCTTTGCTCTGAATTTTTTGCTGCGGTGTGGGCATGAAATGTCTGGCTGGGAAAGGGAGCTTGACCGGTCCTTCCGGTGTTGTCGCTTTTGCTGCAGTTTTTTGGATGCGTTTCACTTCAGAGTCCGCTATGCCTGTTTTGACTGAGGCGCGCCAAGCAGGGCAGTCTGGTGAAACTTCTTCCCAGGTTTCAGCAGGGATGTTACAGCACTTCAGGGAGGCTTGGAGGGTGTCCCTATAGCACTTTTGCTGTCCACCACGAGATCTCCTCCCTTCCTTGAGCACCAGTAGAATAGACACTTTGGGAGGCGGTTGTCTTCCATGCGGTGTACATGGTCGGCCATCAAAGCTGGGAGTGCAGAAGTGTGGCGCGAATGCTCTCCATCTGAGCTCGCTCAAGAACCTCTGTGTCTGGAACTTTGTCCTGCCATTTGATGCGGAGCAATGTTCTCAGTCATCTCATATGGAAGGCGTTTAGCTGTCTGGCATGGCAACTGTAGACAGCCCACGTTTCACTGGTGTACAGTAGGGAAGGAAGTACCATGGCATTGTACAGCTTCAGCCTGGTTTGCTGGCTCAGTCCATGTCACTCCCAGACTCAGACTTTATGTTAAAGTATGTAGCAAGTGGACATAACTAAATGCAGCTGCAATGTTTTAGAGTGTAGGGGCCAGCATGCAGCCCTGCTTTACGCTATTGGTCACGGGGAAGAGCTCTGAGTACTCTCCGTTGTCCTGGACTCTCGCATACATGCCATCGTGGAACTGCTGGACCAGTGACATGAACTTGTTGGGGCATCCATACATGGCCATAATAATCCACAGAAATTTGTGTTTATGGATCACAAAGCACATGTACAAATCAAGGGATATTTGTAAATCATCCTCTGTGCATGAGCAAGTATTAATGAGACAAATTTAACTCCATACATTTACAGCCACAGGTCTTCTTGAATATGAAGCCACAAGCTTGGCACACCTATCTTTGGGCAGTTTTTGCCCATTGAATATCTCTCCAGAGATGTTCAATCAGATTCAGGTCTGGGCTCTGGCTGGGCCAATCAAGGACATTCACAGAGTTGTCCTGAAGTCACTCCTTTGATATCTTGGCTGTGTGCTTAGGGTCATTGTCCTGCTGAAAAAGGAACCGTCGTCCCAGACTGAGGTGAGGTCAAGAGCGCTCTGGAGCAGGTTTTCATCCAGGATGTCTCCATACATTGCTGCTTTCATCTTCCCTCAATCCTGACTAGTCTCCCAGTTCCTGTCACTGAAAAACATCCCCACAGCATGATTCTGCCACCACCATGCCTCGCTGTAGGGATGGTGCCAGGTTTCCTCCAAACATGATGCCTGGTATTCACACCAGAGTTACGAGAATTATGAGTGCTGAGAAAGGCACCTACAAATAAAATGTTTTTATACATACAACCCCTGGCAAAAATTATGGAATCACCGGCCTCGGAGGATGTTCATTCAGTTGTTTAATTTTGTAGAAAAAAAGCAGATCACAGACATGACACAAAACTAAAGTCATTTCAAATGGCAACTTTCTGGCTTTAAGAAACACTATAAGAAATCAAGAAAAAAAGATTGTGGCAGTCAGTAACGGTTACTTTTTTAGACCAAGCAGAGGAAAAAAATATGGAATCACTCAATTCTGAGGAAAAAATTATGGAATCACCCTGTATATTTTCATCCCCAAAACTAACACCTGCATCATATCAGATCTGCTCATTAGTCTGCATCTAAAAAGGAGTGAACACACCTTGGAGAGCTGTTGCACCAAGTGGATTGACATGAATCATGGCTCCAACACGAGAGATGTCAATTGAAACAAAGGAGAGGATTATCAAACTCTTAAAAGAGAGTAAATCATCACGCAATGTTGCAAAAGATGTTGGTTGTTCACAGTCAGCTGTGTCTAAACTCTGGACCAAATACAAACAACAAGGGAAGGTTGTTAAAGGCAAACATACTGGTAGACCAAGGAAGCCATCAAAGCATCAAGAAAGAAAACTTAAAGCAATATGTCTCAAAAATCGAAAAATGTACAACAAAACAAATGAGGAACGAATGGGAGGAAACTGGAGTCAACGTCTGTGACCGAACTGTAAGAAACCGCCTAAAGGAAATGGGATTTACATACAGAAAAGCTAAACGAAAGGCATCATTAACACCTAAACAGAAAAAAAACAAGGTTACAATGGGCTAAGGAAAAGCAATCGTGGACTGTGGATGACTGGATGAAAGTCATATTCAGTGATGAATCTCGAATCTGCATTGGGCAAGGTGATGATGCTGGAACTTTTGTTTGGTGCCTTTCCAATGAGATTTATAAAGATGACTGCCTGAAGAGAACATGTAAATTTCCACAGTCATTGATGATATGGGGCTGCATGTCAGGTAAAGGCACTGGGGAGATGGCTGTCATTACATCATCATTAAATGCACAAGTTTATGTTGATATTTTGGACAATTGAAAGGATGTTTGGGGATGATGAAATCATTTTTCAAGATGATAATGCATCTTGCCATAGAGCAAAAACTGCAAAAACATTCCTTGCAAAAAGACACATAGGGTCAATGTCATGGCATAGGGTCAATGTCAACGAGCAGATCTGATTTGATCAACTTCAATCAACCAACTTTTTTCTTGTATAGCGCCAAATCACAACAAACAGTTGCCCCAAGGCGCTCCACATTGCAAGGCAAGGCCATACAATAATTATGAAACACAGTCTACGTCTAAAGCAACATAACCAAGGGATGGTCCAGGGTCACCCGATCCAGCCCTAACTATAAGCCTTAGCGAAAAGGAAAGTTTTAAGCCTAATCTTAAAAGTAGAGAGGGTATCTGTCTCCCTGATCTGAATTGGGAGCTGGTTCCACAGGAGAGGAGCCTGAAAGCTGAAGGCTCTGCCTCCCATTCTACTCTTACAAACCCTAGGAACTACAAGTAAGCCCGCAGTCTGAGAGCGAAGCGCTCTAATGGGGTAATATGGTACTACGAGGTCCCTAAGATAAGATGGGACCTGATTATTCAAAACCTTATAAGTAAGAAGAAGAATTTTAAATTCTATTCTAGCATTAACAGGAAGCCAATGAAGGGAGGCCAACACGGGTGAGATATGCTCTCTCCTGCTAGTCCCCGTCAGTACTCTAGCTGCAGCATTCTGAACCAACTGAAGGCTTTTTAGGGAACTTTTAGGACAACCTGATAATAATGAATTACAATAGTCCAGCCTAGAGGAAACAAATGCATGAATTAGTTTTTTCAGCATCACTCTGAGACAAGACCTTTCTGATTTTAGAGATATTGCGTAAATGCAAAAAGGCAGTCCTACATATTTGTTTAATATGCGCTTTGAATGACATATCCTGATCAAAAATAACTCCAAGATTTCTCACAGTATTACTAGAGATCAGGGAAATGCCATCCAGAGTAACGATCTGGTTAGACACCATGCTTCTAAGATTTGTGGGGCCAAGTACAATAACTTCAGTTTTATCTGAGTTTAAAAGCAGGAAATTAGAGGTCATCCATGTCTTTATGTCTGTAAGACAATCCTGCAGTTTAGCTAATTGGTGCGTATCCTCTGGCTTCATGGATAGATAAAGCTGGGTATCATCTGCGTAACAATGAAAATTTAAGCAATACCGTCTAATAATACTGCCCAAGGGAAGCATGTATAAAGTGAATAAAATTGGTCCTAGCACAGAACCTTGTGGAACTCCATAATTAACTTTAGTCTGTGAAGAAGATTCCCCATTTACATGAACAAACTGTAATCTATTAGACAAATATGATTCAAACCACCGCAGCGCAATGCCTTTAATACCTATGACATGCTCTAATCTCTGTAATAAAATTTTATGGTCAACAGTATCAAAAGCAGCACTGAGGTCCAACAGAACAAGCACAGAGATAAGTCCACTGTCCGAAGCCATAAGAAGATCATTTGTAACCTTCACTAATGCTGTTTCTGTACTATGATGAATTCTAAAACCTGACTGAAACTCTTCAAATAGACCATTCCTCTGCAGGTGATCAGTTAGCTGTTTTACAACTACCCTCTCAAGAATCTCTGAGAGAAAAGGAAGGTTGGAGATTGGCCTATAATTAGCTAAGATAGCTGGGTCAAGTGATGGCTTTTTAAGTAATGGTTTAATTACTGCCACCTTAAAGGCCTGTGGTACATAACCAACTAACAAAGATAGATTGATCATATTTAAGATTGAAGCATTAAATAATGGTAGGACTTCCTTGAGCAGCCTGGCAGGAATGGGGTCTAATAAGCATGTTGATGGTTTGGATGAAGTAACTAATGAAAATAACTCAGAACAATCGGAGAGAAAGAGTCTAACCAAATACCGGCATCACTGAAAGCAGCCAAAGATAACGATACATCTTTGGGATGGTTATGAGTAATTTTTTCTCTAATAGTCAAAATTTTGTTAGCAAAGAAAGTCATGAAGTCATTACTAGTTAAAGTTAATGGAATACTCAGCTCAATAGAGCTCTGACTCTTTGTCAGCCTGGCTACAGTGCTGAAAAGAAACCTGGGGTTGTTCTTATTTTCTTAAATTAGTGATGAGTAGAAAGATGTCCTAGCTTCACGAAGGGCTTTCTTATAGAGCAACAAACTCTTTTTCCAGGCTAAGTGAAGATCTTCTAAATTAGTGAGACGCCATTTCCTCTCCAACTTACGGGTTATCTGCTTTAAGCTACGAGTTTGTGAGTTATACCACGGAGTCAGACACTTCTGATTTAAAGCTCTCTTTTTCAGAGGAGCTACAGCATCCAAAGTTGTCTTCAATGAGGATGTAAAACTATTGACAAGATACTCTAACTCCCTTACAGAGTTTAGGTAGCTACTCTGCTCTGTGTTGGTATATGACATTAGAGAACATAAAGAAGGAATCATATCCTTAAACCTAGTTACAGCGCTTTCTGAAAGACTTCTAGTGTAATGAAACTTATTCCCCACTGCAGGGTAGTCCATCAGGGTAAATGTAAATGTTATTAAAAAATGATCAGACAAAAGGGAGTTTTCAGGGAATACTGTTAAGTCTTCTATTTCCATACCATAAGTCAGAACAAGATCTAAAATATGATTAAAGTGGTGGGTGGACTCATTTACTTTTTGAGCAAAGCCGATAGAGTCTAATAATAGATTAAATGCAGTGTTGAGGCTGTCATTCTCAGCATCTGTGTGGATGTTAAAATCGCCCACTATAATTATCTTATCTGAGCTAAGCACTAAGTCAGACAAAAGGTCTGAAAATTCACAGAGAAACTCACAGTAACGACCAGGTGGACGATAGATAATAACAAATAAAACTGGTTTTTGGGACTTCCAATTTGGATGGACAAGACTAAGAGACAAGCTTTCAAATGAATTAAAGCTCTGTCTAGGTTTTTGATTAATTAATAAGCTGGAATGGAAGATTGCTGCTAATCCTCCGCCCCGGCCCGTGCTACGAGCATTCTGACAGTTAGTGTGACTCGGGGGTGTTGACTCATTTAAACTAACATATTCATCCTGCTGTAACCAAGTTTCTGTTAGGCAGAATAAATCAATACGTTGATCAATTATTATATCATTTACCAACAGGGACTTAGAAGAAAGAGACCTAATGTTTAATAGACCACATTTAACTGTTTTAGTCTGTGGTGCAATTGAAGGTGCTATATTATTTTTTCTTTTTGAATTTTTATGCTTAAATAGATTTTTGCTAGTTATTGGTGGTCTGGGAGCAGGCACCGTCTCTACGGGGATGGGGTAATAGGGGGATGGCAGGGGGAGAGAAGCTGCAGAGAGGTGTATAAGACCACAGCTCTGCCTCCTGGTCCCAACGCTAGACAGTCACAGTTTGGAGGATCCCAAAAAATTGGCCAGATTTCTAGAAATGAGAGCTGCTCCCTCTAAAGTGGGATGGATGCCGTCTCTCCTAACAAGACCAGGTTTTCCCCAGAAGCTTTGCCAATTATCAATGAAGCCCACCTCATTTTTTGGACACCACTCAGACAGCCAGCAAGGAGAACATGCGGCTAAACATGTCACTCCCGGTCCGATTGGGGAGGGGCCCAGAGAAAACAACAGAGTCCGACATTGTTTTTGCAAAGTTACACACCGATTCAATGTTAATCAATTTGATGCAGGTATTAATTTGGGGGATGAAAATTTACAGGGTGATTCCATAATTTTTTCCTCAGATTTGAGTGATTCCATATTTTTTTCCTCTGCTTGGTCTAAAAAAGTAACCGTTACTGACTGCCACATTCTTTTTTTCTTGATTTCTTATAGTGTTTCTTAAAGCCAGAAAGTTGCCATTTGAAATGACTTTAGTTTTGTGTCATGTCTGTGATCTGCTTTTTTTCTACAAAATTAAACAACTGAATGAACATCCTCCGAGGCCGGTGATTCCATAATTTTTGCCAGGGGTTGTATAACTGTTAAAGTAAGTCCCTTCGGCTGTTCCCTTGTCCTCACTCAGGGTCGCCACAGCAGATCCAAGGTCTACATGTTGATTTGGCACACATTTTACACCACATGCCCTTTCTGATGCAACTCCATACTACATGGAGAAATGTGGCAGGGGTGGGGTTTGAACCGGGAACTTGTTCACTACCAATACTGCTTTAAATATGATTGTGAATCCATGATTTTATTGAACAAAGCTCTTGATTTACTGATCGATCTACGTTCCGACCCTCACCTATGGTCATGAGATTTGGCTCATGACCGAAAGAACGAGATCGCAAGTACAAGCAGCCAAGAATAGTTTCCTCTGCAGGGTGGCTGGGCGCTCCCTTAGAGATAGGGTGAGGAGCTCGGTCACTCGGGAGGAACTCGGAGTCGAGCTGCTGCTCCTCCACATTGAAAGGAGCCAGCTGAGGTGGCTCTGGCATCTTTTCCGGATGCCCCCTGGACGCCTCGCTGGAGAGGTGTTCCGGGCACATCCCATCGGGAGGAGGCCCCGGGGAAGACCCAGGACACGATGGAGGGACTACGTCTCTTGGCTGGCTTGGGAACACCTCGGGGTTCCCCCAGAGGACCTGGGGGAGGTGTATGCAGATCGGGAGGTCGGGGCGGCTTTGCTTGAGCTGCTGCCCCCGCGACCTGACCTCGGATAAAATGGAAAAAAATGGATGGATGGATGGATGGATAGATAGATGGATGGATGGATTTTATTGAACTTTGTTGACATCACATCACCACTTTGGTCAAAGAAGACTTTGGAATAAAATAAAATTAAAAAATCCAAACGATTCGGCATATGACAAAGGAGTTTGTAAATTACATGGTCTTTTTGGCTTCACTGTTGAAATTTAGACGAGTATCACAGAAACAACCGTTTTGACTTCAATCCGATCCATTCTGAACTCGTCCACAAGCTCATCTTCACGCAACTTCAGCTGCAACTTTCACTTCAAAATATTTGTAACGGCTGCAGTACACAGTGTCGACAGCAGGGGGTGGATCGGTGCCGTCTATGAAATTCAGCTTTTATCGTTTTGTGAGATGATTGGATAAGATATTGACACGTGATATAAAGGCGCCATCTTTCAACCCTCCCATTTAAGTGCAACAATTCATAAGTACACCTTATAAAGTTACTGTGGCCAAGAAGTTTTCTGTACCTTCAGAATGCTAAATCCACATGGAATAACTATTTGGTGTTAAAAAGTTGTGGTGTTTTGTGAGGTTGTTGATGGTGTTTATTTGCTTTTTGAAAGATGAAAATAAAGGCCTGGTTTGTGAACAATTCTGTACATTTATGTGGTATTTGTTCAAATCTGTGGAAACCTGTTTATTAAGGGAAAAATATGTTAACTTGAACACTGTCTGCTTGAAAGAACTGAGGTAAAACCTTTCATGTGGGTATGGTATAGATAGAACTCCTGCACCTGTAGCCTGAAATGTAATTATTGCCCAACATCTGTATTTGTCTGAATTGTTGAAGCTGAAGAACATTCAGTGATGTTCATGGGTTATTTCATATTAACTGACTATTTTGTGTCCTGCCTGATAGAACCACCAAAAGATAAGGTTATTTTTTTTTCTTCAGGCCCATAATCAGTGTAAATATGACGTAGAGGGCATATTTTTAAGAATTAAGGCAAATAAATTCTGCTGTGGCGACCCCAAGTGAAAAAACAAGGGAGCAGCTGAAGGAACTTACTATTTGCGAGTGATCTTGCACTAGTCAGAAAAATGCTCTGAAGCAGAGGTTTGTATGGCCGCCTCCGTAGACTCACCAGTGCTCCGCCCCTGCAACCTCACTTTTGTCTTCTCTCCCTGTACCACCTTCATTGCCTTCCAATGGGGATGGTAATCCACAGAGAGCCAGGGCACCAAGCAATGTGCACCGAGATGTCGTGAGAGTGGCTGTAATGGTCTGCTCGCTGTGTAATCCTATCTCAACCAGATCCATACCTGCCAACATTTGAATGTACCAGTGTGGGACAGCCATGCGTGGCCACGAGCGCTAATGGCGTGGAACGTAAGTGGGGGGGTCCATGGGCACCCCCTACTGCCCATTAGTCACACACAGCTGCAGGACTAATGGGCATCCCACACACTTATGCGGGATACAGGAAACAAGGGTAAATACCGGGACTGTCCCGGTTGGCAGCTCTGCAGATCATGTCAACTGTAAACATTATTAACCCAGCAGAATGTTGGGGACAAGCAAGGCAACAGGCAACAATACAACAGGCAACAATACATAAGAAAAAAAAAGCCAAACAAAGCACCTGAATGGAGAACACTGAGCAGCTGCACATCCATGCATCGCAATCTTACTTCAACTTTGAGCATGTTTAAAACATTCCCGATTGCTCACAGTGTCCTTCATCACTACTTTTCTTACCTATGTCAGGCCCTGATTGGATATTCAGTTTCTTTTTGTGCCACAAATATTACCTACCAGATGTCCAATATCAGCAGTGGTAGACCACCTTAAACCATTGGTCACGTTAGCTACAAGCGACAGAGACAAGCCAACAAGCTCCCTTTCATTTTTAATCAGAGTGGGTGTTTTACACCATCAAGAGACAAGCTAGCTGTAGCCAAAATAGACAGGAAGTCTCACCAACCCCTGCTTCAGGCTCCCGGTCAGCTGGTGAAGGGACGGTAATGCACTGGTTACATTAATCCCCAAATACTTAAACCTGGAGGAGTTTACTTTAAAGGAGATATCGGACAGCTTAAGTTGGAGCACTGACGGCATTTGCTTGATAGCATCTTCTCTTCGAAATGTTTACTTTGTAACCTGAAAATGAAGGGAATCTCTGAAAAAGGTCTGTGAGCACCATCCAAGAGGGGTTCTGATTGCAACAGTATGGAGATAGCGGCTAATGAGGAGGAATCTGTTGACTCCTCAGGAACTTCCACAGTCCTTACATTATTACACAGTGATCTCACCTCAAGATCTTCACACGTATTTCCCGCTCTTGCCAGTTTGGCTGAGAGAGTCTCCACTATAGTGTGGAAAGCAGTGACATCATCAGTGCAGGTGGAGTGGGACATTTCCATTTCATCTACTGTACTCTTCAGAGCGCTCATAGCTGACTGCATGCAGGGTAATACTGACGGATCTTTCAGACTTCACTGATTGGTGGATTATTGTAGCTCTGTTCTAAAGGTAGCCACCATCTTGTTATGTAGGAAGGAGAGCAATTTCGCTTTGAAGTCAGTGGTGGAGGCGGTGACCCCTGTGGACATAGCAGCTGGGGTTAAGCAGATGATATATTCATAGATTTGGGTTTAGGAGGCATTTTGGTCCGTACGAAAGTCATTCACTCACTCATCTGCAACCACTTACTCCAATTAAGGGTCACGGGGGGGTGGTTGGACAGAACGCCACTCTGTCGCAGGGACATATATAGACATTCACACTTGCAGGCACACCTACAGACAGAAAGGCCACAGGTGGGAATCAATCCCATGACCTTCTTGCTGTGAGGCAACAGTGCTAACCACTAAGCCATTGTGCTGCCCAGCACAAAATTAAACTTGATAAATTATGCAAAGATAACACCAAAAAAAATTTAAATTGCAGGAGTCGTGTCCTACTCCACTGGTCGCTAGGCTGGAACATAAAAAATAACTAAGTTAATTAATTAATTAATTAATTAATTTCACACATTGTATTGAAATTTTATCTTCACTTATTGTTTGTTATATATATACACACACACACAAGGAAAATGTAGTGATGTTTCAAAAGTAAATAACTAAAAAAAAAAACAACAAAAAAGCAGAAGCGAAAATGTAAAAAAGCAGTACCAGATCCGACGCTCGGAGACGGTGGCCACCTGGGGACTCGGGACTTGGCGGCTCCAGTATTCTCCAGGTTCAGTGGCGGAGGAAATTGTGTGGTTCCGGTTCTTCTCAGGACAGACGTCTTCTATCCTCGAGCCTACCCACACGTCACCTTTGTAATTGACTATTGTCTTACATTCTGTAATCTGTTGTATTGTGGTTGTGCTCATTCACAACAGTAAAAGTGCTCATTTTTGACTCTATCATTGTCCGTTCATTTACGCCCCCTGTTGTGGGTCCGTGTCACGACACTTTCCCAACAGGGATGTTACGTGAAATGGAAATAAAAACAGAATACAATGATTTGAAAATCCTCTTCAACCTATATTCAATTGAATACACCACAAAGACAAGATATTTAATGTTCAAACTGAGACTTTTTTGTTTTTGTGCAAATATTTTCTCATTTTGAAATGGATGCCTGCAACATGTTTCAAAAAAGCTGGGACAGGGCAACAGAAGACTGGGAAAGTTGATGAATGCTCAAAGAACACCTAAATGGAAACAGGTGAGTCTCATGATTGGGTATAAAAGGAGCATCACCAAAAGGCTCAGCCGTTCACAAGCAAAGATGTGGCAAGGATCACCACTTTGTGAAGAACTGCGTGAAAAAATAGTCCAACAGTTTAAGAACAATGTTTCTCAACATTCAACTGCAAGGAATTTAGGGATTCCATCATCTACAGTCAATAATATAATCACAACATTCAGAGAATCTGGAGAACTTGCTCTGCATTAAAAACCAACATCATTGTGTAAAGGATCGTATTGCATGGGCTCAGGAACACTTCAGATAACCATTGTCAGTTAACACAGTTCGTCACTACGTCTACAAGTGCAAGTTAAAACTCCACCATGCAAAGTGAAAGCCATACATCAACAACATCCAGAAACACCGCTGCCTTCTCTGGGCCCGAGCTCATTTGAAATGGACAGATGCAAAGTAAAAGTGTGCTGTGGTCTGATGAGTCCATATTTCAAATTGTTTATGGAAATCATGGACGTCGTGTCCTCTGGACAAAAGAGGAAAAAGACCATCCAGATTGTTACCAGCGCAAAGTTCAAAAGCCAGCATCTGTGATGGTATGGGGGTGTGTTAGTGCCCATGGCATGGGCAACTTACACATCTGTGATGGTACCAACAATGCTGAAAGGTACATCCAGGTTTTGGAGCAACGCATGCTGCCATCCAAGCAACGTCTTTTTCAGGGACGTCCCTGCTTATTTCAACAAGACAATGTCAAGCCACATTGTGCACGTGTTACAACAGTGTGACTGACAACTAGCCTGTCTCACAACAGTCTAAGCCCAACTCATGTTCCCTGTTACTGGCAGAGGTGAGACGAAGTCACCATCAAGTCACTCTCAAGTCATGAATCAGCAAGTCCCAAGTCAAGTGTCGCGGCTCGTCTTTAGTCTTCTCAGGATGTCGTCTTTTAGATAACACAAACTAATTGCAAGTGATATGCTAGAAAATGACACAACACTTTAGAATAATTCAGCCTTAAGCAAGATAAAATGCACAGAGTTTTTAAGTTTATTTAAGCCTTCGACACAAAGCTTAGACAAACTGAGTCCTCTAGAGAGACTGAATATGACAACCGCGCTCGTCTATTTATTGGAGACCCGCGGGCATCGCTCCTCCTTCGACTTTTTTTATTTATTTCATTCCCAAGACATGGTTTTCTATTGGAAGCGTCCTCTAGTGAACCCTAAGCAGGTGTTAGGCCATTATTTCAATGTGACAAACGCTCTCATTAAAACATGAAGGATTTACAACTGATTTTTTTAAAAGACCTTCAGCCACAGGTGCAGCTGGCCTGAGGCCCCCTCCGCACGTGGCCTCAGCCACACGTGCAGCTGGCCTGAGGCCCCTGCACGCGGCCTGCGGGAAAGCACCTAAAAGGCCTTGGAAAGCCCCTGACAGACTAAATGACTAATAGAGCCCTTTTTTTGGGTTGAACACCTGCTAGTTCAACCAGAGGACATACAGTTCGGATCAGGACACTTGATAGTTCATCACAGTTCAAATATGGACCTAAAAATTCTTCTACAGTCCCTCCTCTGGGACTCGAAAGAGTCCCATTACATCAACTATACTCTTGGGTTGTTTACTGACAAGACATCCTCATTTGTGCATTGCAATAAAAAGAAAAACACAGCACTCGACTTACTGATAACTCTGGTGCGGATATGAATATCAGTGATACTTCACACGGTAAATATATTGCAGTGCAGGTGAACCTACATACTAAGGCACAAGGTGAGCAATTAGCTGGATTATATCAACACAAGGTGACATTCAAACATTGAGTTTTGGTGTAATTCAAGGCACTTAAAATGGCCACATAAAACAAGTTACATCAACCTCTTAATCATGGCAAAGTAAAGGCTTCACATTGACATCAGTGCAACCAATCATCTTCTGGCATCTATTGACTCACTCAACCAGAGGCTCCAACCCATTATACTTGGTTCTACATATTATTTTGTTAAAGCGTCACACATTTATTATTTAAATGCATCAAATAACCCCTACGTTACCACTATTTAGTCAACCAATCAAGTAACTATTCTAAGGTTAGCGCAGCTATGTCTAGTTAAATGATAAACACAATAAATGGTTTCCCTTCATGTCCGTCCTTAAGTCATTTGCCTTAGTCAATCGTATAATGGTTTTCATTATAGGCCATTTCTCAACATTCTCCACTTTGTTTTTCTTCTTTTTCAGCTTGTTTTCTAATGCCCGTTTTGGCCAGACACCAAATTTAGGCAATGCATGTCTCTTGAGGCATGCTATAATTTAAGAAAAAAGGGGTCCCTATGGTGCATCTTTACTACTAAATCTACAAACACGCCGTGTAAGGGTTCCCTTTTTATAACTTTGCAATGTGATATCTATGTGTATGCATTTAGCTTTATCTGTGTTACGCAGATGATGGTAAGGACAGACATTTACCCAACCTTCGTTACTAACATATATCCTTCTTTGTTTTATTTACACTCAGATTTCTGAAACCAGTCCGCAATTCAAACTCAAGAACCAAGATCATAGTCCGTGTTCAGTGCCATTACGTCAGTCCGCGCTCCTCAGCATTTACTCAGCATCTGAAGTTTTGGGAGAAGTTGGGGAACATGGGGAGGTTGGCCTTTCAGGGGTAGTGGGGGAAGGATCAGGAATTCTGGCTTTCAGACAGTCGTGCAGTTCTCTGATGGATCTTTCCAGCTCCTTGTGCTGCTTGGCCAGGTTGTACAGGGCCCCCAGAGAATTCTTGTCCACATTCAGGGTGGTGGTGGCCAGCCCTAGCTGTTCCCTTTCCATATGCTCCATCATGCAGGCTAGCATGTCCATACTAGACTGAAGACCACACAGTTGAGTATGGAGGCCCTCCTGAGCACAAGAGATGTTGGCATTGTCACGGTGTATCCTGAACAGGTATGCAGCTGTCTGACTTAGTTGTGGCATGATTTCCTCAAATAGCTCATGGGGAATGTGATTTGTGAGGGGCAGGAGCTGCTCCAAGGTTTTTGGAACAGACTCTTGTGGAAGACGAAGCTCTCGAACCAAGATTGCCATGTCCTGTGGGGTGACCATGACCAGATTAAGGTTGTGCAGTCCAGGGGACAGGAAGTACAAGGAGGAAGGCATTTCGTGTGTGGGGGGAGTATTGTTGATGTCGCACAGGCAAGTGGGTGGGACACTCTGGGCATTTAGCAGCCTGTACAAAGCTCCCCTCTGTCCTGGTGGGTGAGTTCGGCTAAGGTCTACCCCTGCTGATCCTCCTCCAGAGGTACTGGGCTGATCAGAATATCTCTCCTGCCTTGGGGGTGGAAAGCTGGGGACAGGTCCTAGCAGCGAATTGGGTCTAGGATGCACTCGGGCGGTTGCTGCATATGGCCGACCTTGGCTGCCTCCCCTGGAGGGTATCGTTGCCACTGGCACATGTGACTGTCTCCATGGCATCTGCGGAAGGGGTGTGTTCCTGAGTCCAAAGGGTCCTTCAGGTGATGGTGGAGTCCTCGGGCCGACTCTTGCTGCAGGCAGATTCTGTGAAGCTGTCATCGCTAGGTGCTGGAACGATGAAGATCCTTCTGTTGCCAACTGGTTTAGCTGCTGGATGGATGGCGGCTGTGGCGACCAATCATGTCTCGACCATCCCTCCTGTATATCCTCTTCTCCAAACAGTTCTGAGAGTCCAATCAGACTTGATAGAGGCAGATCAGGCATAGGTCCCTGATCAGGGGAGTCTGGTCTCTCAGCCATCCTCCTGTGTCCTAGTAATATACATATACGTTCATTATTACAGCTCCATGTCATTCTTTCAGATATTGTCTATCCTATCCCTCATTTTTGTGGGTGCATGAGTGTGAATGTAAATGTGCGTGCATGTCTTCTTCCTCGTCCACAATATCACCAAGCACGGTCCATCCCAGTCCTCCCTATCTGGGGTGTACGCCACAATATTAGGGAGCTGGGGGCTGTCGGGGAGGATAATTGGTATTTCATCCATTTCCATATATTCTGGTTCTCTGTCTGTTTCGTTTGTGCTTTCTTCTAGGGCTCGGATGGCTAACAGTGGGAGCTGTCCTACTGTGGATGAAAGCAATTTATTGACCAGAAATTTTATCAAGGGAATACCACAACATATTACCAGCAAGACCGCCACCCCTGTTAGTGCCAAGATTACACCTATCTGGTATAACCAGTCTTTCCATGATATCCACCCTCTCCTTAGAGTCCCAAACAGTGAAAACAGTGGGCCAATATTCATTCCATTCCCTACAATGTATCCAGAATCGTCAGTTTCATTTCTCCCTCCTATGGAGTTACTTAACAGTTCCTGTTGCATCTCTTCAAGTGTGATTAAGAGCTCTGTCAAATTTCCGTCTTCCCCTGTACGCATGGGAATAGCTGTGCAACATTCGGTGGCTTTGATCATAATACAAACTCCTTGTTCATCAGCCATCATCATCTCGATAGCTAATCTATTTTGCATTGTCATTAGCGAGGTGGCGTGCAGTTGTTCGGTTAAGGCTCCTACTGCTGCCAATGTCCAGTTCAGGTATCTTTGCTGATTATACCACAAGTAATTAATCCACTACACCTCCTGGAACCTAGAACGGATTTTTGGAGTAACCCCAAACAGAGCCAATGCCCATCCCCATTTATCCGCATCTTCATCTGCTTTAACTCTGCTACTGTCTATGGCTTCTAACTGTCGGGGTATCCCTTCTGGTATCCCGTTTCTTACTGTGATGTTGTAGTCTGTTTTAAACGTCATTATTCCTCTTTTCTTACGAAGTTTCTGTGGCATGGGTTGTATTGAATTTGGCATTTCAATTACTGTTATTGCTCCTGTGAGCATCACAGGAGCACAAAGGCCTTTCCAATTCGGGGACAGCGATGACAGGAGTTTCCTTTTTTGTCCGCATATCCAAAAGATGTCAGCTAAGGGTACCGTTCCCTTAGCTAAATTTGGAGTAGATACCCATGAAGCATGGGTGAGATTCAGTCCAATTACAGACCCCCCTGTGGCCGGTACTATTTGTTCACACTGTATGCCTGCTGCTGGCAGGGTGTGACAGACGGTAATGTTCCATGCTGTTTTGGCCGGTTTGTATTCTTGCTGCTTTTGCATACACTGTATGTGGTGTTTTGGCTGGGTCGTCCCTACCTGCCAATCGCTTATGTATTGTGCTACTAAGCCTTTAGCTATACAGAATGGGTGTATCATCCCTTTCTCTATTTTAATCATAGGTGGAACGGTTCCTTCTGTACTTAGGGGCACTGGACAAAGTTTACTGTCGGCAGCATATTTTTCATCACCTACTGCCATTTTCATAACACATTGTGTATAGCATTCTGCTTGGTCTGGGTTATGTTGGGGGCTCCTATAACAGTTGTTGATATCAGGTAGGGGTTTAGCCTGAGGTATCACACCTTTCCAGTGACAGGCTATGCAAGGCTTTTCACTGATCTGCCTAGCCGAAAATTTCAACCATTGGTAAAATAAATTGGTCTTCAACCCTTGTGTGCGGGCTAGGTCTGTACTGGGATCCCATCTCCCTAAGTGACTGCTTGTTTCTAGGCTTCTAATTGTCCTCTTTTTCCTTGGTTTGATTTTTACCCATTTTGTGGCTTCATGTACTGTAACAGTTACGTCTTGCTTGGTTTCCCTGCATCCTCTTTTATCACAAATTACCTCTATGTTGAGTGTTCCCTCCTCTTCACATTTGATGCTAATGGCTTCGCCTAATATGTAATCCCCCAGCTTTCCCTGTATTCCTATGTTCTTGTAGGCTTTTGATTTAATGTATACCAAATTATATGTTTTTCCTGTGTTTAGAATGCCTTGTTTAGCTGCTATTGCGGCCATGGCCACGGCACAGTCCGTTGTATGTTTTGGATGTCTATTTTCTCCCATACTGACCACCAGTAGTATTGTCAATCCCTTGAATAATTCCTTAATCATTGCTCTGATGACTGTTGAGATGTGCTACTAGATGTGCTACTAAGTGAGCCGTCACTAGATGAGCTGTCACTAGGGATGTGTGGTGTATCTGTGCTTTGTCTGGGTTGTACTTCCTGCGGTTCTTCTGTCGGTAAATCTACTGAGTTGCTGTCCGAGTCTGATGTCTCCTGTGGCCTGTCTATCCGTCGGTCTGTATTTCTGTCTGTCTGTTGGCCTGCGTCTCCAGTTGTCTCTGAGTCTGCATCTGAGTCTGTCGCTGCTCTATCTGGCAGGGATCCACTACTCTCTGAAGCTGTGCGTCGTCTTTGTTCAATCAGTCTCTGTGAGCACCTTGGCCAGTGTTCGCCTGGCCGCAGGGAGGCGTGGCCTTCCCTCGGTGCTTCTTCTGGCTGCAGGGAGGCGTGGCCGTCCCTCGGTGCTGCTGTAGGGTCTCTGGCTTCTCCTGCTTCCCCCCTTGGCCCGGCGGCTCTGCCAAGACGAGCTTGCCGAGGCCGCAGGGGCGCTGGGCCACCAACCCTACAGCAGTGGTTTAAATGAAACCAAGTGTCCTTACCGTCTACTTTGACTGCTGTACGTGAGGCAAGAATAACTTTGAAAGGACCTTCTCGGCGGGGCCTGTCCCACTTCTTTTTGAACACCTTGACGTAAACCAGATCACCAGGCTGGATGCTCTGATTTTCAAGTGGAATCTCTGCTTCTCTGTCTTCTGTAGCACCTTTGACCTGCAAAAAGATAGTTTTGTGTATTTGGGTTAACTGTCTCAGATAATTATGCCATTCGTCTTGTAGCTGCTCCAGCGATGGTCCTTCGTAGGGTCCTCTCAGGTATGGAATAGGCATCGGCCGACCTGTAAGAGCTTCAAATGGTGTCAAATGGGTTAGTCGGTTAGTTTGTGAGCGCATTGACAATAAAGCAAGCGGCAACGCATCCAGCCAGGTTAGTTTGCCATTGCTGTCTGCTATGATTTTTGCTAGTTTGTTCTTTAAAATGCCATTAGCCCGTTCCACCGCCCCATTTGATTGGGGGTGATAAACACACCCAAACTTCTGTTTGATACCCAATTGTTTGAATGTTTCTTGTGTAACCTTGGCTACAAAAGCCCTACCGTTGTCAGATGAGATAGTATCTGGAATGCCAAATCTTGGAAAGACATCTCGGCACAAGAATTTGGCTACCGTTTTATGGTCTTGATTTGCAGAGGCTACTGCCTCAATCCATCGGCTGAATCTGCATATCACTACCAAAACATATCTCATTCATTTAACTCGATTTTCAGCTCCCATGTCTATGAAATCCATCATAAGATGTCTGAATGGCCCATCAGGGACCGGAATGTGGGCTAAAGGGGCTGTGAATGATTTCCGGACATTGTACTGTGCACATACCTCACACTCATTCAACAAACGGTCCACTGTTGCTGCCATATATGGTGACCACCAGACAGCTTTTAGTTTGTTCATAATTTGGACTCGCGAACAATGATCAGGTCCGTGGGCCCAAATGATTGCATGTCGTAATAAATTGGTGGGTAACACAAAATGTCCATGACTACTGCGCCACAGCTTGTCCGCTGGCCCCTTACTGCGTGTCTCAATAGCGCCTCGTTTAACCCACATTCGTTTTTCTTCTCCACTGGCCCTACTTTGAGCCACTATCAGTGCGTCAAGTGAAACCAGTGGGGCACAATCTTGGATGGTTAGCAGGGGAAACATATTTTCTCCTTGTGCTCCTTTGCGAGCTGCGTCATCTGCTAAGTTGTTACCTTGAGCTATGATGTTATTATTCTTTTGATGACCTGCACATTTAATGATGGCTACCTCAGACGGTAATTGGAGAGCTTGTAACAGTTGGGAAATTGCTTCTCCATGAGTGACAGGGGTGCCATCTGCTCTCAGGAATCCCCTTTGTTTCCAAATGTTTGCATGTACATGACATACGCCATAAGCGTAGGCTGAGTCTGTGTAGATATTAACACGTTGATCTTTAGCTATCTGGCAAGCCATAGTTAAGGCTTTGATTTCTGCCAGTTGGGCTGAACAAGGCTGATCAATTCCTTGGGACTCCAGTAATTCAAAGGTCTCGCCATCCGTGTTTAGTTTAACAATCCCCATACCCGCATGCAATCCCGCGGCATCCCGAAAGCATGAGCCATCCACGAACAGGGTTAGATCTGCATCTATGGCGTGATTATACAAATGTTCTCTGGCTCTCAAAAATTTCTCTGTCTCTGCCACACAGTTATGTGGAGTGCCATCTAACGGTGTGGTCAATTTGGTGGCGGGATTCACCGTGTGACAACGTTGTATTGTTATTTCTGGAGCGGACAACACAACTTCATATCCAGTGCGTCTAGCTTGTGTTAAGACAAAACGTTGACTGGTTAGCAGGGCATGTAACTGATGCGACGTGTACAACGTTACTGCATGTCCCATGATTATGGATGATGCTTTTTGAAATGCAAAGGCAGCTGCTGCTAGACCCTGATAGCATGGTGGCAATCCTGTTTCAATATTGTCAAGCTTTGTACTATAATAGGCCAATGGTTGTTTTCCTTCATTTGTTTCCTGCATTAGTACAGCACAAGCATAACCAGCTTTTTCAGTAACATACAAATGGAAAGGTTTCCCATAATCTGGGTTACCTAACGCGGGAGCAGATTGCATGTCTGTTTTTAGGGCCTCAAAAGCTCCCGTTGCCTCATCTGTCCAGACGAGGAGAGCTGCATTGCTTGTTTGCCCCACTGCTCTAATCATGGCACGCAAAGGTGCAGTTTTTATAGCATAATCACAAATCCACGGCCGACTGTACCCTGCCATCCCAAGGAATGAAAGCATCTGTCCCACTGTTTGGGGTTTGGGAGCCTTGATTATAGCCTCCACTTGGCTTGGGGCTATACATCGCGTGGTCCCACACAACTGTCTTCCCAAGTATTCTACTGTTGTTTGCAGAACTGCAATTTGTCCTTACTTACTTTATGACCTCCATCTGCCAATGCATGCAATACAATTAATGAATCTTTTTCACACTGTTCTTGAGTCTCTGATGCAATAAGGAGATCATCCATATATTGCACCAATGTACTGGGTATATCAAGGTGTTGTAAATCTTCAGCCAGGACTTTGTTAAAGATGGCTGGGGACAGGTTCAGTCCCTGAGGTAGCCGTGTATACGTTAGCTGTTGTCCCAGAAATGTGAATGCAAACAAATGTTGTGAGTCTGGGTGCACAGGCACACTGAAATAGGCTGAACACAGATCGATTACTGTGTACCATTTTGCTCCAGCAGGGATGCTTGATAGTATAGTATGCGGATCAGGTACTATAGGTGCATCCATTTCTATTATTGCATTGATAGGACGCAGATCATGTACCAGCCGATACTCTTTGGTATTGTTTTTAGGGATAGGATAGATAGGAGTATTGCATGGGCTTGCAGTTTTTATTAAAACTCCAGCTGCCATTAGTCCCTTAATTACTGGTTTTATGCCTTCAATAGCCTGAGGTTTTAATGGATACTGCCTTTGGTGAGGCAGTTTTGCTCCCGGTTTTACTTTTATTTTTACTGGTAAGGCTGTTTTTACTAGTCCTACATCCGTTTTGCTTTTGGACCACACCACTGGTGGTATTTGCTCTAACAATTTCTCTTGTTGGGCCGATAACACCATCTGTCCCTCTGATCTAGGATTGAGCTCCACTTTTTGAGCTATAGCCTCATCATTACTTTTAAATTAATTCGTATAAACTGCTGGTCTTTTGACAGATGTACTTGTGGACTTTCCATGTTTTGCCATTCTTCAACTTCTGAGGCTGTCTTTACCATTGGACCTAGGTCATGGGATTCGTACTTTTCTGAGACTAAAAGGGTCACATGAGGCATGGCATTCGGCACTTGATACCATTGTTGTTCAGCTGAAGTTAGCTTGACAGAAGCTGCGGCCCCTTGGGGGCCTAAATAAATTTCTGTGGTGGTTATGTGAAACAGCCGTTGATTCATCAATGCATCCCAGCAGCATGCATAGTCAGTTTGTTCTTGTTTGGCATCGAACATCAGGGTGACATGTAAAGGTAAACTAGGTGTATATACTGCTTCATAGTGTTGTTCTGCCCAGGGCTTCCATTTTTCCCATTCCAGTTGAAGATTTGAATTTTCTGGTTGTAACTTCAGCCAGTATACCATGGGTTGCACAGGTCGGACCTTGTTTTCCATGTCCATAAGCACCATAATGTTGGCGAGTGCTTCGTCAGGAAAGTGTATTTGCAGTCCTTGATGGGTACACACTATCTGGGTTTGTAGCTTACATAAAATGTCTCTTCCCAGCAAATTCACAGGTGTATTTTGTGAGTATAACAGGGGTGCTTCAATTGTTTTTCCTGCAATCGTTACAGGAAGTGGGCGTGTAAACGGTATTATTTGAGTCTTCCCAGAGAAGCCGATGGTCTTAATTACAGACCCAGAGAGGGGGAGATGAGCGCCCATTTTCCCTATGCAAGAGTATGTTGCCCCTGTATCCACCATGAACGGGAAATCTCTGTTTTGTATATTAACAGTGACGGTTGGCTCTTCCTTAGGTATCATCGAAATAGCCAATGCCACCGTTTCCCCCTCTGTCTTCTCTAGGCCTCCCTATTGCCAATAGGCAGAGGGTCCAACCCAAGGTCGGGCCGGACAATTTCTCATTCGATGTCCAGGTTGTCCACAGCTCCAACACTCATTAGAGGGTTGATCCCCTATTGGGGGTGTTGGTCCCATAGGCGGTCCCGCTTGACTGTTCCTGGGAGCTGAGTTTTGGAATCTACTTCCAAATGAAGGTTGGCGAGATCCTCTTCGCCACCCTCCTCTTTGACCTTGAAAGTTCCGTGACTCTCCTCTCCACCCATGACTGTAGGTGGGTCCATTTCCGGGTGTGCCAGTGCTATGGTAGTGATAGTGATGCTCCACTGGTGCTGAGACTTCTCCTGTAGGAGTGCTTCCTGCTGCTCCTTGGGGGCTCTGTGTGGCTGTTACCACAGGTGCCTGTATGGTGGCAGCAGTGTTTGCCGTAGGGCCTGTGCTTGCCGACTCAGAAGGAACAGGGGTCATCATTGGTGCCTGGGTCTTTGTTTTTTTCTTTCTTGACTTTGGTTAGCTCTCCCAACTGCATCTGCACCAATTTTTTCGTCAGGGATTTTGCTGCATCTTCTTCTTTTTGTTTTTCTTTCTTGTAGATTTCAAGATGGTGACAAATATGCTCAGAGTATAAAGCCCAATTCATTTTCGATAGTCCCACGACTCCATCTAGGGCTTTCTGAACCTCATCTGGTAGAGCCTTTTTTTACAGTTATTTTAAACAGGATTTCAGTTGCTGGAGAATGGTTCCATGCATTTCCTGTTTCCTCCGCCCATCTCTTCTGGAATCGGTGCAGGAACTTCTTTGGGCACTCTTCAGGTGTCCACTCCTCATCATCCAATTTAGAGGGATCCAAGACCTCAGGGTACTTTCTTCTCAGTCCTTCCCACATGGAGTTTCTATAGCGATTAAAGGGGACTTCATCATGTTGATTAGTGCCCATCATTTGTGTTAATCCAACCTTTCCTGCTAATTCTTCAGTGTCATGTTTTCCCATGACATGCATTAGCAAGGCTTTTATGTCACCTAAAGACAAGGTTACCCCTGCAGTGCCTTCTTCTAAGGCAGTTATCCATCTCCCAGCTCCTTGGGTGATGTCTGGCAGTCTGTTGGCCAGCCCCACCATGTCTGTCCAGCTCCATGGGGTATACACATGATGACCATTTCTAACCACCAATGGGCATATGAGGTCTTCGTCCTCCTCTTCTTCTGTGCGGGCTCCATACTGTCTTCCAGATCGAGTGCGACTGACTGGTTCCAGGCAGTCCATCCAGTCGGTTATATTCTGTTCTAAAGCCGCTATGTCTTTGGCTACACATTGTTGTCTTTGCCTGAGTCGGGCCTCTTTTGCACTCTCAATGATGATCTCACCAGAAATTTTTCGGGTGGGTGGCTGTATAATGTGATTCCCTTGATTGGGCGTCGACTGTTGTAATATTCTTCTTTCCTCGGTGTCCCTATGTCTTTGTATTCTTTCCTTCGCTAGCCGAAGTTGCTCAGCTAGTTCTTCATTATCTCTTCTGGCCAGATCCAGTGTGTCACAGAAGCTCTTGTGCCACTCTTCGGAGCCTCTATAGCCTGTGAAGGTCCAGTCGGCTGACTTATGGTGGGAGGGGACGGTTTTCAGTGGACCTCGATGTGCAGGCGGAGCCTTCAGGTCTCTCTCTTTATCCTCGTCTGCCTCCGTGTCACTGTTATTTGTGGCCCCCCCTGCTGGTCGTGGTGAGCGACCACTTACTTTCGGACTTGGAGACCTTGTATGATCCATTTGACAGACTGAGGACCTGTCTCCTTGTGGCTCTCGAGCTTTTAGTGTCAGTGTGAATTTGCCCTCCACATCCATGCCTTGGTCCTCTTCACGAGTTTCTAATACAAATTGTCCAGCTGTCTTTCCCATATCATGACGTTTATATGGGGGTGGCTCTGATTCCCAGCTCGGTGCACTGGCTTTAGTCTCTTTGGATCTTTCCTCTGTCATTTTTTCTCTTTTCTGCTGTAGCCTCTGTGCTTCCTGCTTGAACAAGGCCAAAACTTCTTTTTCTTCAGTGCGTTTTTTGTTGTTTTTTACGTTCTTCTGCTGATCTTTAATTTCTTTTTTCTGTATTTCTACCGCAACTGCTTCACACATCACCGGATCAAATGATCCCACCAAAGGCCATTGCCTGCCCCCATGTGACCTTTTGTGCCACTTTCTCATACATTGGTTGGCCTTAGTGCGTTTTCCTGGATATTTTCTTAGTACTAAGTCTAGCGGGGTACTTTCCCGACCTTGACCTTGAGAGTTACCCATGTAACCCTGACAAACGCTATGTGAGGTGTTTCTATGGAGTTCTGGTAGTCCCTCAGGGGCTGTCCTGATCCAGACCAATAACTTGCTGGCTGTAACACCTGTTTTGTATTTTAAACCCTTAAAAGGATTAAATTTCCAACTGCTATGCCCGTCTTCTTTTTCTTTAACTAAATATGAAAATTTACCTGTTTCCCACCGAACCTTCCTTGGGACCACAGTCAGAGTCAACCTAGGAAACAGTTCTTCACCTGGATCGGTTGGTAGTGTTACTAAATGATTTAATGGTATGCTAAGTTCTTTATTAGGGTCAGCACAAAGCAGCTCCAGCCACGGGGTTAAACCCTGATGCCACAGACGTCTTATCAGCAGCTCCCAATTAATTAGAGGGAATTGTTCTTTCTTTTGCTTCAGATTGATTACCTTAGTAATCTGCCATAATTTCTGATTGATCTCTTGTTCGTCCTGCCAATGTTCTGCTCCTACCCTGTCAAAATAGGTCCTTTCCAGCCAAAAATGTGTCCTGATTCCCTGGGTTTCGATGTCTCCGTCAGTCAAGTAATGTTCTGGGAGTATTATTTCATCATCACTTAAGTCTCCCATCAAAGACTGTCCCAAGCATTGATCAGTCTGTCAGCTTTTTCACTATAATCTAAGCTTTAACTCTTTTGATTTATAACCAACTTTATTTATTTAATCCTCTTACAACCCTAACACCTCCTAATGTCTTTGCTCCCGACTTTCTATTTCCCTTCTAATTTTTATTTTATTTTATTTTATTTTTTTTAACTTTCTGCTTCTCGTCTTTTTCTGCTGTTTGTTTATTAGTTTTCTCTCTTTGAAATAATATCTACCTTCTCTGTATTTACATAGCACTCTTCTCCTGTCTTTTTCTTCACTGCCTCTGTTTCACACTTTCCTCTCTGCCTGTCATGCACCTCCCAAGTCCTCCTGTTGGGTCTAAATACCTCCCCCTCGTACTCTTTCACATTAATCTTGTATGTCAGCCAGCCTGCAAGTTCTCACAGCTTTACACAGATTACTCTCCACTCTCCCACACACCAATCTTCAAAAGCTTTATACACAAAAATTATTAAAAACAACTTTCTATATATCTCTATCTAGACTTCTGCCACTTTTCACTCCGCGGCTTTAAACAACCTTTTTATTCACTTAACACCAATGTGTTCTGTTTAAGCATGTATCTCTTCTTCACGTTAGACAGCTTCTCCGGCGCTGTCAGCAACTTCATATATTACTTTTTTTACAAACCCTCTTTGAGCGTACAATATTTCATTTACTTCTACGCCTTACCGCGCCTCGCGTGCGTATCCTGTGCTTAATATATTATTTTTCACCAGCTCCTTTCTGAGCATACAATATTTCATTTACTTCTACGCCTTACCGCGCCTCGCGTGCGTATCCTGTGCTTACTATATTATTTTCACAAGCTCCTTTCTGAGCATACAATATTTCATTTATTTCTACGCCTTACCGCGCCTCGCGTGCGTATCCTGTGCTTACTATATTATTTTCACAAGCTCCTTTCTGAGCATACAATATTTCATTTATTTCTACGCCTTACCGCGCCTCGCGTGCGTATCCTGTGCCTTTCTGCACTTTCTTCTACCTTTTTTTTCACTTACTGAGCTCCTCGTGAGCTTAATGTGCCTTTGCACTGAAAATATTCTCTTTTTCTTTTCTTATAAAAAACTCATATTACTGTGTACTTAATTACTTATTCTTCTCCCACGCCCCACAAGCGTGTATTTGGTGCCTTACTGCACTATTTTCTGCTTCATTAATTCTCATGTATTCTGCACTAACTCTCTATTTATTTTATTATTTTTTTATAGTTTTTCTCTTTTCTTAAAAAATGACGTCCTTTATTGAGCTCTTTTACTTACTGTCAGCTGTGCTTCTTTGCACTTTTCTCTTTAAATCTCTTTATCACGTACGGTATTTCTACTGCGCCCCCTCAGGCGCTTATCTTGTGCTTTCTCTGCACGTATTCTCTTGTTAAACTCTTTTTTCTCACTTATTTCACTTCAGTCTCTGTTAAACTCTTTAAATAACCTTGTATTACCTTGTATCTATTTGTCAGTATACTCCCCTAAATTAACCCCTACAGCGCATGCTATCAGCCGGCACGTTAGTAACGAATTTCAACACCAATTATTCCCCAAGCATCCAGGTTAGTTCTCCACGCACTCTTTCCGCACCAGAGTTCATGAACATTCCTGACCTTTCACTCACATAGACATTCTTTTTCCCGGGAACGCACACACCTTCTGAGCATTTTATCTACAAGGCCTGATAATTTTCAATCTTATCTTTTTTAGTCTCTTATCAATTTTCTTAGTCCAGGTTCTTTTGGGTAAGAGGCAATTAAAAATATCACCTGTCAACTTGGGCGGAAATCCCGACTCACTCCTCCAGATCGTGCAGAAATTATAAAAGGTTTCTGCTTACCTTTTAGTCGTGATCACTGTTATTTACGGTCTGGAGGGATGAGCTGGACTGCCCCAGGCTGCCGGAATGCCCCTGGACCCTCCTGAAGCTGGCTCGCCAAGTTCTGTCGCGGCTCGTCTTTAGTCTTCTCAGGATGTCGTCTTTTAGATAACACAAACTAATTGCAAGTGATATGCTAGAAAATGACACAACACTTTAGAATAATTCAGCCTTAAGCAAGATAAAATGCACAGAGTTTTTAAGTTTATTTAAGCCTTCGACACAAAGCTTAGACAAACTGAGTCCTCTAGAGAGACTGAATATGACAACCGCGCTCGTCTATTTATTGGAGACCCGCGGGCATCGCTCCTCCTTCGACTTTTTTTATTTATTTCATTCCCAAGACATGGTTTTCTATTGGAAGCGTCCTCTAGTGAACCCTAAGCAGGTGTTAGGCCATTATTTCAATGTGACAAACGCTCTCATTAAAACATGAAGGATTTACAACTGATTTTTTTAAAAGACCTTCAGCCACAGGTGCAGCTGGCCTGAGGCCCCCTCCGCACGTGGCCTCAGCCACACGTGCAGCTGGCCTGAGGCCCCTGCACGCGGCCTGCGGGAAAGCACCTAAAAGGCCTTGGAAAGCCCCTGACAGACTAAATGACTAATAGAGCCCTTTTTTTGGGTTGAACACCTGCTAGTTCAACCAGAGGACATACAGTTCGGATCAGGACACTTGATAGTTCATCACAGTTCAAATATGGACCTAAAAATTCTTCTACACAAGTCTCAAGTCATAATGACTACCAACTGTTTGCAAGCTGACTTGAGACTTGACTTGGGACTTGCAGTTTGATGACTTGAGAATGACTTGACAGTGACTTTGTCCTACCTCTGATTACTGGGCAAACCATCCAACACTTGGTGAATTCTGCTTCATGATGATAGGAAGAGTTGCCATCAAAGGATCAAAAAAGCGATGTCGCTATGAACGCTCGGCTGGCATAAGCCAGTTATCCCTGTGGTAACTTTTCTGACACCTCCTGCTTAAAACCCAAAAAGTTAAAAGGATCATGAGCTCCCGCTTTCTCAGTCTGTATTCAGACTGAGAATCAGTCTTGACTTAAGATCAAGCGAGCTTTTGCCGTTCTGCTCCACAGGAGGTTTCTGTCCTCCCTGAGCTCAGGACCCTTATTACTCCCCTGGAATGGCAGCTGAAGGAATGTTTCAGGCCATATCCCCAGTTGCAAACCAGACTGTTAGTCAAAGAAATGTAACAATTGTCTTTTCTCAATTTGAGATCAGCCTTTTAGGAAAGAGAATTAATGCACTTTATTTAAATCACCTGAAGGAGGGCATCTTCGCTACAACAGCAAAACACAAAATAAAAATAAATAAGCAAAAAACAAACAAAAATAAAAACAAAACATTTGAATGTGCACATGCCCAAATGTGCATTGCACTGGATTTCATTTGGGACATTTAAACGAATAAACTATTTCCTCACTGATGTACACATCACTCTGATGACTTCTTGTTTTCACATTATTAATAGTTTTGCAGCCTCACCAGTAAGTGTCACCAGAGGAACAATAGCTGTAGAAATATGTGTACATCAGCCATGACGTTTGCATGGGGGCACTGCACATTTCCACAGTCATTTGACTTTTGATACATCTGGACGTTGGCGTGGAGGCAGGCGTATGCCATGTTTTTGTGCATATGCAACCTTTGTACATGAGGCCCCTGGTCTGCATCGGTTTTGCATGCTTCTTTATCTTTCAGCTCTCGCTATTCCAGGGAAACCTGACTGAAGTTGACCCGTGTGTCACCCCTCACTCAGTCACACATTCTTTTCCCTCTTACTCGCTTCCTCTGACAGCATTTTTTTTTTTTTTTTGTCTTTTTACCGGCTCTGCGATGACGATGAACATGTAACAAATAAAGCCTTCATTGGCTTGTTCTTATACAACCCCTGGCAATAATTATGGAATCACTGGCCACCGGCACCTTGGAGAGCTGTTGCACCAAGTGGACTGACATGAATCATGGCTCCAACACGAGAGATGTCAGTTGAAACAAAGGAGAGGATTATCAAACTCTTAAAAGAGGGTAAATCATCACGCAATGTTACAAAAGATGTTGGTTGTTCACAGTCAGCTGTGTCTAAACTCTGGACCAAATACAAACAACATGGGAAGGCTGTTAAAGGCAAACATACTGGTAGACTAAGGAAGACATCAAAGCGTCAAGACAGAAAACTTAAAGCAATATGTCTCAAAAATCGAAAATGCACAACAAAACAAATGAGGAACGAATGGGAGGAAACTGGTGTCAACGTCTGTGACCGAACTGTAAGAAACCGCCTAAAGGAAATTGGATTTACATACAGAAAAGCTAAACAAAAGCCATCATTAACATCTAAACAGAAAAAAAAACAAGGTTACAATGGGCTAAGGAAAAGCAATCGTGGACTGTGGATGACTGGATGAAAGTCATATTCAGTGATGAATCTCGAATCTGCATTGGGCAAGGTGATGATGCTGGAACTTTTGTTTGGTGCCGTTCCAATGAGATTTATAAAGATGACTGCCTGAAGAGAACATGTAAATTTCCACAGTCATTGATGATATGGGGCTGCATGTCAGGTAAAGGCACTGGGGAGATGGCTGTCATTACATCATCAATAAATGCACAAGTTTATGTTGATATTTTGGACACTTTTCTTATCCCATCAATTGAAAGGATGTTTGGGGATGATGAAATCATTTTTCAAGATGATAATGCATCTTGCCATAGAGCAAAAACTGTGAAAACATTCCTTGCAAAAAGACACATAGGGTCAATGTCATGGCCTGCAAATAGTACGGATCTTAATCCAATTGAAAATCTTTGGTGGAAGTTGAAGAAAATGGTCCATGACAAGGCTCCAACCTGCAAAGCTGATCTGGCAACAGCAATCAGAGAAAGTTGGAGCTAGATTGATGAAGAGTACTGTTTGTCACTCATTAAGTCCGTGCCTCAGAGACTGCAAGCTGTTATAAAAGCAGGCCCGGCGCCAGATAAAAAATATTAAGGGGGCGATGAGTTTATCACAGGGGGCGGGGTCGCTCCCCCCCCCCCCAAAAAAACGTGCGCACCGGAGGAGACGTGCCTCTGAGCGTGCATAATGAATTGGGTGCGCTCCTGTAAAGCTCGTGTATTTAGGCTACACCATTGTAAGAGACTGACTAAGAGTAAAGAGTGATAACAGTATTTTTTTTAATTATTATTTGAATGTATAGACCCTCGGTCAAGTGATCTCCTACATACCACACAGAGCCGGTGTTCTGTCGAGATGAGGTGCGCCAACTTTGACACTCTGAGCTGTGACGTACCTTCGTGTTGTCCAATAGGAACGACGCGTCGGACCAAAACACGGAAAACTCGTGGCAGAAACCACTGATCTGTACAAAATGGATCGGACCAATCCGATTGGTGCAGAAACCACTGATCTGTACAAAACAATAATGTGTCACAGGACTGCTCATTTAGAGAGCAGTTTTCTGAAGAAAAATCATTGGAAATGTTTTTTTGATGTTGTTTGTTACCTCAAAATTTCTGATTACTGTTAAAAAAAAGTTTAGAACACTTGTAATTAAAATATTAAATAAATCAATAAATGGTTCTTTAGAAACCTTTTATCTGTAAATTAAAACCACCTGTTATTTTATATTCGATAATTTCTTGTTTAACATAAGGAACCTCAGACATTTATTTTTAGACAAATAAAATAACATGGAAACTTGTATATTTTTTAAGTCTGGTAGATTATTTATATCTCATTTCAACCAGAAAAACAAACACTAAATAAATACAAATGTTTATTATAAATGCAAAAGGAAATAATTTAACAATGACTGCAGTGTGATTGTAAAGGTATCACTTCCTGTTCCGGAGCACAGCGGTGTTTTTCTGTATCTGTTAGCTGTTTAATCTGCACAGTTAGATTGATCTAGTTAACTAGATAACGATTTGTTTCACAGTGTAATCTTCATGTGCCTTAACTAAAGCACTCCCTCTGCTGAATCACCTCTAAATTATTTACACATTATTCACTTTGTGTGTTTTTAGGAATCCGCTAGCTTAGCGCATGTACTAGCACTTAGCCGGTTTAGCATGGCGGCTTCTCCTGTCTCTCCCGCACTTTTCTGCTCTGGGTGTGAAATGTTTAGTTATTCCTCAGCCTCCTTTAGCAGTAATGGTACTTGTAATAAGTGTAGCTTATTCGTAACTTTGGAGGCCAGGCTGGGCGAATTGGAGACTCGGCTCCGAACCGTGGAAAATTCTACAGCTAGCCAGGCCCCTGTAGTCGGTGCGGACCAAGGTAGCTTAGCCGCCGTTAGTTTCCCTCTGGCAGATCCCGAGCAGCCAGGAAAGGAGGCCGACTGGGTGACTGTGAGGAGGAAGCGTAGCCCTAAACAGAAGCCCCGTGTACACCGCCAACCCGTTCACATTTCTAACCGTTTTTCCCCACTCGGCGACACACCCGCCGAGGATCAAACTCTGGTTATTGGCGACTCTGTTTTGAGAAATGTGAAGTTAGCGACACCAGCAACCATAGTCAATTGTCTTCCGGGGGCCAGAGCAGGCGACATTGAAGGAAATTTGAAACTGCTGGCTAAGGCTAAGCGTAAATTTGGTAAGATTGTAATTCACATCGGCAGTAATGACACCCGGTTACGCCAATCGGAGGTCACTAAAATTAACATTGAATCGGTGTGTAACTTTGCAAAAACAATGTCGGACTCTGTAGTTTTCTCTGGGCCCCTCCCCAATCGGACCGGGAGTGACATGTTTAGCCGCATGTTCTCCTTGAATTGCTGGCTGTCTGAGTGGTGTCCAAAAAATGAGGTGGGCTTCATAGATAATTGGCAAAGCTTCTGGGGAAAACCTGGTCTTGTTAGGAGAGACGGCATCCATCCCACTTTGGATGGAGCAGCTCTCATTTCTAGAAAGCTTCTCTCCCCCTGCCATCCCCTCATTACCCCATCCCCGTAGAGACGGTGCCTGCTGCCAGACCACCAATAACCAGCAAAAATCTATTTAAGCATAAAAATTCAAAAAGAAAAAATAATATAGCACCTTCAACTGCACCACAGACTAAAACAGTTAAATGTGGTCTATTAAACATTAGGTCTCTCTTTTCTAAGTCCCTGTTAGTAAATGATATAATAATTGATCAACATATTGATTTATTCTGCCTTACAGAAACCTGGTTACAGCAGGATGAATATGTTAGTTTAAATGAGTCAACACCCCCGAGTCACACTAACTGCCAGAACGTAGCACGGGCCGAGGCGGAGGATTAGCAGCAATCTTCCATTCCAGCTTATTAATTAATCAAAAACCCAGACAGAGCTTTAATTCATTTGAAAGCTTGACTCTTAGTCTTGTCCATCCAAATTGGAAGTCCCAAAAACCAGTTTTATTTGTTGTTATCTATCGTCCTCCTGGTCGTTACTGTGAGTTTCTCTGTGAATTTTCAGAACTTTTGTCTGACTTAGTGCTTAGCTCAGATAAGATAATTATAGTGGGCGATTTTAACATCCACACAGATGCTGAGAATGACAGCCTCAACACTGCATTTAATCTATTATTAGACTCAATTGGCTTTGCTCAAAATGTAAATGAGTCCACCCACCACTTTAATCATATCTTAGATCTTGTTCTGACTTATGGTATGGAAATTGAAGACTTAACAGTATTCCCTGAAAACTCCCTTCTGTCTGATCATTTCTTAATAACATTTACATTTACTCTGATGGACTACCCAGCAGTGGGGAATAAGTTTCATTACACTAGAAGTCTTTCAGAAAGCGCTGTAAGTAGGTTTAAGGATATGATTCCTTCTTTATGTTCTCTAATGCCATATACCAACACAGTGCAGAGTAGCTACCTAAACTCTGTAAGTGAGATAGAGTATCTCATCAATAGTTTTACATCCTCATTGAAGACAACTTTGGATGCTGTAGCTCCTCTGAAAAAGAGAGCTTTAAATCAGAAGTGCCTGACTCCGTGGTATAACTCACAAACTCGCAGCTTAAAGCAGATAACCCGTAAGTTGGAGAGGAAATGGCGTCTCACTAATTTAGAAGATCTTCACTTAGCCTGGACAAAGAGTCTGTTGCTCTATAAAAAAAGCCCTCCGTAAAGCTAGGACATCTTACTACTCATCACTAATTGAAGAAAATAAGAACAACCCCAGATTTCTTTTCAGCACTGTAGCCAGGCTGACAAAGAGTCAGAGCTCTATTGAGCCGAGTATTCCTTTAACTTTAACTAGTAATGACTTCATGACTTTCTTTGCTAATAAAATTTTAACTATTAGAGAAAAAATTACTCATAACCATCCCAAAGACGTATCGTTATCTTTGGCTGCTTTCAGTGATGCCGGTATTTGGTTAGACTCTTTCTCTCAGATTGTTCTATCTGAGTTATTTTCATTAGTTACTTCATCCAAACCATCAACATGTCTATTAGACCCCATTCCTACCAGGCTGCTCAAGGAAGCCCTACCATTATTTAATGCTTCGATCTTAAATATGATCAATCTATCTTTATTAGTTGGCTATGTACCTCAGGCTTTTAAGGTGGCAGTAATTAAACCATTACTTAAAAAGCCATCACATGACCCAGCTATCTTAGCTAATTATAGGCCAATCTCCAACCTTCCTTTTCTCTCAAAAATTCTTGAAAGGGTAGTTGTAAAACAGCTAACTGATCATCTGCAGAGGAATGGTCTATTTGAAGAGTTTCAGTCAGGTTTTAGAATTCATCATAGTACAGAAACAGCATTAGTGAAGGTTACAAATGATCTTCTTATGGCCTCAGACAGTGGACTCATCTCTGTGCTTGTTCTGTTAGACCTCAGTGCTGCTTTTGATACTGTTGACCATAACATTTTATTACAGAGATTAGAGCATGCCATAGGTATTAAATGCACTGCACTGCAGTGGTTTGAATCATATTTATCTAATAGATTACAATTTGTTCATGTAAATGGGGAATCTTCTTCACAGACTAAGGTTAATTATGGAGTTCCACAAGGTTCTGTGCTAGGACCAATTTTATTCACTTTATACATGCTTCCCTTAGGCAGTATTATTAGACGGCATTGCTTAAATTTTCATTGTTACGCAGATGATACCCAGCTTTATCTATCCATGAAGCCAGAGGACACACACCAATTAGCTAAACTGCAGGATTGTCTTACAGACATAAGGACATGGATGACCTCTAATTTCCTGCTTTTAAACTCAAATAAAACTGAAGTTATTGTACTTGGCCCCACAGATCTTAGAAACATGGTGTCTAACCAGATCCTTACTCTGGATGGCATTACCCTGACCTCTAGTAATACTGTGAGAAATCTTGGAGTCATTTTGATCAGGATATGTCATTCAAAGCGCATATTAAACAAATATGTAAGACTGCTTTTTTGCATTTACGCAATATCTCTAAAATTAGAAAGGTCTTGTCTCAGAGTGATGCTGAAAAACTAATTCATGCATTTATTTCCTCTAGGCTGGACTATTGTAATTCATTATTATCAGGTTGTCCTAAAAGTTCCCTGAAAAGCCTTCAGTTAATTCAAAATGCTGCAGCTAGAGTACTGACGGGGACTAGAAGGAGAGAGCATATCTCACCCATATTGGCCTCTCTTCATTGGCTTCCTGTTAATTCTAGAATATAATTTAAAATTCTTCTTCTTGCTTATAAGGTTTTGAATAATCAGGTCCCATCTTATCTTAGGGACCTCATAGTACCATATCACTCCAATAGAGCGCTTCGCTCTCAGACTGCAGGATTACTTGTAGTTCCTAGGGTTTGTAAGAGTAGAATGGGAGGCAGAGCATTCAGCTTTCAGGCTCCTCTCCTGTGGAACCAGCTCCCAATTCGGATCAGGGAGACAGACACCCTCTCTACTTTTAAGATTAGGCTTAAAACTTTCCTTTTGCTAAAGCTTATAGTTAGGGCTGGATCGGGTGACCCTGAACCATCCCTTAGTTATGCTGCTATAGACTTAGACTGCTGGGGGGTTCCCATGATGCACTGAGTGTTTCTTTCTCTTTTTGCTCTGTATGCACCACTCTGCATTTAATCATTAGTGATTGATCTCTGCTCCCCTCCACAGCATGTCTTTTTCCTGGTTCTCTCCCTCAGCCCCAACCAGTCCCAGCAGAAGACTGCCCCTCCCTGAGCCTGGTTCTGCTGGAGGTTTCTTCGTGTTAAAAGGGAGTTTTTCCTTCCCACTGTCGCCAAGTGCTTGCTCACAGGGGGTCGTTTTGACCATTGGGGTTTTTACGTAATTATTGTATGGCCTTGCCTTACAATATAAAGCGCCTTGGGGCAACTGTTTGTTGTGATTTGGCGCTATATAAATAAAATTGATTGATTGATTGATTAAAGTAGGATTTCTGTGACATAAACCTCATGATCAATTTTTTATAGTCATTTAATCTTGTAATTTTGTCAAAATATGTAATTGCCTTTAATGTTATCAGGACAGAGTCATTTCTAAAATATGAATTTGAGCACAATAAGTGGAGAGCTTCTACTTGTGCAAATGTCTTTTGACTTTGATTCGTGGACATTTTAATGATCCGTTCATTTATTGTTAAAATATAAAATGAAACAGCTTTTTAAAAAATAACAAAATAGTTGCTGTTGAAAGAGCCTTTTATTTAGAAGCAGGTGATGTTCTGCTGGATTCTCAGGACCAGATGAAGGTCTCTTCTGCAGCTTTGAACTCTGGTGGTGTTGCTGAAAAGCAGAGATGTTTTTCTTTCGACTGGACTTCGTGGTGTTCAGCTCATCAATGGAAGTTTGGTTGTCTGCACAGCAAATGTTCCTGATTGGGACAAATAAAAATACTTCTTTAAATATAAAGAAACACTAAACAGTTTATACATTAAAAAAGGGGGGGGGGGGGGGGGGGGACGGCAAAAAAAAAAAAACGATGGAAAAAACGCCTGAAAAAATAAATTATTTAAAGCTGAGCTTTTGTGGTGTCTGAAAAAAGCTGTAGCTTTATTTGGTAAAAATAAAAAAGACTGAACCATTTACAAATTAAAAGTGTTCACTCAGATCAACTGTGCTAAAAGGGTAAGCTAACGTTAGCCGATCATTAAACCTTCACAGTTCAGTAAACGTCACGTTTTATTTTTACATTATTCTCACCTCAGTAAAGCTGCAGAACTAAACTCCATTGGGCAAAATGGGACTTCGCATATATCCACAAAGTGGGAGATTTCGGACTGAGTGGGTTTGCTCCATCACCCCGGTGGCCTGGATCGCTCTGCCCAGTGATGATGCCTGAAGGCCGGCTTCTCCGTGCGGGTCGGATCGATATCCCACCAAGACGTCAGTCCTCCCTCGGTCGTTGTCTCTCCGAAAAGTAGCTGAAAAAAGCTTCTCCCAGTAGGGTGATGGGAGAATCGTTCTGCTGTTTTTTAAAGGTTTTTTTGTGGCTCAGGCGACGCAAATTCAAGATGGTGATCGCTGAACTTTATTCAGGTTGTGGAAACAGCCAGAGTGTGACGTAGCAATCTCCCCTTGCCGCTTCCGAAGCAACGTGTCTGACATCACGACGCGTTGGAAACGCACCGCCCTCTGCCACACTGACAAGCGCAACCCTCAACCTATAAAGTCCCTTGAACACAGACACACGCCATATCCGTTTGTTTTAAAATTACGTTAGTTAATTAATTTTGTTTATTTGTTAAATACGTGATGTTAGTGAATAACTAATATTTTGCTATATTTTCCAGTATTTCTTTTTCTTTCTTTTTTATTTTTTTGATAACTCTAACATCCGAGGGGGCGAGGTTGATGAAGTGAGGGGGCGTCGCCCCCAAACGCCCCCTCGTGGCGCCGGCTATGTATAAAAGCCAGAGGTGGTGCAACAAAATACTAGTGATGTGTTGGAGCGTTCTTTTGTTTTTCATGATTACAGAATTGAGTGATTCCATATTTTTTTCCTCTGCTTGGTCTAAAAAAGTATCCGTTACTGACTGCCACAATTTTTTTTCCTGATTTCTTATATTGTTTCTTAAAGCCAGAAAGTTGCCATTTGAAATGACTTTAGTTTTGTGTCATGTCTGTAATCTGCTTTTTTTTCTACAAAATTAAACAACTGAATGAACATCCAACCGAGGCTGGTGATTCCATAATTTTTGCCAGGGGTTGTAGCTGCAAGCTCGCCAGCGGCTTGATAGGGGGAGTGTATGTGTCGTTGTGCCATAAAAGCAAGAACCATGACTCTTTTTCAAAGGACACTGGGTTGGTGTCCCTAAAGTTGCAAGACTGGTTTTCTACTATGAGATGATTCCCCCATTCTCCCCAAAACATGTCATTTAGCGATTACAACTACTCCCAAACTGTAAAATTAAGGTAAAAAATGTTGCAAAGTTCCTCTTTAATGTATAAGATGCCAAATAACATATATATTTTTCAAATAAATTATAGTTACTAGAAGTAGCACTACACAGAAAAGAAACAAAAGCCAAAGCAATAAGTAGCTGAGAGAAAGCAAAAGCAATAGAAAGAAAGCAAAGCAATAGAGGGAAAGTGAAAGCAAAATAGACAAAGACAACATAGTAAAAGAAAACTCCCCCCTTCCCATTGATCCTTCACTGGAACACTGTAAGTGTGTTTAGTAAATGGATGGATGGATGAAAGCGTCCACATGGAAACCTGCATTTTGCAGCTACTCTGTAAAATTCAGACCATATGAGCAGCACTTCCTGAGATCTGCAATAATGTCCAGGGATGCACTCAGCCACAGATGGACAGACAAATAAATCAAAAGCACATACTGTACTTCACCACTGTAATCATGGACAAAAATAATTATTTCAGATGCCAAACACACACACACACACACACAGATATATATATATATATATATATATATATATATATATATATATTATATATATATATATATATAGAGATATATATATATAGATATATATAATGTAAAAATAAAATTATGAAACCTGATAAATATTCATAAATAAATTATATGTGATGAATTTCATATTTTCATTTCATTTCATGTATTCTTTTTACATGAGAATGTACAGTACAGACACAATACATTCACAGTAAGAACAGGAGTAGGATTTTTTAATCCCTACCCCATTCTCACACAGAGAATACAGTAAACAATTAACATAGATGGCCACATACAGTATGACTTTTTTTTTTACATTGTTTTTACAAATAAGACTTCAACATTTCTTTTTTAAATTTAAATTTGAATAATATTCAAACATGATTTTAATTCATTTCCAAAGAGTTCCATAACTTAACTCCAGCATGTGAGACACTCATTTGTTTAAGTGTTATTCTAGAAAAAGGTCATTTAAAATCAAGATTTCGTCTACTATTTTCATCATCTTTCATTAATTCTTATCTTTAATGAGAATGAATATGAAATTGGGTTCTATTTATGTGATTTTTTTTTTTTGGTATATAAGTCACACCAGAGTACGTCACAGGACCTCAAAAACTGTTTTAGAAAATGTGACTTATAATATGAGTAATTGTGTTTTACAATCATTTTAATATTGCATGATCATTACCTCCGCCAGGGAGGTTATGTTTTCGGACATGTCCGTTTGTTTGTTAGTTAGTACGATTACTCAAAAAATCCACAACAGATTTCAATGAAATTTTTACCAGGGGTGTATCTTGGCCTAACTTAGACGTCATTAAATTTTGGTAATGCTCCAGAACACGATCCAGATCCAGCAATTTTTTTAAGGATTCTTTATGATTGCAGGATAGGGCCAATTTCAACATTTTCACAATTTCACAAAGGCTGAACAAAAATTAAGTTATGACACAACAATAATTTAGCATTTGTTTCTCCTCACTGAATAAAGTTGTGTAGTTCATGCAGTTTCTCTTTATGAATACATTGCTGAAGATCTAAGGGTTTAACCACTGAATCTGAAACATGACAGTAGATGCGTGAAACAACGTCGAATAAGTCTCTTTGCCAAAGGGTATTCCATGTGACGTCAGTGACCCTATGGCCTTGGCGGAGGTTTGCGCTCTCCGAGTGCTTCTAGTTTGTATCTGTGTTTGTGTGGTATTCTACTGGCCAGTACACTTATAAAGATATCATTATTATTATGGAATTTAAAAAAAATATAGCTGACATATTCAATTTTGTTGGAAATGATTTTGTGTTGACATGCCAATAAAAATGGGAACCGGGGGCATCAAACACTGCACACACGTCGATGATGATGCAGCACAAAAGTGTCTCTCCTTTTAACTATTACTACTACTACTACTACTAAAGTGCTCAATAGCCAATATCACTCCCTCTATGTCAAAGTATACATTTAACAAGTTTGGCTCAATTGGTGCCGTTTGGACAGAAGAGGGACACATACACGGACACCTACACACACGTCTCTATATGATGTATATAAATTCTTCCATGTTATTATCTCTCCTCAAAATGTGTCCTCTACATTTTGAGTTATCATGCACAGACAGACAGATGGGTTGGGCCACATTACTGTCACCACTGTAAGTTGGTAAAGATAACAGCAAAACAAACATCCAAAGTAAAACAGTCGCTGGTCTAATTCATCCAATCACTTTAAGAAGATTAACAATTATGTCTTTAAAATCATTCACTGACCTTCCCTGACAGTTTTTTCATCAAAACATTCCACAGATGCAAAGCATTGATAAAGCAGGTGACATTTTTAGTTTTCTTCTGAATTTATTATAAAGTCCAACAGAAAAGAAAAGCAGAGTATATATGAATGTACAAGAGAGAAGTCAGTATTCTCACAGCACACTGACTCCAATCAGCAAAAACACAGAAGAATTCCAAACGCAATTGTGCAGACAGGCTGAAAAAATCTATTCAGGCAAAAAATAACATAAAATACAAGATTTACTTTAAAAAAAAAATTACAAATTGTGCTTCATTTGTTCAACAGTAAATACGTTTCTTCAGCTGCACATTGAAAAATAGCAAACATGCTACAAGTAGAAATACTGCTTCAGTTAAAACCATTTTGTTTGTATTTTTTACAAAGAAAAAAGCATATGTATAATATAGTAATATTTTGTCTTACATCAACAAATTCTCCACAACTACACTACAGAACCCTAATATACTACATTATATTTTAAAAGCTGTATTTGTGAAAACCAAAAATTGTCCAAACAAAACAATTTCATGTTGCAGTGTATTTTTTTTTTTTTTTTGCCTTTTCCAGATCAATGTACATAAATAAAAGCTATAGTTTCCACCACACAAATAACAAAGAAAATGATAACTAGAGGTACAAACTCAAAATTCTTACTTTCTAAGTCATGATTATGACATTTTAAGTAACAATTATGACTGCTGATGTCAAAATTACGAGTTTAAAAATAAAAAAAAATGCTGTATGTGTATAAAAACTTATTATGCAACTTATAAAAATACGTCTCCACTTTTTAGCTCAGAATTCTGAGTCAGAAAGTGGAAATCACTGACTTTTTCTGTATTTTCCTTATCACCATGGTAGATCAGGTATATTTACACCTCAAATTGTTGTTGTTATTATTATTATCTTTTCTACTTCTCTATCTTCCTTACTTCCTTCATCTCTCCCTCTCACGCCCTAACCGGTTATGGCTGATGTTCTCTCCACAGAGTCTGGTTCTTCTTGAGGTTTCTTCCTGTAAAGGGGAGTTTTTGCTTGCCTCTGTCGCCTTGTCGCAGCTAAGGCGATTCTTTCTGCAGCCAATCATATCCACTGGTGGGCAGTTGGCCCATCCAGCTTCACCAGCCCCGTTTGCCGACAAAATGTCGTTACCAGGCTCCACGACGAGGACGTGGGGTTGCACTTTGGAACCCATTAGAGAATTAAATTAGGATATTCATATCAATACATCACTGTGGATCAGAAACCTGGAGAGAAACAGCATCGTCCATAACATCCCTACAGGTCTTTATAAACTGCTGCCTCTGGATCTTCTTTGAAGTGACGTGACCAAATACAATCAGTATCGTGTCAGAGAACTAATCAACATCTCGTAGGCAACCCACCCTGATCCATATGTGGAAGTGAATAAGCCAAACACTGAATACGTAAATCGTGCTTGTGCTTGGAGAATGTTAAGTCTATAAATCACATAGCAAATCCGCATACACTGAAAAAAGAACCAACTTAGAAAAATGTTACAATTGGGAAAAAACTGAATTAATTAAGTTGTTTGAACTTATATTTGATCTAACTTATCAACTTAAGTTCAAACAACTTAATTCAGGTTATACCAACTGTATCGTTTTTTTTTTAAGTTGGTGTTGTGTGGGCCGCTGAAGAGGAGGTACTGCTGGCCCACCACCACCAGTCGGCGCCCTGCTTGGAGTGCGGGCTTCAAGCATGAGAGGGCACCGAGACAACAGAGAGTGACAGCTGTCACTCATTTACACCAGCTGTCACCAATCACCACCGTCCCTACAAAAGCCGGATTATTACTCCACCTCCTCGCCGAGAAATCAGCTACCGTCTAAGGTAACCTTCTCTGCTGTGATTATTGTTGTATCTAACATTGTTCTGTGTGCAGCCGTGTTCCTGCGGGCTCTGTCTGAAGCTGGATTGGCGGATAGTGGGAGGGCGACGTTCTTCACCTCTCACTTCATCCAGGGACGAGACTAACAGGAGCTGCACGGGTGAAATTGTTTCTGGAGGTGGAGGTTCTCCCCTCCTTGAAGATCCGTAGGTGAAGGATTACTGGGTGTGTGGATACACACTCACCATTAACTGTTTTTCATCTTCTGCCAGCAGTACCAGGGTCTGCAACAGAAGACGGTGACCACCTGGGGACTCAGGACTTGGCGGCTCCGGTGTTCTTCAGGCCGTTGGTGGTGGAAGCTGTGTGGGTCCCGGCTCTCCGATCGCCAGAGGTCTCCTATCTTCGAGCCTGCCCGCACATCACCTTGTGTTTAATTGGCATTCAACACATATCTTTGTCTGTATCCAGTTGTGCGTTTCACAACATTAAATTGTTACTCTTTGTCTTATCCATTGTCCGTTCATTTGCGCCCCCTGTTGCGGGTCCGTGTTACGACACCTTCCCAACAGTTGGTTCAATATTTCTCTTTTTCAGTGTAGTATGAACCACACCTGAAGTGCCTTACATGATGTTTTTAGTGATTTCAATTAGTCTCTTCATTAGCACTACATAAATCAAACTGAAATGATCGTTTTTGTTTTACAACCATCAGCAATCATCTCATCATGTTACTCTGCTCCTGTCTGCACACCTGTTCACAGTTTGCTTTTGACCACTTTCCCATGATCCTCTGCTGGACCATCTCTGACGCCGAGACCCAAATGGTCCAGACATTGCCTCCTGTCTGCTTGCCAGGTCATTTGTATGTTTCTCAATTTCTTGGAACCACAACTGTGGATGGAAATCACAGGAAACTTGGAGGAAAGCCATGTAGATGCCAGTGGAGACACTTTGAACCTGAACCCTCAACATCCAATAATAGTTTCTACTGTAGAATTGTAGTTTCTTTTGGTAGAAACTATGATGGAAGTCACTGGTATAATTATAGTTTCAACTAGTAGAAAGTCCAGTTGGTACAAACTCAGATGGAATTTCTGTCTGTCGGATTTCCTGCTTACTGACAACAGTCAGTGAGCATGCTGAGGGTTCTCAGGTAAGCCGTGCTCGATGAAAGACGACTCTTCAGCATTAGCCATGGCTTTATAAACATGTGTGTGTCCAGTGAGGTTTTGACCATTTAGGACCTAAAGTGTAGATCATCTCCAAGTCCTTCTTTTCAAGTGGTATGGACGACACATTCAATAAGATTTCTTTTTTACTGGACTCGTTTCTTTCTTTCATGGCTTTTTTCAGACAGCGCTGCAACAGAGAAGAGAGAAAATGCATTCACATTAGTCATGAAAAAGAATGACAGACATAATTTATGAAAAGCATAGTTTTCTAAAAGTGAGACCAGACGGTTGTTGACTGTGTGTGAATCTCACAGCCTGATATATTCTTAAATTCATTTCTTAAGGCTGCTGCAAATTGAAGGGGATTTGCATCAGTGACCAGTAGAAGTAAATCAAATTGGTGTTTGTTATCATGTCACCGAGCGACGTCATATAATGTACTTTTAAAAATAGTGATGTCATTTACAACACAGCGGAAAACAATGGTGGATAGTACAAGTGTCTTTCCTTTGTTAAAGTTCCTTAATTATCCAAATTGTGGCCACACTAGCTCACTAGGTATTAGTCCACAGAACACTGTTTTCTGTGCTAGCTTAGCGAGTTAGCATGATGTAACTGCAATACTGATGTAACTGCAATATTATTGCCTTAAGAATATTTTGGATGGCCAAGCCTTAAATATTTGATAATTAAAGAATGCTAATATTCCATACATGTCATAACATCATTATTGTATTTGCACTGGTGGAATATCTTCAAAAATTAAATAAAAACATGTTTCCCTAAATGTGCTAACTTGTTCATGATAAGGACTAACATGTTATTTTCCAACCAGAACAAACAATAACATGACCATTAATAGAATAGTTTAATATATGTTGGTAAACACACTTAAAATAATATCAAAATTCTTTCTGACATTCCTCATAATAAGATATGGTCCATGTTGACCACTGGGTAGGACATAGTTTAACCTAGATTAGCACATAGGTTAAAAACATTCAATGGGATTCACAATCTAGTTTTCACTAAAACATTTGCTTAGGAAGTAATGTATTTATGGAAACATATTTGATAACTTACATAACTCCAGACGAATATTACAAGTGATGTTATCAGCAACAAAGTGGCAAAAATGACAGCGTAAGCATCTAGCATTACTTTGTTGGGCGGATTCTCAGGACAACCTGAAATGAAATTGAAAATTCAAATTAACTGTTTTGGAACCATCAGAACTGCAACACAATGATGAATCAGGACAGCATTCTGTTTATTGTAGTTTGTTCTGTTATCTGCTGACATTCTGCATCATTTTACCAGGAGGCAAATAGCTGAAGCTAATGAAAAGAATGTGTTTTTGAATGTATTCTGCTTCCATGTGATACCTGGTGGGCAGTGTTCTGAAATGGATGTTCAGCCATTCAAGCCAAATAATGAGAAAATGCAATGAGTGCAAAGTGTTTGTAAATGTGAGGCTTCAACTTGTTGATGAGGTGGGACTTCTAAATAAATGCTGATGTATGACAATTAGATTTTTAGATTTGACATGTGGTTGAGCCCATTGCACTCGTTCTTCACCCCCCCCCCCCCCCACAACCCATGCAATAATTAGTATGAATTATTATGATTATCATGCAAAAAGTATCTTTGCACTCCAATGAGGTTGAAGATAAATAATCTGAAGAACGTCAACAAAGAGCAAAACAGATTAATACAACAGTATACTGAGGGAGTTTTACTTTGTCAGCAGGGTTACGATTTGTTTTTCTCCATGAGGAATCTTATTAACCTCTAGTTGTGGAATGTATTTTTAAAAAACGTACCTCTTAGAATGAGATGAACTTGACTCTCCTGATTCTGTTCACCCACAGGTGCTGCCAGATGACAAACGTATATTCCGCTGTCACTGTACGTCACGTTGGGCAGGAAGAGATCACCGGTGTTGCCCAGCAAATCCACGTGTCTCTCTATGCCATTGTACCTCTGAATGGTGCCATTGGGAAGCTTTTTAGATAACAGTCCCTTGATGACAGCAGACGGCTGCTCTTCAACCTGTGACATCAGCAACAATTTATGAGAATTAGTACCAGACAGATAAGAAAGGCTGACATATTTTGTATATATATATATATATATATATATATATCAAATGTAAAAATAAAACAACTTTTGATCTGATACTAGTGCACAAAAACTGTATAGTTCTCTGTATGATTGAGATTATTTATCTTTGTGCCAAATAATATGGAACTTTAACAACAAATCCCATTCTCAACTATAAAAAGAAACTGTAATGTTAGGCATCAATAAGGATTATGGACAGTTATCCAATACCTGACAAATCAGTATACATGAGTTCTGTTTCTGTGCTAATCAGTTCTTCCTTTAACCCCAAAATACTTAAAAATACACAGTATACTAAATAACATAACAGTGTAGTAAATATTCATATGGGTAAAAAAGACAAAATGATGAACATCAGTGATGAATTAGTTGTACATCACAAATCAAGTCAGATCTGCACCTCTTTTTTTTTTTCCTTTTTGAGGGGCCGTTTAAAACAGTACCAACCTAGGTTAAGCCTGAGCACTGGCCTTTCCAACAGGGACTGAATCCTGAGTAACCTACTACACCTGGCTTCTACCATCATGTCCAAAATGATGGTTTCTTCTGTTGTTATCGCCACCATGGAAGTTATATTTTCATTATTGTCGGTCTGATCTGTCTCTTTCTGGGTGTGTTCAGTTTTTAAAAATATCTCAAAAGAACAAGAAAAATATATCATTGATATATTGACTCATTGGCCTTGGATAAAAAAACCCAACAACAACAACAACTCCTCTGGATCAGGAACCAAATTCTGCCTGTTAGTTTTGATTGTAATTCCTTTAATTTTATTTTCTGATTATTTTTATTTTGATCCAGGGAGGGGTCCATGCTTTGATCCTTGATCCTCGTGCATTTACTCCTGAAATTGCCTTTCAACTTTGACATTTGACTCCAATTCCTTTGATCTTTATCTTGATTTTTTTTCTCCTTACCCAGGGAGGAATCCTTCCTTTGATCAGTGGTGATGATTTCTTACATGCTGATCCTGACTTTCATTTTCGCTTGCTACTCTCCAGTCCTTCTGATTCTTTAATCCTGATCCAGCCTTTCAGACTTGAGCTTTGATCCTGATTTCTTTGATCCTGAACCTGTTTTTTTTGTGGGGGTTGGGTCTTTGATTCCAGTTCTTGATTGCAGGATCCAAGGCATCAACAATCAGGATCATAATTCACTGATTAGGATCAAAGTCCAGCAATCAGGAAAAAGCCCAGGAACAGAATGAAAGACAAGTGATCAGGATCACTGATCATGATCAGAGATGAGTGATCAAGATTAATAGTAAACCATCACAATTAAAGCTTGGGGATCAGGATCAAGGACAACAATCAGGGTCAAGAATATTAGAGATTGAAGAAAGCACCTTGTTACAAATTAAAACAAGTATAAAAGAAAATAGACTTAAGTGTGTGTTCTTCAAGCGCCCCTGTAGTTTACTGTATATTAACAAGATAAAAACACAACTTAAATATATATTTTTTTTTTATATCCCACTATTGCACATCCATAGAAGTATGAAACAATGATATCAACATCCCAAATACAAATCTGAAGAGACAGAACACACGTCTGTGTGTTTGGTGGAGCATCTCTGGTATTTGAGCATAAATTATAAAAGTAGTGCTAATGAAAAGTGCTCCAACAAGTGTTTCTTACCTGCCTGTACCATGTCAGCTGATGTACTGGACTCCAGGCTTGAGATTAGCGGTGCATCTGAGAGTGTAGTCCACACACAAACAGACTTTATCTCCAACACGTCCTGCCTGACAGCTAGGCACAAAGCTGAAGACAAAACCCCATAAAACATACAAGAACCCATATATTAATCTGACAGTTACATCTACACCAAACAGACAATAACAGTGTTTTTTATTATTATATTACATGTCTGCCATTGTTTCATATTCACTGGTTTTCAGTTAAATCAAAAATAAATACATGGAAAGAGTATTCCACAGAAGTAAATACGTATATCTAGTGCAAGCCTTGAAAGCTGAATAATTCATGGAAAATAGTGGTGAGTGCCACCAAGACACCCTTAACAACTCTGAAGGAAAATCAAGATAAATTTGGTCATCTGAATAGAATTAAAGAATAATAATAATCATAAGAATGGTCATGGGGCAGCAGAGAAGATTATTAGGGCCAGGCTGCCAACCATTGGTGAACTGTCAGAAAAGTGCTGCTTATCCGGGGCAAGAAGGATAATCAAAGATACTTCACATCCCTTTAACAATGTTTTCCCTCCTGCCCTCAGGTAGACTGTACCAAAGCCTGAGTTGTAAAACCCGCAGATTCAGGAACAGCTTTTACCCAACTGCCATGACAGTTAAATACAAATCGATAGAAAGGACTGTACAGTATAGAATGTAACATATAGAATACATTGTAACATCTGGTAGCAATGTTATCCTCATAGCATCTCCATATGTGCGATATCATATATATGTGCAAGTTTTTTTTTTTTTTTTTTACATATTTATCACTATCACACTGCTTGGAGGGGTGGTGGCCAAGTGGTTAATGCGCTTGGTTTCAGTCGGAAGGTTCTGGGTTCAAATCCCACCCCTGCCACATTTCTCCATGTAATGTGGAGATGCGTCAGGAAGGGCATCCGGCGTAAAACCTGTGCCAAATCAACATGCAGATCCACCTTGGATTTGCTGTGGCGACCCCGAGTGCAAACAAGGGAGCAGCCGAAGGGACTTACTTACTTACTTACACTGCTTGGACTGGTATTCTGTTTTCCTCTATTTGAGCAGTACATCGATATTTTGTTCTGTGACAGCATCTGTGAGGTTTTTTTTACTGAATGACAATAAAAACAAGTCCAAGTCTCAGGAGAAATTCTCAAACTAAACACATACACTTCAATTTACAAGTTACATAAAGAAAATGGGTAAAAAAATATCTGGAGACTAAAGTTTAACTTATGTGCCATCAACATACCACAAACAGAATTTTGCTGAGTTCACGTGTGCAAAGGAGGTGCACTTTTCAATTGTTATTTCTCTGACTACAATAGTAGTCTCAATTTTTAAATAACTAGAAAGTAAACTAATCAAATATTAAGCATGAGGTTAAAAAAAATTATTTTGAAAACTGACGCCTCGTTTCTATTGCCGTTACTGCGCATGCGCAATAGCGGCACTTTTAGAAAATAAACGCACACCGTTTTTGCGCATCTGTCTTGAAAGTCCGTTTAATCTCCGTCACACAACTAATCTCTTGTTCTTCACGAGCAGCAGGTATAAACACAGAAGCCATTAAATCAGATTAACCAGCGACTTCGAGTACTTTTGGATTCAACACGGATCTACTGTCCGAGATGTTTAATATACTCACCGAGCGACAGAAGCAGCAGGACACCGTGAAGATCAACATCTTGAAGCAGGAGATTTCACTGCAACGTGTCACAACCTGCGCACACACGGATTATAAGAACCCGAAAGACTCGTCACAGGACACGCCCCCAGCCATGACGACACAAATAGTCCCTGGTCGGATTTTCCCTGTTCCTCTATATAAGTTATTGGACTAATCTCAAGTAAACAACCGGTCATAACACAAAGTTTTAATAAAGCGCCGTAGAAGTGCAAGCGAGACATGGATCAAAGACAACATTATGACGAAAAGCTTCGTTAAAAGTCTGAAGGAGGGTGGGCAGTCGTTTAAAGAATGTAAAAAGGTCATTTAATAAGGGGAGAATTTTTAGTTTGTTTTTATTTTTTTTGTATTATATTTCCTGAACAACACACATTGTACTAAAATTCGTTCTATCTATAACATTTGCTGTGGAATGATCATTCTGTACACTGTTAAGTTCAGAAAAAAATGAGAAAGAAGTGCAATGAAGGGAGAAATATTATTTAATAAGTACATTCGTATCAATATCCGGGATTTTGCGGGACTCTATTATATAACACTGGATCACTCATTGGCTCACAGACTCCATACAAACCGCTGAAGCAAACGGGCGGCCATCTTACTACTCACAATTTACGCAGACTGCACTTAGACGGCTTATTAGAACGCCAACAATTTCGAGTAATAACCGAGCTGATTCTCTCATTTCCTTATTTTTGTTCTTTGGATAATGTAGCCTTCATCCCTCCTAATATATGTCTGCCATGATTACATATTTGATTTATCTTCTTTCTTTCTTTTAGTATTTTGACACATTCTCCCCTTCTAATTACTCATATCTCACTGGGACAAATGCACTTCTAAAAACTATCATTCTTTAATCAAAGTTTATACAAGTTTTGTGTAATCATTAGCAAGCGCATCGATATACAGTACGTTTATATAAAGATTTTTTTAACAGTTACACTGAAAGAACACCACTTAACGAGTTCCAGAAGAGTTGGTTTTCCCTTGCAGTGACAATATTTATTACACACAGCTCTATGAGCTTCAGCCTAATTTACGTAATAAAGCTCATATTAAACAACACCTAAAGCTCCAAAACTATGTACAAGTAGATCTAATGTCTTAAAATTGTTCGTCCAACACAAAACCCAACATGTGGCTACACACAGGCTGCTTATTATTAATTATCATCATTATTATTATTATTATTATTATTATTATTATTATTATCTAGGCCTATATGATGGAATAAGGGACACAACTCTTCAAATTATTGTTCATTACTTTCCATTTCAATCATACTCACAGGTGAAATGTTCGTCCAAAGCCTTTTGAAACGGCGATTTGCGCAGTTTATAGCTGCACATGAAGGCAGTTTTTGGCAAAATCACAAGAATAAAATTACATGCGCCTGGATAAAGATCAACAGAAAAGACCGTTCAGGAGCGGCACATGCGAGTGGTAATATGGCGGCCGATTTGCTTCAAAAATATTGGCGATCCAGTCTTATATACAACACCCAGAAAGAATGAAGCTGAAGACCGAATCCTGTTTCAAACTCTCGTTAAAGTAAGAAAGAACATTCGTGGATAACATGTATTAAAAATGGATTAAGGAGGTGAAAGCTCCTTCCTTTCTAAAATATTTCTTTGTTGGAGCTAAATGAATTCTACTGTTAAAGTGTTGGGCTAAAATAAAATGGAAGTGAGACGAGACTTGCTCAAGGGATTTCCCCGTGTGTCTGTTCGAAACCAAAAGGGAATTCCCCAAATAAACCATAACGTGCAAACGTTGGCGTCATCCTCTGAATTAACTTTTACGTTAGTTATGTGCACAAATATACTTACATACAGTTATGCAATATTTTCTGAATTAATTTTGAGTTTGTCTATCTCCTTTTCGAATTGTAGTATTATGTTTTTATTGAAATGAATCCATGCTGTTTCCATGATTTGTTCTTAATGTTTTAATTTTTATTTCTACTTTAGCATGGACTTCTTTGGCTCCATTATTAAAGTAAGTCACAATTCTGTGACGTTCTATTGCTCTCTTCTCAGACATTTCTAAATTCAGTATAACTGTATTATAATATGATTATTGGTATAATTTTATGTCTTGCTGAAGTAAAGTCAGTCAGATCTGTGAATTCTAATGGCAGTTATTACAGTTGGGCCACTGAACAGCTCAAGAGCCCCCGGCCTCCCTTACCAAAACGTAGTACATGCAAGTATGTTTCAAGTATACTTCCAGTTTTTTTTTATATATACTTATCAGTACTATTTTTTGGTAAGGGCTGCCAAACACATTGATTCCACCATCACTGGTATAAGGCAAAACAAAAATTTATTTGCACAGCAGCAGGGGTCCAGCTACAATTTGCTAGAAGGCACATGGGAGATACAAACTTGGATTTGATCCATTTTGTTGTATAAAATGCTGCACTCCATTATGAAACTGTGAGGATGATGAAAATATAAAACTTGCAGTATGCACAATTTCTGCAATAGGTAATGCGCAGGTGATGCCATGGATCACGTGATATGCACTTATGCAGCGAAACTAGACAGCAACTTCCGCATTGCGATTGAACCTTGTTTAGCTGTTTAGCAGATCTGCTCTTTTGCTTTATTTACGACTGTCTACAGAAATTATACCAACAGGGTGTTTCATTGCTGTGCATTTGATGGCACGAACCATACATTTTTATCCTTTAACCGCTGATAAAGAGTGGTGTGAAAATTGGGTGGCTGCCGTGAGAAGAGAGGCTTGGTTACCTGACCCTTTTGCAACTCTGCATGGCCATGCAATGATGTCAACGTGCGTGACAATTTTAAAGTTCTTTATCCTGTCTTTATGCAATTTTTCTGGATTATGCTTTTTCTGGATTAATTTGTCCCTCACCAAGCTCTTCTTTCTACAATCATCAACCTCCAAATCAAAGGTAAGGTCTACAATTTCCTTCATGAATTGTCATTTGAGTGTTTTTTTCCAACTCCATGTTGTGAAGTTGGTCATATTTGCAGACCTTTCTGCCAAACGTATTTGATCCATCATCAAAATGTAATCAGCATGCGCCTGAAAAAACTTATAAAATATGACGGGAGAGGAAGGAGTGAATACATAAAAGTCACAAATCACAGCATTTTGCGGTGTCTGATTTAGCAGGTGCACGTCAGGTTGTGGGTCCCGTGTCTGAACATGGTTTTAAAAAAGGGCCAGACTTTTAATCAAGGATAGACGGTACCCACGTACCTTGAAATGGTGAGTGTCAGTGCTGAACTTTATTTCGTACCTCTGTTACTGGGCACGTCCAGATTGCTCTGTCCGGTACATATGAGAGGTTTTTAATGGAAATGCATTGCGGTCAAACAGGACATTTTGTCCGATGTGAGCGAAAATCTGTTATACAAAATCCGATCCAGCATCAGCCATGCTGTGGTGTACACAGAGCTTGCCATCCAATATGGCTGCGTACACAAAACTGCATGTTGCGTGTGACAGAGCACACCGTCTATTGCAGGGACAGAAGCTGATAACATCTTCGGGGTTGTCTTGTCATTTTGGTGGCTTTCCTCACTAGTCACCTTCTTGCACAGTATGGTACTGTATGATAAATCTGTCCGGAGGTGGAAGCTCCCAAAAACTGTTTGTATTTCTGAATAACTGAGGTAAAAGTAGTCCAAGAGTGTCTAGAAACTGTACATGTATTCATCCCCCGACTTGTCTGAAGAAGACTGGATGTAAAAATGATGGTTTACATGTGCTATACTAAAGGGTGCACTTACTTATTCACACCATCATTTTGGCTTTTAGATTTCTATTTCATGAACTAATTCATTTTTTTCCACTGCGAGTTCAAAGGGCATTATTTTTAGAAATTTTAATAAGCCTGATTTATTTTTTTTATGTCACAAAAAATTCAAACCCATAAAAGCTCAAGCGGGCACTAACCTTTTCACATCACTGTAGGTGTAACCAAGTCCAGCACCACTCACAGTGCTGAGCTAAAACTCTCAGCAACACTTCACAAGGAAGCATCACCACTGAAATGTTGATCAAGGATCAAAGGTTAATCTAGCACCAAGTTCAATTTGTGCAGTGGGTCCAGTAAATCAAGTCAATTATGCAACATCACAGGTCCTCAGACAGAAGAATGGAATAACAAATTTAACTAGAAAATGATCAGAATAAATAGAAGAGGAAGCCCCTCAACAGCTGAAACGTCCATCCCACGGCCTACAACCAAGTCTAGAAGGACCTTGTACACTCAATCAACACTTAATGTTCTCTGGCTCTCAAAAATTTCTCTGTCTCTGCCACACAGTTATGTGGAGTGCCATCTAACGGGTGTGGTCAATTTGGTGGCGGGATTCACTGTGTGACAACGTTGTATTGTTATTTCTGGAGCGGAACACAACTTCATATCCAGTGCGTCTAGCTTGTGTTAAGACAAAACGTTGACTGGTTAGCAGGCATGTAACTGATGCGACGTGTACAACGTTACTGCATGTCCCATGATTATGGATGATGCTTTTGAAATGCAAAGGCAGCTGCTGCTAGACCTGATAGCATGGTGGCAATCCTGTTTCAATTGTCAAGCTTTGTACTATAATAGGCCAATGGTTGTTTCCTTCATTTGTTTCCTGCATTAGTACAGCACAAGCATAACCAGCTTTTCAGTAACATACAAATGGAAAGGTTTCCCATAATCTGGGTTACCTAACGCGGGAGCAGATTGCATGTCTGTTTTTAGGGCCTCAAAAGCTCCCGTTGCCTCATCTGCCAGACGAGGAGAGCTGCATTGTGTTTGCCCCACTGCTCTAATCATGGCACGCAAGGTGCAGTTTTTATAGCATAATCACAAATCCACGGCCGACTGTACCCTGCCATCCCAAGGAATGAAAATCTGTCCCACTGTTTGGGGTTTGGGAGCCTTGATTATAGCCTCCACTTGGCTTGGGGCTATACATCGCGTGGTCCCACACAACTGTCTTCCCAAGTATTCTACTGTTGTTTGCAGAACTGCAATTTGTCCTTACTTACTTTATGACCTCCATCTGCCAATGCATGCAATACAATTAATGAATCTTTTTCACACTGTTCTTGAGTCTCTGATGCAATAAGGAGATCATCCATATATTGCACCAATGTACTGGGTATATCAAGGTGTTGTAAATCTTCAGCCAGGACTTTGTTAAAGATGGCTGGGGACAGGTTCAGTCCTGAGGTAGCCGTGTATACGTTAGCGTTGTCCCAGAAATGTGAATGCAAACAAATGTTGTGAGTCTGGGTGCACAGGCCACTGAAATAGGCTGAACACAGATCGATTACTGTGTACCATTTTGCTCCAGCAGGGATGCTTGATAGTATAGTATGCGGATCAGGTACTATAGGTGCATCCATTTCATTATTGCATTGATAGGACGCAGATCATGTACCAGCCGATACTCTTTGGTATTGTTTTAGGGATAGGATAGATAGGAGTATTGCATGGGCTTGCAGTTTTTATTAAAACTCCAGCTGCCATTAGTCCCTTAATTACTGGTTTTATGCCTTCAATAGCCTGAGGTTTTAATGGATACTGCCTTGGTGAGGCAGTTTTGCTCCCGGTTTTTACTTTTATTTTACTGGTAAGGCTGTTTTTACTAGTCCTACATCCGTTTTGCTTTTGGACCACACCACTGGTGGTATTTGCTCTAACAATTTCTTGTTGGGCCGATAACACCATCTGTCCCTCTGATCTAGGATTGAGCTCCACTTTTTGAGCTATAGCCTCATCATTACTTTTAAATTAATTCGTATAAACTGCTGGTCTTTTGACAGATGTACTTGTGGACTTTCCATGTTTTGCCATTCTTCAACTTCTGAGGCTGTCTTTACCATTGGACCTAGGTCATGGGATTCGTACTTTTCTGAGACTAAAAGGGTCACATGAGGCATGGCATTCGGCACTTGATACCATTGTTGTTCAGCTGAAGTTAGCTTGACAGAAGCTGCGGCCCCTTGGGGGCTAAATAAATTTCTGTGGTGGTTATGTGAAACAGCCGTTGATTCATCAATGCATCCCAGCAGCATGCATAGTCAGTTGTCTTGTTTGGCATCGAACATCAGGGTGACATGTAAAGGTAAACTAGGTGTATATACTGCTTCATAGTGTTGTTCTGCCAGGGCTTCCATTTTTCCCATTCCAGTTGAAGATTTGAATTTTCTGGTTGTAACTTCAGCCAGTATACCATGGGTTGCACAGGTCGGACCTTGTTTTCCATGTCCATAAGCACCATAATGTTGGCGAGTGCTTGTCAGGAAAGTGTATTTGCAGTCCTTGATGGGTACACACTATCTGGTTTGTAGCTTACATAAAATGTCTCTTCCCAGCAAATTCACAGGTGTATTTTGTGAGTATAACAGGGGTGCTTCAATTTTTTTCCTGCAATCGTTACAGGAAGTGGGCGTGTAAACGGTATTATTTGAGTCTTCCCAGAGAAGCCGATGGCTTAATTACAGACCCAGAGAGGGGGAGATGAGCGCCCATTTCCCTATGCAAGAGTATGTTGCCCCTGTATCCACCATGAACGGGAAATCTCTGTTTTGTATATTAACAGTGACGGTTGGCTCTTCCTTAGGTATCATCGAAATAGCCAATGCCACCGTTTCCCCCTCTGTCTTCTCTAGGCCTCCCTATTGCCAATAGGCAGAGGGTCCAACCCAAGGTCGGGCCGGACAATTTCTCATTCGATGTCCAGGTTGTCCACAGCTCCAACACTCATTAGAGGGTTGATCCCTATTGGGGGTGTTGGTCCCATAGGCGGTCCCGCTTGACTGTTCCTGGGAGCTGAGTTTTGGAATCTACTTCCAAATGAAGGTTGGCGAGATCCTCTTCGCCACCCTCCTCTTTGACCTTGAAAGTTCCGTGACTCTCCTCTCCACCCATGACTGTAGGTGGGTCCATTTCCGGGTGTGCCAGTGCTATGGTAGTGATAGTGATGCTCCATGGTGCTGAGACTTCTCCTGTAGGAGTGCTTCCTGCTGCTTGGGGGCTCTGTGTGGCTGTTACCACAGGTGCCTGTATGGTGGCAGCAGTGTTTGCGTAGGGCCTGTGCTTGCCGACTCAGAAGGAACAGGGGTCATCATTGGTGCCTGGGTGTTTTTTTTTTCTTGACTTTGGTTAGCTCTCCCAACTGCATCTGCACCAATTTTTTCGTCAGGGATTTTGCTGCATCTTCTTCTTTTTGTTTTTCTTTCTTGTAGATTTCAAGATGGTGACAAATATGCTCAGAGTATAAAGCCCAATTCATTTTCGATAGTCCCACGACTCCATCTAGGGCTTTCTGAACCTCATCTGGTAGAGCCTTTTTTTACAGTTATTTTAAACAGGATTTCAGTTGCTGGAGAATGGTTCCATGCATTTCCTGTTTCCTCCGCCCATCTCTTCTGGAATCGGTGCAGGAACTTCTTTGGGCACTCTTCAGGTGTCCACTTCATCATCCAATTTAGAGGGATCCAAGACCTCAGGGTACTTTCTTCTCAGTCCTTCCCACATGGAGTTTCTATAGCGATTAAAGGGGACTTCATCATGTTGATTAGTGCCCATCATTGTGTTAATCCAACCTTTCCTGCTAATTCTTCAGTGTCATGTTTTCCCATGACATGCATTAGCAAGGCTTTTATGTCACCTAAAGACAAGGTTACCCCTGCAGTGCCTTCTTCTAAGGCAGTTATCCATCTCCAGCTCCTTGGGTGATGTCTGGCAGTCTGTTGGCCAGCCCCACCATGTCTGTCCAGCTCCATGGGGTATACACATGATGACCATTTCTAACCACCAATGGGCATATGAGGTCTTCGTCCTCCTCTTCTTCTGTGCGGGCTCCCTACTGTCTTCCAGATCGAGTGCGACTGACTGGTTCCAGGCAGTCCATCCAGTCGGTTATATTCTGTTCTAAAGCCGCTATGTCTTTGGCTACACATTGTTGTCTTTGCCTGAGTCGGGCCTCTTTTGCACTCTCAATGATGATCTCACCAGAAATTTTTCGGGTGGGTGGCTGTATAATGTGATTCCCTTGATTGGGCGTCGACTGTTGTAATATTCTTCTTTCCTCGGTGTCCCTATGTCTTTGTATTCTTTCCTTCGCTAGCCGAAGTTGCTCAGCTAGTTCTTCATTATCTCTTCTGGCCAGATCCAGTGTGTCACAGAAGCTCTTGTGCCACTCTTCGGAGCCTCTATAGCCTGTGAAGGTCCAGTCGGCTGACTTATGGTGGGAGGGGACGGTTTTCAGTGGACCTCGATGTGCAGGCGGAGCCTTCAGGTCTCTCTCTTTATCCTCGTCTGCCTCCGTGTCACTGTTATTTGTGGCCCCCCTGCTGGTCGTGGTGAGCGACCACTTACTTTCGGACTTGGAGACCTTGTATGATCCATTTGACAGACTGAGGACCTGTCTCCTTGTGGCTCTCGAGCTTTTAGTGTCAGTGTGAATTTGCCCTCCACATCCATGCCTTGGTCCTCTTCACGAGTTTCTAATACAAATTGTCCAGCTGTCTTTCCCATATCATGACGTTTATATGGGGGTGGCTCTGATTCCCAGCTCGGTGCACTGGCTTTAGTCTCTTTGGATCTTTCTCTGTCATTTTTTCTCTTTTCTGCTGTAGCCTCTGTGCTTCCCTTGAACAAGGCCAAAACTTCTTTTCTTCAGTGCGTTTTTTGTTGTTTTTTACGTTCTTCTGCTGATCTTTAATTTCTTTTTTCTGTATTTCTACCGCAACTGCACTCACACATCACCGGATCAAATGATCCCACCAAAGGCCATTGCCTGCCCCCATGTGACCTTTTGTGCCACTTTCTCATACATTGGTTGCTTAGTGCGTTTTCCTGGATATTTTCTTAGTACTAAGTCTAGCGGGGTACTTTCCCGACCTTGACCTTGAGAGTTACCCATGTAACCCTGACAAACGCTATGTGAGGTGTTTCTATGGGTTCTGGTAGTCCCTCAGGGGCTGTCCTGATCCAGACCAATAACTTGCTGGCTGTAACACCTGTTTGTATTTTAAACCCTTAAAAGGATTAAATTTCCAACTGCTATGCCCGTCTTCTTTTTCTTTAACTAAATATGAAAATTTACCTGTTTCCCACCGAACCTTCCTTGGGACCACAGTCAGAGTCAACCTAGGAAACAGTTCTTCACCTGGATCGGTTGGTGTTACTAAATGATTTAATGGTATGCTAAGTTCTTTATTAGGGTCAGCACAAAGCAGCTCCAGCCACGGGGTTAAACCCTGATGCCACAGACGTCTTATCAGCAGCTCCCAATTAATTAGAGGGAATTGTTCTTTCTTTTGCTTCAGATTGATTACCTTAGTAATCTGCCATAATTTCTGATTGATCTCTTGTTCGTCCTGCCAATGTTTGCTCCTACCCTGTCAAAATAGGTCCTTTCCAGCCAAAAATGTGTCCTGATTCCCTGGGTTCGATGTCTCCGTCAGTCAAGTAATGTTCTGGGAGTATTATTTCATCATCACTTAAGTCTCCCATCAAAGACTGTCCCAAGCATTGATCAGTCTGTCAGCTTTTTCACTATAATCTAAGCTTTAACTCTTTTGATTTATAACCAACTTTATTTATTTAATCCTCTTACAACCCTAACACCTCCTAATGTCTTTGCTCCGACTTTCTATTTCCCTTCTAATTTTTATTTTATTTTATTTATTTTTTTTAACTTTCTGCGCTCGTTTTCTGCTGTTGTTTATTAGTTTTCTCTCTTTGAAATAATATTACCTTCTCTGTATTTACATAGCACTCTTCTCCTGTTTTTCTTCACTGCCTCTGTTTCACACTTTCCTCTCTGCCTGTCATGCACCTCCCAAGTCCTCCTGTTGGGTCTAAATACCTCCCCCTCGTACTCTTTCACATTAATCTTGTATGTCAGCCAGCCTGCAAGTTCTCACAGCTTTACACAGATTACTCTCCACTCTCCCCCACCCATCTTCAAAAGCTTTATACACAAAAATTATTAAAACAACTTTCTATATATCTCTATCTAGACTTCTGCCACTTTTCACTCCGCGCTTTAAACAACCTTTTTATTCACTTAACACCAATGTGTTCTGTTTAAGCATGTATCTCTTCTTCACGTTAGACAGCTTCTCCGGCGCTGTCAGCAACTTATATTACTTTTTTTACAAACCCTCTTGAGCGTACAATATTTCATTTACTTCTACGCCTTACCGCGCCTCGCGTGCGTATCCTGTGCTTAATATATTATTTTTCACCAGCTCCTTTCTGAGCATACAATATTCATTTACTTCTACGCCTTACCGCGCCTCGCGTGCGTATCCTGTGCTTACTATATTATTTTCACAAGCTCCTTTCTGAGCATAATATTTCATTTATTTCTACGCCTTACCGCGCCTCGCGTGCGTATCCTGTGCTTACTATATTATTTTCACAAGCTCCTTCTGAGCATACAATATTTCATTTATTTCTACGCCTTACCGCGCGCCTCGCGTGCGTATCCTGTGCCTTTCTGCACTTTCTTCTACCTTTTTTTCACTTACTGAGCTCCTCGTGAGCTTAATGTGCCTTTGCACTGAAAATATTCTCTTTTCTTTTCTTATAAAAAACTATACTGTGTACTTAATACTTATTCTTCTCCCACGCCCCACAAGCGTGTATTTGGTGCCTTACTGCACTATTTTCTGCTTCATTAATTCTCATGTATTCTGCACTAACTCTCTATTTATTTTATTTTTTTATAGTTTTTCTCTTTTCTTAAAAAATGACGTCCTTTATTGAGCTCTTTTACTTACTGTCAGCTGTGCTTCTTTGCACTTTTCTCTTTAAATCTCTTTATCACGTACGGTATTTCTACTGCGCCCCTCAGGCGCTTATCTTGTGCTTTCTCTGCACGTATTCTCTTGTTAAACTTTTTTCTCACTTATTTCACTTCAGTCTCTTTAAACTCTTTAAATAACCTTGTATTACCTTGTATCTATTTGTCAGTATACTCCCCTAAATTAACCCCTACAGCGCATGCTATCAGCCGGCACGTTAGTAACGAATTTCAACACCAATTATTCCCCAAGCATCCAGGTTAGTTCTCCACGCACTCTTTCCGCACCAGAGTTCATGAACATTCCTGACCTTTCACTCACATAGACATTCTTTTCCCGGGAACGCACACACCTTCTGAGCATTTTATCTACAAGGCCTGATAATTTTCAATCTTATCTTTTTTAGTCTCTTATCTTTCTTAGTCCAGGTTCTTTTGGGTAAGAGGCAATTAAAAATATCACCTGTCAACTTGGGCGGAAATCCCGACTCACTCCTCCAGATCGTGCAGAAATTATAAAAGGTTTCTGCTTACCTTTTAGTCGTGATCACTGTTATTTACGGTCTGGAGGGATGAGCTGGACTGCCCCAGGCTGCCGGAATGCCCTGGACCCTCCTGAAGCTGGCTCGCCAAGTTCTGTCGCGGCTCGTCTTTAGTCTTCTCAGGATGTCGTCTTTAGATAACACAAACTAATTGCAAGTGATATGCTAGAAAATGACACAACACTTTAGAATAATTCAGCCTTAAGCAAGATAAAATGCACAGAGTTTTTAAGTTTATTTAAGCCTTCACAAAGCTTAGACAAACTGAGTCCTCTAGAGAGACTGAATATGACAACCCGCGCTCGTCTATTTATTGGAGACCCGCGGGCATCGCTCCTCCTTCGACTTTTTTTATTTTTCATTCCCAAGACATGGTTTTCTATTGGAAGCGTCCTCTAGTGAACCCTAAGCAGGTGTTAGGCCATTATTTCAATGTGACAAACGCTCTCATTAAAACATGAAGGATTTACAACTGATTTTTTTAAAAGACCTTCAGCCACAGGTGCAGCTGGCCTGAGGCCCCCTCCGCACGTGGCCTCAGCCACACGTGCAGCTGGCCTGAGGCCCCTGCACGCGGCCTGCGGGAAAGCACCTAAAAGGCCTTGGAAAGCCCCTGACAGACTAAATGACTAATAGAGCCCTTTTTTGGGTTGAACACCTGCTAGTTCAACCAGAGGACATACAGTTCGGATCAGGACACTTGATAGTTCATCACAGTTCAAATATGGACCTAAAAATTCTTCTACACAAGTCTCAAGTCATAATGACCACCAACTGTTTGCAAGCTGACTTGAGACTTGACTTGGGACTTGCAGTTTGATGACTTGAGAATGACTTGACAGTGACTTTGTCCTACCTCTGATTACTGGGCAAACCATCCAACACTTGGTGAATTCTGCTTCATGATGATAGGAAGAGTTGCCATCAAAGGATCAAAAAGCGATGTCGCTATGAACGCTCGGCTGGCATAAGCCAGTTATCCCTGTGGTAACTTTTCTGACACCTCCTGCTTAAAACCCAAAAAGTTAAAAGGATCATGAGCTCCCGCTTTCTCAGTCTGTATTCAGACTGAGAATCAGTCTTGACTTAAGATCAAGCGAGCTTTTGCCGTTCTGCTCCACAGGAGGTTTCTGTCCTCCCTGAGCTCAGGACCCTTATTACTCCCCTGGAATGGCAGCTGAAGGAATGTTTCAGGCCATATCCCCAGTTGCAAACCAGACTGTTAGTCAAAGAAATGTAACAATTGTCTTTTCTCAATTTGAGATCAGCCTTTTAGGAAAGAGAATTAATGCACTTTATTTAAATCACCTGAAGGAGGGCATCTTCGCTACAACAGCAAAACACAAAATAAAAATAAATAAGCAAAAAACAAACAAAAATAAAAACAAACATTTGAATGTGCACATGCCCAAATGTGCATTGCACTGGATTTCATTTGGGACATTTAAACGAATAAACTATTTCCTCACTGATGTACACATCACTCTGATGACTTCTTGTTTTCACATTATTAATAGTTTTGCAGCCTCACCAGTAAGTGTCACCAGAGGAACAATAGCTGTAGAAATATGTGTACATCAGCCATGACGTTTGCATGGGGGCACTGCACATTTCCACAGTCATTTGACTTTTGATACATCTGGACGTTGGCGTGGAGGCAGGCGTATGCCATGTTTTTGTGCATATGCAACCTTTGTACATGAGGCCCCTGGTCTGCATCGGTTTTGCATGCTTCTTTATCTTTCAGCTCTCGCTATTCCAGGGAAACCTGACTGAAGTTGACCCGTGTGTCACCCCTCACTCAGTCACACATTCTTTTCCCTCTTACTCGCTTCCTCTGACAGCATTTTTTTTTTTTTTTTGTCTTTTTACCGGCTCTGCGATGACGATGAACATGTAACAAATAAAGCCTTCATTGGCTTGTTCTTATACAACCCCTGGCAATAATTATGGAATCACTGGCCACCGGCACCTTGGAGAGCTGTTGCACCAAGTGGACTGACATGAATCATGGCTCCAACACGAGAGATGTCAGTTGAAACAAAGGAGAGGATTATCAAACTCTTAAAAGAGGGTAAATCATCACGCAATGTTACAAAAGATGTTGGTTGTTCACAGTCAGCTGTGTCTAAACTCTGGACCAAATACAAACAACATGGGAAGGCTGTTAAAGGCAAACATACTGGTAGACTAAGGAAGACATCAAAGCGTCAAGACAGAAAACTTAAAGCAATATGTCTCAAAAATCGAAAATGCACAACAAAACAAATGAGGAACGAATGGGAGGAAACTGGTGTCAACGTCTGTGACCGAACTGTAAGAAACCGCCTAAAGGAAATTGGATTTACATACAGAAAAGCTAAACAAAAGCCATCATTAACATCTAAACAGAAAAAAAACAAGGTTACAATGGGCTAAGGAAAAGCAATCGTGGACTGTGGATGACTGGATGAAAGTCATATTCAGTGATGAATCTCGAATCTGCATTGGGCAAGGTGATGATGCTGGAACTTTTGTTTGGTGCCGTTCCAATGAGATTTATAAAGATGACTGCCTGAAGAGAACATGTAAATTTCCACAGTCATTGATGATATGGGGCTGCATGTCAGGTAAAGGCACTGGGGAGATGGCTGTCATTACATCATCAATAAATGCACAAGTTTATGTTGATATTTTGGACACTTTTCTTATCCCATCAATTGAAAGGATGTTTGGGGATGATGAAATCATTTTTCAAGATGATAATGCATCTTGCCATAGAGCAAAAACTGTGAAAACATTCCTTGCAAAAAGACACATAGGGTCAATGTCATGGCCTGCAAATAGTACGGATCTTAATCCAATTGAAAATCTTTGGTGGAAGTTGAAGAAAATGGTCCATGACAAGGCTCCAACCTGCAAAGCTGATCTGGCAACAGCAATCAGAGAAAGTTGGAGCCAGATTGATGAAGAGTACTGTTTGTCACTCATTAAGTCCGTGCCTCAGAGACTGCAAGCTGTTATAAAAGCAGGCCCGGCGCCAGATAAAAAATATTAAGGGGGCGATGAGTTTATCACAGGGGGCGGGGTCGCTCCCCCCCCCCCAAAAAAACGTGCGCACCGGAGGAGACGTGCCTCTGAGCGTGCATAATGAATTGGGTGCGCTCCTGTAAAGCTCGTGTATTTAGGCTACACCATTGTAAGAGACTGACTAAGAGTAAAGAGTGATAACAGTATTTTTTTAATTATTATTTGAATGTATAGACCCTCGGTCAAGTGATCTCCTACATACCACACAGAGCCGGTGTTCTGTCGAGATGAGGTGCGCCAACTTTGACACTCTGAGCTGTGACGTACCTTCGTGTTGTCCAATAGGAACGACGCGTCGGACCAAAACACGGAAAACTCGTGGCAGAAACCACTGATCTGTACAAAATGGATCGGACCAATCCGATTGGTGCAGAAACCACTGATCTGTACAAAACAATAATGTGTCACAGGACTGCTCATTAGAGAGCAGTTTTCTGAAGAAAATCATTGGAAATGTTTTTTTGATGTTGTTTGTTACCTCAAAATTTCTGATTACTGTTAAAAAAAAGTTTAGAACACTTGTAATTAAAATATTAAATAAATCAATAAATGGTTCTTTAGAAACCTTTTATCTGTAAATTAAAACCACCTGTTATTTTATATTCGATAATTTCTTGTTTAACATAAGGAACCTCAGACATTTATTTTTAGACAAATAAAATAACATGGAAACTTGTATATTTTTTAAGTCTGGTAGATTATTTATATCTCATTTCAACCAGAAAAACACTAAATAAATACAAATGTTTATTATAAATGCAAAAGGAAATAATTTAACAATGACTGCAGTGTGATTGTAAAGGTATCACTTCCTGTTCCGGAGCACAGCGGTGTTTTTTGTATCTGTTAGCTGTTTAATCTGCACAGTTAGATTGATCTAGTTAACTAGATAACGATTGTTTCACAGTGTAATCTTCATGTGCCTTAACTAAAGCACTCCCTCTGCTGAATCACCTCTAAATTATTTACACATTATTCACTTTGTGTGTTTTAGGAATCCGCTAGCTTAGCGCATGTACTAGCACTTAGCCGGTTTAGCATGGCGGCTTCTCCTGTCTCTCCCGCACTTTTCTGCTCTGGGGTGTGAAATGTTTAGTTATTCCTCAGCCTCCTTTAGCAGTAATGGTACTTGTAATAAGTGTAGCTTATTCGTAACTTTGGAGGCCAGGCTGGGCGAATTGGAGACTCGGCTCCGAACCGTGGAAAATTCTACAGCTAGCCAGGCCCCTGTAGTCGGTGCGGACCAAGGTAGCTTAGCCGCCGTTAGTTTCCCTCTGGCAGATCCCGAGCAGCCAGGAAAGGAGGCCGACTGGGTGACTGTGAGGAGGAAGCGTAGCCCTAAACAGAAGCCCCGTGTACACCGCCAACCCGTTCACATTTCTAACCGTTTTTCCCCACTCGGCGACACACCCGCCGAGGATCAAACTCTGGTTATTGGCGACTCTGTTTGAGAAATGTGAAGTTAGCGACACCAGCAACCATAGTCAATTGTCTTCCGGGGGCCAGAGCAGGCGACATTGAAGGAAATTTGAAACTGCTGGCTAAGGCTAAGCGTAAATTTGGTAAGATTGTAATTCACATCGGCAGTAATGACACCCGGTTACGCCAATCGGAGGTCACTAAAATTAACATTGAATCGGTGTGTAACTTTGCAAAAACAATGTCGGACTCTGTAGTTTTCTCTGGGCCCCTCCCCAATCGGACCGGGAGTGACATGTTTAGCCGCATGTTCTCCTTGAATTGCTGGCTGTCTGAGTGGTGTCCAAAAAATGAGGTGGGCTTCATAGATAATTGGCAAAGCTTCTGGGGAAAACCTGGTCTTGTTAGGAGAGACGGCATCCATCCCACTTTGGATGGAGCAGCTCTCATTTCTAGAAAGCTTCTCTCCCCCTGCCATCCCCTCATTACCCATCCCCGTAGAGACGGTGCCTGCTGCCAGACCACCAATAACCAGCAAAAATCTATTTAAGCATAAAAATTCAAAAAGAAAAAATAATATAGCACCTTCAACTGCACCACAGACTAAAACAGTTAAATGTGGTCTATTAAACATTAGGTCTCTCTTTTCTAAGTCTCTGTTAGTAAATGATATAATAATTGATCAACATATTGATTTATTCTGCCTTACAGAAACCTGGTTACAGCAGGATGAATATGTTAGTTTAAATGAGTCAACACCCCCGAGTCACACTAACTGCCAGAACGTAGCACGGGCCGAGGCGGAGGATTAGCAGCAATCTTCCATTCCAGCTTATTAATTAATCAAAAACCCAGACAGAGCTTTAATTCATTTGAAAGCTTGACTCTTAGTCTTGTCCATCCCATTGGAAGTCCCAAAAACCAGGTTTATTTGTTGTTATCTATCGTCCTCCTGGTCGTTACTGTGAGTTTCTCTGTGAATTTTCAGAACTTTTGTCTGACTTAGTGCTTAGCTCAGATAAGATAATTATAGTGGGCGATTTTAACATCCACACAGATGCTGAGAATGACAGCCTCAACACTGCATTTAATCTATTATTAGACTCAATTGGCTTTGCTCAAAATGTAAATGAGTCCACCCACCACTTTAATCATATCTTAGATCTTGTTCTGACTTATGGTATGGAAATTGAAGACTTAACAGTATTCCCTGAAAACTCCCTTCTGTCTGATCATTTCTTAATAACATTTACATTTACTCTGATGGACTACCCAGCAGTGGGGAATAAGTTTCATTACACTAGAAGTCTTTCAGAAAGCGCTGTAAGTAGGTTTAAGGATATGATTCCTTCTTTATGTTCTCTAATGCCATATACCAACACAGTGCAGAGTAGCTACCTAAACTCTGTAAGTGAGATAGAGTATCTCATCAATAGTTTTACATCCTCATTGAAGACAACTTTGGATGCTGTAGCTCCTCTGAAAAAGAGAGCTTTAAATCAGAAGTGCCTGACTCCGTGGTATAACTCACAAACTCGCAGCTTAAAGCAGATAACCCGTAAGTTGGAGAGGAAATGGCGTCTCACTAATTTAGAAGATCTTCACTTAGCCTGGACAAAGAGTCTGTTGCTCTATAAAAAAAGCCCTCCGTAAAGCTAGGACATCTTACTACTCATCACTAATTGAAGAAAATAAGAACAACCCCAGATTTCTTTTCAGCACTGTAGCCAGGCTGACAAAGAGTCAGAGCTCTATTGAGCCGAGTATTCCTTTAACTTTAACTAGTAATGACTTCATGACTTTCTTTGCTAATAAAATTTTAACTATTAGAGAAAAAATTACTCATAACCATCCCAAAGACGTATCGTTATCTTTGGCTGCTTTCAGTGATGCCGGTATTTGGTTAGACTCTTTCTCTCAGATTGTTCTATCTGAGTTATTTTCATTAGTTACTTCATCCAAACCATCAACATGTCTATTAGACCCCATTCCTACCAGGCTGCTCAAGGAAGCCCTACCATTATTTAATGCTTCGATCTTAAATATGATCAATCTATCTTTATTAGTTGGCTATGTACCTCAGGCTTTTAAGGTGGCAGTAATTAAACCATTACTTAAAAAGCCATCACATGACCAGCTATCTTAGCTAATTATAGGCCAATCTCCAACCTTCCTTTTCTCTCAAAAATTCTTGAAAGGGTAGTTGTAAAACAGCTAACTGATCATCTGCAGAGGAATGGTCTATTTGAAGAGTTTCAGTCAGGTTTTAGAATTCATCATAGTACAGAAACAGCATTAGTGAAGGTTACAAATGATCTTCTTATGGCCTCAGACAGTGGACTCATCTCTGTGCTTGTTCTGTTAGACCTCAGTGCTGCTTTTGATACTGTTGACCATAACATTTTATTACAGAGATTAGAGCATGCCATAGGTATTAAATGCACTGCACTGCAGTGGTTTGAATCATATTTATCTAATAGATTACAATTTGTTCATGTAAATGGGGAATCTTCTTCACAGACTAAGGTTAATTATGGAGTTCCACAAGGTTCTGTGCTAGGACCAATTTTCACTTTATACATGCTTCCTTAGGCAGTATTATTAGACGGCATTGCTTAAATTTTCATTGTTACGCAGATGATACCCAGCTTTATCTATCCATGAAGCCAGAGGACACACACCAATTAGCTAAACTGCAGGATTGTCTTACAGACATAAGGACATGGATGACCTCTAATTTCCTGCTTTTAAACTCAAATAAAACTGAAGTTATTGTACTTGGCCCCACAGATCTTAGAAACATGGTGTCTAACCAGATCCTTACTCTGGATGGCATTACCCTGACCTCTAGTAATACTGTGAGAAATCTTGGAGTCATTTTTGATCAGGATATGTCATTCAAAGCGCATATTAAACAAATATGTAAGACTGCTTTTTTGCATTTACGCAATATCTCTAAAATTAGAAAGGTCTTGTCTCAGAGTGATGCTGAAAAACTAATTCATGCATTTATTTCCTCTAGGCTGGACTATTGTAATTCATTATTATCAGGTTGTCCTAAAAGTTCCCTGAAAAGCCTTCAGTTAATTCAAAATGCTGCAGCTAGAGTACTGACGGGGACTAGAAGGAGAGAGCATATCTCACCCATATTGGCCTCTCTTCATTGGCTTCCTGTTAATTCTAGAATATAATTTAAAATTCTTCTTCTTGCTTATAAGGTTTTGAATAATCAGGTCCCATCTTATCTTAGGGACCTCATAGTACCATATCACTCCAATAGAGCGCTTCGCTCTCAGACTGCAGGATTACTTGTAGTTCCTAGGGTTTGTAAGAGTAGAATGGGAGGCAGAGCATTCAGCTTTCAGGCTCCTCTCCTGTGGAACCAGCTCCCAATTCGGATCAGGGAGACAGACACCCTCTCTACTTTTAAGATTAGGCTTAAAACTTTCCTTTTTGCTAAAGCTTATAGTTAGGGCTGGATCGGGTGACCCTGAACCATCCCTTAGTTATGCTGCTATAGACTTAGGACTGCTGGGGGGTTCCCATGATGCACTGAGTGTTTCTTTCTCTTTTTGCTCTGTATGCACCACTCTGCATTTAATCATTAGTGATTGATCTCTGCTCCCCTCCACAGCATGTCTTTTTCCTGGTTCTCTCCCTCAGCCCCAACCAGTCCCAGCAGAAGACTGCCCTCCCTGAGCCTGGTTTCTGCTGGAGGTTTCTTCGTGTTAAAAGGGAGTTTTTCCTTCCCACTGTCGCCAAGTGCTGCTCACGGGGGTCGTTTGACCATTGGGGTTTTTTACGTAATTATTGTATGGCCTTGCCTTACAATATAAAGCGCCTTGGGGCAACTGTTTGTTGTGATTTGGCGCTATATAAATAAAATTGATTGATTGATTGATTAAAGTAGGATTTCTGTGACATAAACCTCATGATCAATTTTTTATAGTCATTTAATCTTGTAATTTTGTCAAAATATGTAATTGCCTTTAATGTTATCAGGACAGAGTCATTTCTAAAATATGAATTTGAGCACAATAAGTGGAGAGCTTCTACTTGTGCAAATGTCTTTTGACTTTGATTCGTGGACATTTTTAATGATCCGTTCATTTATTGTTAAAATATAAAATGAAACAGCTTTTTAAAAAATAACAAAATAGTTGCTGTTGAAAGAGCCTTTTATTTAGAAGCAGGTGATGTTCTGCTGGATTCTCAGGACCAGATGAAGGTCTCTTCTGCAGCTTTGAACTCTGGTGGTGTTGCTGAAAAGCAGAGATGTTTTTCTTTCGACTGGACTTCGTGGTGTTCAGCTCATCAATGGAAGTTTGGTTGTCTGCACAGCAAATGTTCCTGATTGGGACAAATAAAAATACTTCTTTAAATATAAAGAAACACTAACAGTTTATACATTAAAAAAGGGGGGGGGGGGGGGGGGGGGGACGGCAAAAAAAAAAAACGATGGAAAAAAACGCCTGAAAAATAAATTATTTAAAGCTGAGCTTTTGTGGGTCTGAAAAAAGCTGTAGCTTTATTTGGTAAAATAAAAAAGACTGAACCATTTACAAATTAAAAGTGTCACTCAGATCAACTGTGCTAAAAGGGTAAGCTAACGTTAGCCGATCATTAAACCTTCACAGTCAGTAAACGTCCCGTTTTATTTTACATTATTCTCACTCAGTAAAGCTGCAGAACTAAACTCCATTGGGCAAAATGGGACTTCGCATATATCCACAACGTGGGAGATTTCGGACTGAGTGGGTTTGCTCCATCACCCGGTGGCCTGGATCGCTCTGCCCAGTGATGATGCCTGAAGGCCGGCTTCTCCGTGCGGGTCGGATCGATATCCCACCAAGACGTCAGTCCTCCCTCGGTCGTTGTCTCTCCGAAAAGTAGCTGAAAAAGCTTCTCCCAGTAGGGTGATGGGAGAATCGTTCTGCTGTTTTTTAAAGGTTTTTTTGTGGCTCAGGCGACGCAAATTCAAGATGGTGATCGCTGAACTTTATTCAGGTTGTGGAAACAGCCAGAGTGTGACGTAGCAATCTCCCCTTGCCGCTTCCGAAGCAACGTGTCTGACATCACGACGCGTTGGAAACGCACCGCCCTCTGCCACACTGACAAGCGCAACCCTCAACCTATAAGTCCCTTGAACACAGACACACGCCATATCCGTTTGTTTTAAAATTACGTTAGTTAATTAATTTTGTTTATTTGTTAAATACGTGATGTTAGTGAATAACTAATATTTTGCTATATTTTCCAGTATTTCTTTTTCTTTCTTTTTTATTTTTTTGATAACTCTAACATCCGAGGGGGCGAGGTTGATGAAGTGAGGGGGCGTCGCCCCCAAACGCCCCCTCGTGGCGCCGGCTATGTATAAAAGCCAGAGGTGGTGCAACAAAATACTAGTGATGTGTTGGAGCGTTCTTTTGTTTTTCATGATTACAGAATTGAGTGATTCCATATTTTTTTCCTCTGCTTGGTCTAAAAAAGTATCCGTTACTGACTGCCACAATTTTTTTTCCTGATTTCTTATATTGTTTCTTAAAGCCAGAAAGTTGCCATTTGAAATGACTTTAGTTTTGTGTCATGTCTGTAATCTGCTTTTTTTTTCTACAAAATTAAACAACTGAATGAACATCCAACCGAGGCTGGTGATTCCATAATTTTTGCCAGGGGTTGTAGCTGCAAGCTCGCCAGCGGCTTGATAGGGGGAGTGTATGTGTCGTTGTGCCATAAAAGCAAGAACCATGACTCTTTTTCAAAGGACACTGGGTTGGTGTCCCTAAAGTTGCAAGACTGGTTTTCTACTATGAGATGATTCCCCCATTCTCCCCAAAACATGTCATTTAGCGATTACAACTACTCCCAAACTGTAAAATTAAGGTAAAAATGTTGCAAAGTTCCTCTTTAATGTATAAGATGCCAAATAACATATATATTTTTCAAATAAATTATAGTTACTAGAAGTAGCACTACACAGAAAAGAAACAAAAGCCAAAGCAATAAGTAGCTGAGAGAAAGCAAAAGCAATAGAAAGAAAGCAAAAGCAATAGAGGGAAAGTGAAAGCAAAATAGACAAAGACAACATAGTAAAAGAAAACTCCCCCTTCCCATTGATCCTTCACTGGAACACTGTAAGTGTGTTTAGTAAATGGATGGATGGATGAAAGCGTCCACATGGAAACCTGCATTTTGCAGCTACTCTGTAAAATTCAGACCATATGAGCAGCACTTCCTGAGATCTGCAATAATGTCCAGGGATGCACTCAGCCACAGATGGACAGACAAATAAATCAAAAGCACATACTGTACTTCACCACTGTAATCATGGACAAAAATAATTATTTCAGATGCCAAACACACACACACACACACACAGATATATATATATATATATATATATATATATATATATATATATATATATATATATATATATATAGAGATATATATATATATAGATATATATAATGTAAAAAATAAAATTATGAAACCTGATAAATATTCATAAATAAATTATATGTGATGAATTTCATATTTTCATTTCATTTCATGTATTCTTTTTACATGAGAATGTACAGTACAGACACAATACATTCACAGTAAGAACAGGAGTAGGATTTTTTAATCCCTACCCCATTCTCACACAGAGAATACAGTAAACAATTAACATAGATGGCCACATACAGTATGACTTTTTTTTTACATTGTTTTTACAAATAAGACTTCAACATTTCTTTTTTAAATTTAAATTTGAATAATATTCAAACATGATTTTAATTCATTTCCCAAAGAGTTCCATAACTTAACTCCAGCATGTGAGACACTCATTTGTTTAAGTGTTATTCTAGAAAAAGGTCATTTAAAATCAAGATTTCGTCTACTATTTTCATCATCTTTCATTAATTCTTATCTTTAATGAGAATGAATATGAAAATTGGGTTCTATTTATGTGATTTTTTTTTTTTTGGTATATAAGTCACACCAGAGTACGTCACAGGACCTCAAAAACTGTTTTAGAAAATGTGACTTATAATATGAGTAATTGTGTTTTACAATCATTTTAATATTGCATGATCATTACCTCCGCCAGGGAGGTTATGTTTTCGGACATGTCCGTTTGTTTGTTAGTTAGTACGATTACTCAAAAAATCCACAACAGATTTCAATGAAATTTTTACCAGGGGTGTATCTTGGCCTAACTTAGACGTCATTAAATTTTGGTAATGCTCCAGAACACGATCCAGATCCAGCAATTTTTTTAAGGATTCTTTATGATTGCAGGATAGGGCCAATTTCAACATTTTCACAATTTCACAAAGGCTGAACAAAAATTAAGTTATGACACAACAATAATTTAGCATTTGTTTCTCCTCACTGAATAAAGTTGTGTAGTTCATGCAGTTTCTCTTTATGAATACATTTGCTGAAGATCTAAGGGTTTAACCACTGAATCTGAAACATGACAGTAGATGCGTGAAACAACGTCGAATAAGTCTCTTTGCCAAAGGGTATTCCATGTGACGTCAGTGACCCTATGGCCTTGGCGGAGGTTTGCGCTCTCCGAGTGCTTCTAGTTTGTATCTGTGTTTGTGTGGTATTCTACTGGCCAGTACACTTATAAAGATATCATTATTATTATGGAATTTAAAAAAAATATAGCTGACATATTCAATTTTGTTGGAAATGATTTTGTGTTGACATGCCAATAAAAATGGGAACCGGGGGCATCAAACACTGCACACACGTCGATGATGATGCAGCACAAAAGTGTCTCTCCTTTTAACTATTACTACTACTACTACTACTAAAAGTGCTCAATAGCCAATATCACTCCCTCTATGTCAAAGTATACATTTAACAAGTTTGGCTCAATTGGTGCCGTTTGGACAGAAGAGGGACACATACACGGACACCTACACACACGTCTCTATATGATGTATATAAATTCTTCCATGTTATTATCTCTCCTCAAAATGTGTCCTCTACATTTTGAGTTATCATGCACAGACAGACAGATGGGTTGGGCCACATTACTGTCACCACTGTAAGTTGGTAAAGATAACAGCAAAACAAACATCCAAAGTAAAACAGTCGCTGGTCTAATTCATCCAATCACTTTAAGAAGATTAACAATTATGTCTTTAAAATCATTCACTGACCTTCCCTGACAGTTTTTTCATCAAAACATTCCACAGATGCAAAGCATTGATAAAGCAGGTGACATTTTTAGTTTTCTTCTGAATTTATTATAAGTCCAACAGAAAAGAAAGCAGAGTATATATGAATGTACAAGAGAGAAGTCAGTATTCTCACAGCACACTGACTCCAATCAGCAAAAACACAGAAGAATTCCAAACGCAATTGTGCAGACAGGCTGAAAAAATCTATTCAGGCAAAAAATAACATAAAATACAAGATTTACTTTAAAAAAAAAATTACAATTGTGCTTCATTTGTTCAACAGTAAATACGTTTCTTCAGCTGCACATTGAAAAATAGCAACATGCTACAAGTAGAAATACTGCTTCAGTTAAAACCATTTTGTTTGTATTTTTTACAAAGAAAAAAGCATATGTATAATATAGTAATATTTTGTCTTACATCAACAAATTCTCCACAACTACACTACAGAACCCTAATATACTACATTATATTTTAAAAGCTGTATTTGTGAAAACCAAAAATTGTCCAAACAAACAATTTCATGTTGCAGTGTATTTTTTTTTTTTTTTGCCTTTTCCAGATCAATGTACATAAATAAAAGCTATAGTTTCCACCACACAAATAACAAAGAAAATGATAACTAGAGGTACAAACTCAAAATTCTTACTTTCTAAGTCATGATTATGACATTTTAAGTAACAATTATGACTGCTGATGTCAAAATTACGAGTTTAAAAATAAAAAAAAAATGCTGTATGTGTATAAAAACTTATTATGCAACTTATAAAAATACGTCTCCACTTTTTAGCTCAGAATTCTGAGTCAGAAAGTGGAAATCACTGACTTTTTCTGTATTTTCCTTATCACCATGGTAGATCAGGTATATTTACACCTCAAATTGTTGTTGTTATTATATTATCTTTTCTACTTCTCTATCTTCCTTACTTCCTTCATCTCTCCCTCTCACGCCCTAACCGGTTATGGCTGATGTTCTCTCCACAGAGTCTGGTCTTCTTGAGGTTTCTTCCTGTAAAGGGGAGTTTTTGCTTGCCTCTGTCGCCTTGTCGCAGCTAAGGCGATTCTTTCTGCAGCCAATCATATCCACTGGTGGGCAGTTGGCCCATCCAGCTTCACCAGCCCCGTTTGCCGACAAAATGTCGTTACCAGGCTCCACGACGAGGACGTGGGGTTGCACTTTGGAACCCATTAGAGAATTAAATTAGGATATTCATATCAATACATCACTGTGGATCAGAAACCTGGAGAGAAACAGCATCGTCCATAACATCCCTACAGGTCTTTATAAACTGCTGCCTCTGGATCTTCTTTGAAGTGACGTGACCAAATACAATCAGTATCGTGTCAGAGAACTAATCAACATCTCGTAGGCAACCCACCCCTGATCCATATGTGGAAGTGAATAAGCCAAACACTGAATACGTAAATCGTGCTTGTGCTTGGAGAATGTTAAGTCTATAAATCACATAGCAAATCCGCATACACTGAAAAAGAACCAACTTAGAAAAATGTACAATTGGGAAAAAACTGAATTAATTAAGTTGTTTGAACTTATATTTGATCTAACTTATCAACTTAAGTTCAAACAACTTAATTCAGGTTATACCAACTGTATCGTTTTTTTTTTTAAGTTGGTGTTGTGTGGGCCGCTGAAGAGGAGGTACTGCTGGCCCACCACCACCAGTCGGCGCCCTGCTTGGAGTGCGGGCTTCAAGCATGAGAGGGCACCGAGACAACAGAGAGTGACAGCTGTCACTCATTTACACCAGCTGTCACCAATCACCACCGTCCCTACAAAAGCCGGATTATTACTCCACCTCCTCGCCGAGAAATCAGCTACCGTCTAAGGTAACCTTCTCTGCTGTGATTATTGTTGTATCTAACATTGTTCTGTGTGCAGCCGTGTTCCTGCGGGCTCTGTCTGAAGCTGGATTGGCGGATAGTGGGAGGGCGACGTTCTTCACCTCTCACTTCATCCAGGGACGAGACTAACAGGAGCTGCACGGGTGAAATTGTTTCTGGAGGTGGAGGTTCTCCCTCCTTGAAGATCCGTAGGTGAAGGATTACTGGGTGTGTGGATACACACTCACCATTAACTGTTTTTCATCTTCTGCCAGCAGTACCAGGGTCTGCAACAGAAGACGGTGACCACCTGGGGACTCAGGACTTGGCGGCTCCGGTGTTCTTCAGGCCGTTGGTGGTGGAAGCTGTGTGGGTCCCGGCTCTCCGATCGCCAGAGGTCTCCCTATCTTCGAGCCTGCCCGCACATCACCTTGTGTTTAATTGGCATTCAACACATATCTTTGTCTGTATCCAGTTGTGCGTTTCACAACATTAAATTGTTACTCTTTGTCTTATCCATTGTCCGTTCATTTGCGCCCCCTGTTGCGGGTCCGTGTTACGACACCTTCCCAACAGTTGGTTCAATTATTCTCTTTTTCAGTGTAGTATGAACCACACCTGAAGTGCCTTACATTGATGTTTTTAGTGATTTCAATTAGTCTCTTCATTAGCACTACATAAATCAAACTGAAATGATCGTTTTTGTTTTACAACCATCAGCAATCATCTCATCATGTTACTCTGCTCCTGTCTGCACACCTGTTCACAGTTTGCTTTTGACCACTTTCCCATGATCCTCTGCTGGACCATCTCTGACGCCGAGACCCAAATGGTCCAGACATTGCCTCCTGTCTGCTTGCCAGGTCATTTGTATGTTTCTCAATTTCTTGGAACCACAACTGTGGATGGAAATCACAGGAAACTTGGAGGAAAGCCATGTAGATGCCAGTGGAGACACTTTGAACCTGAACCCTCAACTCCAATAATAGTTTCTACTTGTAGAATTGTAGTTTCTTTTGGTAGAAACTATGATGGAAGTCACTGGTATAATTATAGTTTCAACTAGTAGAAAGTCCAGTTGGTACAAACTCAGATTGGAATTTCTGTCTGTCGGATTTCCTGCTTACTGACAACAGTCAGTGAGCATGCTGAGGGTTCTCAGGTAAGCCGTGCTCGATGAAAGACGACTCTTCAGCATTAGCCATGGCTTTATAAACATGTGTGTGTCCAGTGAGGTTTTGACCATTTAGGACCTAAAGTGTAGATCATCTCCAAGTCCTTCTTTTCAAGTGGTATGGACGACACATTCAATAAGATTTCTTTTTTACTGGACTCGTTTCTTTCTTTCATGGCTTTTTTCAGACAGCGCTGCAACAGAGAAGAGAGAAAATGCATTCACATTAGTCATGAAAAAGAATGACAGACATAATTTATGAAAGCATAGTTTTCTAAAAGTGAGACCAGACGGTTGTTGACTGTGTGTGAATCTCACAGCCTGATATATTCTTAAATTCATTTCTTAAGGCTGCTGCAAATTGAAGGGGATTTGCATCAGTGACCAGTAGAAGTAAATCAAATTGGTGTTTGTTATCATGTCACCGAGCGACGTCATATAATGTACTTTTAAAAATAGTGATGTCATTTACAACACAGCGGAAAACAATGGTGGATAGTACAAGTGTCTTTCCTTTGTTAAAGTTCCTTAATTATCAAATTGTGGCCACACTAGCTCACTAGGTATTAGTCCACAGAACACTGTTTTCTGTGCTAGCTTAGCGAGTTAGCATGATGTAACTGCAATACTGATGTAACTGCAATATTATTGCCTTAAGAATATTTTGGATGGCCAAGCCTTAAATATTTGATAATTTAAAGAATGCTAATATTCCATACATGTCATAACATCATTATTGTATTTGCACTGGTGGAATATCTTCAAAAATTAAATAAAAACATTTTCCCTAAATGTGCTAACTTGTTCATGATAAGGACTAACATGTTATTTTCCAACCAGAACAACAATAACATGACCATTAATAGAATAGTTTAATATATGTTGGTAAACACACTTAAATTAATATCAAAATTCTTTCTGACATCCTCATAATAAGATATGGTCCATGTTGACCACTGGGTAGGACATAGTTTAACCTAGATTAGCACATAGGTTAAAAACATTCAATGGGATTCACAATCTAGTTTTCACTAAAACATTTGCTTAGGAAGTAATGTATTTATGGAAACATATTTGATAACTTACATAACTCCAGACGAATATTACAAGTGATGTTATCAGCAACAAAGTGGCAAAAATGACAGCGTAAGCATCTAGCATTACTTTGTTGGGCGGATTCTCAGGACAACCTGAAATGAAATTGAAAATTCAAATTAACTGTTTTGGAACCATCAGAACTGCAACACAATGATGAATCAGGACAGCATTCTGTTTATTGTAGTTTGTTCTGTTATCTGCTGACATTCTGCATCATTTTACCAGGAGGCAAATAGCTGAAGCTAATGAAAAGAATGTGTTTTTGAATGTATTCTGCTTCCATGTGATACCTGGTGGGCAGTGTTCTGAAATGGATGTTCAGCCATTCAAGCCAAATAATGAGAAAATGCAATGAGTGCAAAGTGTTTGTAAATGTGAGGCTTCAACTTGTTGATGAGGTGGGACTTCTAAATAAATGCTGATGTATGACAATTAGATTTTTAGATTTGACATGTGGTTGAGCCCATTGCACTCGTTCTTCACCCCCCCCCCCCCCCACAACCCATGCAATAATTAGTATGAATTATTATGATTATCATGCAAAAGTATCTTTGCACTCCAATGAGGTTGAAGATAAATAATCTGAAGAACGTCAACAAAGAGCAAAACAGATTAATACAACAGTATACTGAGGGAGTTTTACTTTGTCAGCAGGGTTACGATTTGTTTTTCTCCATGAGGAATCTTTATTAACCTCTAGTTGTGGAATGTATTTTAAAAAACGTACCTCTTAGAATGAGATGAACTTGACTCTCCTGATTCTGTTCACCCACAGGTGCTGCCAGATGACAAACGTATATTCCGCTGTCACTGTACGTCACGTTGGGCAGGAAGAGATCACCGGTGTTGCCCAGCAAATCCACGTGTCTCTCTATGCCATTGTACCTCTGAATGGTGCCATTGGGAAGCTTTTTAGATAACAGTCCCTTGATGACAGCAGACGGCTGCTCTTCAACCTGTGACATCAGCAACAATTTATGAGAATTAGTACCAGACAGATAAGAAAGGCTGACATATTTTGTATATATATATATATATATATATATATCAAATGTAAAAATAAAACAACTTTTGATCTGATACTAGTGCACAAAAACTGTATAGTTCTCTGTATGATTGAGATTATTTATCTTTGTGCCAAATAATATGGAACTTTAACAACAAATCCCATTCTCAACTATAAAAAGAAACTGTAATGTTAGGCATCAATAAGGATTATGGACAGTTATCCAATACCTGACAAATCAGTATACATGAGTTCTGTTTCTGTGCTAATCAGTTCTTCCTTTAACCCCAAAATACTTAAAATACACAGTATACTAAATAACATAACAGTGTAGTAAATATTCATATGGGTAAAAAAGACAAAATGATGAACATCAGTGATGAATTAGTTGTACATCACAAATCAAGTCAGATCTGCACCTCTTTTTTTTTTTTCCTTTTTGAGGGGCCGTTTAAAACAGTACCAACCTAGGTTAAGCCTGAGCACTGGCCTTTCCAACAGGGACTGAATCCTGAGTAACCTACTACACCTGGCTTCTACCATCATGTCCAAAATGATGGTTTCTTCTGTTGTTATCGCCACCATGGAAGTTATATTTTCATTATTGTCGGTCTGATCTGTCTCTTTCTGGGTGTGTTCAGTTTTTAAAAATATCTCAAAAGAACAAGAAAATATATCATTGATATATTGACTCATTGGCCTTGGATAAAAAAACCCAACAACAACAACAACTCCTCTGGATCAGGAACCAAATTCTGCCTGTTAGTTTTGATTGTAATTCCTTTAATTTTATTTTCTGATTATTTTTATTTTGATCCAGGGAGGGGTCCATGCTTTGATCCTTGATCCTCGTGCATTTACTCCTGAAATTGCCTTTCAACTTTGACATTTGACTCCAATTCCTTTGATCTTTTATCTTGATTTTTTTTCTCCTTACCCAGGGAGGAATCCTTCCTTTGATCAGTGGTGATGATTTCTTACATGCTGATCCTGACTTTCATTTTCGCTTGCTACTCTCCAGTCCTTCTGATTCTTTAATCCTGATCCAGCCTTTCAGACTTGAGCTTTGATCCTGATTTCTTTGATCCTGAACCTGTTTTTTTGTGGGGGTTGGGTCTTTGATTCCAGTTCTTGATTGCAGGATCCAAGGCATCAACAATCAGGATCATAATTCACTGATTAGGATCAAAGTCCAGCAATCAGGAAAAAGCCCAGGAACAGAATGAAAGACAAGTGATCAGGATCACTGATCATGATCAGAGATGAGTGATCAAGATTAATAGTAAACCATCACAATTAAAGCTTGGGGATCAGGATCAAAGGACAACAATCAGGGTCAAAGAATATTAGAGATTGAAGAAAGCACCTTGTTACAAATTAAAACAAGTATAAAAGAAAATAGACTTAAGTGTGTGTTCTTCAAGCGCCCCTGTAGTTTACTGTATATTAACAAGATAAAAACACAACTTAAAATATATATTTTTTTTTTATATCCCACTATTGCACATCCATAGAAGTATGAAACAATGATATCAACATCCCAAATACAAATCTGAAGAGACAGAACACACGTCTGTGTGTTTGGTGGAGCATCTCTGGTATTTGAGCATAAATTATAAAAGTAGTGCTAATGAAAAGTGCTCCAACAAGTGTTTCTTACCTGCCTGTACCATGTCAGCTTGATGTACTGGACTCCAGGCTTGAGATTAGCGGTGCATCTGAGAGTGTAGTCCACACCACAAACAGACTTTATCTCCAACACGTCCTGCCTGACAGCTAGGCACAAAGCTGAAGACAAAACCCCATAAAACATACAAGAACCCATATATTAATCTGACAGTTACATCTACACACAACAGACAATAACAGTGTTTTTTATTATTATATTACATGTCTGCCATTGTTTCATATTCACTGGTTTTCAGTTAAATCAAAAATAAATACATGGAAAGAGTATTCCACAGAAGTAAATACGTATATCTAGTGCAAGCCTTGAAAGCTGAATAATTCATGGAAAATAGTGGTGAGTGCCACCAAGACACCCTTAACAACTCTGAAGGAAAATCAAGATAAATTTGGTCATCTGAATAGAATTAAAGAATAATAATAATCATAAGAATGGTCATGGGGCAGCAGAGAAGATTATTAGGGCCAGGCTGCCAACCATTGGTGAACTGTCAGAAAAGCGCTGCTTATCCGGGGCAAGAAGGATAATCAAAGATACTTCACATCCCTTTAACAATGTTTTCCCTCCTGCCCTCAGGTAGACTGTACCAAAGCCTGAGTTGTAAAACCCGCAGATTCAGGAACAGCTTTTACCCAACTGCCATGACAGTTAAATACAAATCGATAGAAAGGACTGTACAGTATAGAATGTAACATATAGAATACATTGTAACATCTGGTAGCAATGTTATCCTCATAGCATCTCCATATGTGCGATATCATATATATGTGCAAGTTTTTTTTTTTTTTTTTTACATATTTATCACTATCACACTGCTTGGAGGGGTGGTGGCCAAGTGGTTAATGCGCTTGGTTTCAGTTCGGAAGGTTCTGGGTTCAAATCCCACCCCTGCCACATTTCTCCATGTAATGTGGAGATGCGTCAGGAAGGGCATCCGGCGTAAAACCTGTGCCAAATCAACATGCAGATCCACCTTGGATTTGCTGTGGCGACCCCGAGTGCAAACAAGGGAGCAGCCGAAGGGACTTACTTACTTACTTACACTGCTTGGACTGGTATTCTGTTTTCCTCTATTTGAGCAGTACATCGATATTTTGTTCTGTGACAGCATCTGTGAGGTTTTTTTTACTGAATGACAATAAAAACAAGTCCAAGTCTCAGGAGAAATTCTCAAACTAAACACATACACTTCAATTTACAAGTTACATAAAGAAAATGGGTAAAAAAAATATCTGGAGACTAAAGTTTAACTTATGTGCCATCAACATACCACAAACAGAATTTTGCTGAGTTCACGTGTGCAAAGGAGGTGCACTTTTCAATTGTTATTTCTCTGACTACAATAGTAGTCTCAATTTTTAAATAACTAGAAAGTAAACTAATCAAATATTAAGCATGAGGTTAAAAAAAATTATTTTGAAAACTGACGCCTCGTTTCTATTGCCGTTACTGCGCATGCGCAATAGCGGCACTTTTAGAAAATAAACGCACACCGTTTTTGCGCATCTGTCTTGAAAGTCCGTTTAATCTCCGTCACACAACTAATCTCTTGTTCTTCACGAGCAGCAGGTATAAACACAGAAGCCATTAAATCAGATTAACCAGCGACTTCGAGTACTTTTGGATTCAACACGGATCTACTGTCCGAGATGTTTAATATACTCACCGAGCGACAGAAGCAGCAGGACACCGTGAAGATCAAACATCTTGAAGCAGGAGATTTCACTGCAACGTGTCACAACCTGCGCACACACGGATTATAAGAACCCGAAAGACTCGTCACAGGACACGCCCCCAGCCATGACGACACAAATAGTCCCTGGTCGGATTTTCCCTGTTCCTCTATATAAGTTATTGGACTAATCTCAAGTAAACAACCGGTCATAACACAAAGTTTTAATAAAGCGCCGTAGAAGTGCAAGCGAGACATGGATCAAAGACAACATTATGACGAAAAGCTTCGTTAAAAGTCTGAAGGAGGGTGGGCAGTCGTTTAAAGAATGTGAAAAGGTCATTTAATAAGGGGAGAATTTTTAGTTTGTTTTTATTTTTTTGTATTATATTTCCTGAACAACACACATTGTACTAAAATTCGTTCTATCTATAACATTTGCTGTGGAATGATCATTCTGTACACTGTTAAGTTCAGAAAAAAATGAGAAAAGAAGTGCAATGAAGGGAGAAATATTATTTAATAAGTACATTCGTATCAATATCCGGGATTTTGCGGGACTCTATTATATAACACTGGATCACTCATTGGCTCACAGACTCCATACAAACCGCTGAAGCAAACGGGCGGCCATCTTACTACTCACAATTTACGCAGACTGCACTTAGACGGCTTATTAGAACGCCAACAATTTCGAGTAATAACCGAGCTGATTCTCTCATTTCCTTATTTTTGTTCTTTGGATAATGTAGCCTTCATCCCTCCTAATATATGTCTGCCATGATACATATTTGATTTATCTTCTTTCTTTCTTTTAGTATTTTGACACATTCTCCCCTTCTAATTACTCATATCTCACTGGGACAAATGCACTTCTAAAAACTATCATTCTTTAATCAAAGTTTATACAAGTTTTGTGTAATCATTAGCAAGCGCATCGATATACAGTACGTTTATATAAAGATTTTTTTAACAGTTACACTGAAAGAACACCACTTAACGAGTTCCAGAAGAGTTGGTTTTCCCTTGCAGTGACAATATTTATTACACACAGCTCTATGAGCTTCAGCCTAATTTACGTAATAAAGCTCATATTAAACAACACCTAAAGCTCCAAAACTATGTACAAGTAGATCTAATGTCTTAAAATTGTTCGTCCAACACAAAACCCAACATGTGGCTACACACAGGCTGCTTATTATTAATTATCATCATTATTATTATTATTATTATTATTATTATTATTATCTAGGCCTATATGATGGAATAAGGGACACAACTCTTCAAATTATTGTTCATTACTTTCCATTTCAATCATACTCACAGGTGAAATGTTCGTCCAAAGCCTTTGAACCGGCGATTTGCGCAGTTTATAGCTGCACATGAAGGCAGTTTTTGGCAAAATCACAAAGAATAAAATTACATGCGCCTGGATAAAGATCAACAGAAAAGACCGTTCAGGAGCGGCACATGCGAGTGGTAATATGGCGGCCGATTTGCTTCAAAAATATTGGCGATCCAGTCTTATATACAACACCCAGAAAGAATGAAGCTGAAGACCGAATCCTGTTTCAAACTCTCGTTAAAGTAAGAAAGAACATTCGTGGATTAACCATGTATTAAAAAATGGATTAAGGAGGTGAAAGCTCCTTCCTTTCTAAAATATTTCTTTGTTGGAGCTAAATGAATTCTACTGTTAAAGTGTTGGGCTAAAATAAAAATGGAAGTGAGACGAGACTTGCTCAAGGGATTTCCCCGTGTGTCTGTTCGAAACCAAAAGGGAATTCCCCAAATAAACCATAACGTGCAAACGTTGGCGTCATCCTCTGAATTAACTTTTACTTTAGTTATGTGCACAAATATAATTACATTACAGTTATGCAATATTTTCTGAATTAATTTTGAGTTTGTCTATCTCCTTTTCGAATTGTAGTATTATGTTTTTTATTGAAATGAATCCATGCTGTTCCATGATTTGTTCTTAATGTTTTAATTTTTATTTCTACTTTAGCATGGACTTCTTTGGCTCCATTATTAAAGTAAGTCACAATTCTGTGACGTTCTATTGCTCTCTTCTCAGACATTTCTAAATTCAGTATAACTGTATTATAATATGATTATTGGTATAATTTTATGTCTTGCTGAAGTAAAGTCAGTCAAGATCTGTGAATTCTAATGGCAGTTATTACAGTTGGGCCACTGAACAGCTCAAGAGCCCCCGGCCTCCCTTACCAAAAAGTAGTACATGCAAGTATGTTTCAAGTATACTTCCAGTTTTTTTTTATATATACTTATCAGTACTATTTTTTTGGTAAGGGCTGCCAAACACATTGATTCCACCATCACTGGTATAAGGCAAAACAAAAATTTATTTGCACAGCAGCAGGGGTCCAGCTACAATTTGCTAGAAGGCACATGGGAGATACAAACTTGGATTTGATCCATTTTGTTGTATAAAAATGCTGCACTCCATTATGAAACTGTGAGTGATGATGAAAATATAAAACTTGCAGTATGCACAATTTCTGCAATAGGTAATGCGCAGGTGATGCCATGGATCACGTGATATGCACTTATGCAGCGAAACTAGACAGCAACTTCCGCATTGCGATTGAACCTTGTTTAGCTGTTTAGCAGATCTGCTCTTTTGCTTTATTTACGACTGTCTACAGAAATTATACCAACAGGGTGTTTCATTGCTGTGCATTTGATGGCACGAACCATACATTTTTATCCTTTAACCGCTGATAAAGAGTGGTGTGAAAATTGGGTGGCTGCCGTGAGAAGAGAGGCTTGGTTACCTGACCCTTTTGCAACTCTGCATGGCCATGCAATGATGTCAACGTGCGTGACAATTTTAAAGTTCTTTATCCTGTCTTTATGCAATTTTTCTGGATTATGCTTTTTCTGGATTAATTTGTCCCTCACCAAGCTCTTCTTTCTACAATCATCAACCTCCAAATCAAAGGTAAGGTCTACAATTTCCTTCATGAATTGTCATTTGAGTGTTTTTCTCCAACTCCATGTTGTGAAGTTGGTCATATTTGCAGACCTTTCTGCCAAACGTATTTGATCCATCATCAAAATGTAATCAGCATGCGCCTGAAAAAACTTATAAATATGACGGGAGAGGAAGGAGTGAATACATAAAAGTCACAAATCACAGCATTTTGCGGTGTCTGATTTAGCAGGTGCACGTCAGGTTGTGGGTCCCGTGTCTGAACATGGTTTTAAAAAAGGGCCAGACTTTTAATCAAGGATAGACGGTACCCACGTACCTTGAAATGGTGAGTGTCAGTGCTGAACTTTATTTCGTACCTCTGTTACTGGGCACGTCCAGATTGCTCTGTCCGGTACATATGAGAGGTTTTTAATGGAAATGCATTGCGGTCAAACAGGACATTTTGTCCGATGTGAGCGAAAATCTGTTATACAAAATCCGATCCAGCATCAGCCATGCTGTGGTGTACACAGAGCTTGCCATCCAATATGGCTGCGTACACAAAACTGCATGTTGCGTGTGACAGAGCACACCGTCTATTGCAGGGACAGAAGCTGATAACATCTTCGGGGTTGTCTTGTCATTTTGGTGGCTTTCCTCACTAGTCACCTTCTTGCACAGTATGGTACTGTATGATAAATCTGTCCGGAGGTGGAAGCTCCCAAAAACTGTTTGTATTTCTGAATAACTGAGGTAAAAGTAGTCCAAGAGTGTCTAGAAACTGTACATGTATTCATCCCCCGACTTGTCTGAAGAAGACTGGATGTAAAAATGATGGTTTACATGTGCTATACTAAAGGGTGCACTTACTTATTCACACCATCATTTTGGCTTTTAGATTTCTATTTCATGAACTAATTCATTTTTTTCCACTGCGAGTTCAAAGGGCATTATTTTTAGAAATTTTAATAAGCCTGATTTATTTTTTTTTATGTCACAAAAAATTCAAACCCATAAAAGCTCAAGCGGGCACTAACCTTTTCACATCACTGTAGGTGTAACCAAGTCCAGCACCACTCACAGTGCTGAGCTAAAACTCTCAGCAACACTTCACAAGGAAGCATCACCACTGAAATGTTGATCAAGGATCAAAGGTTAATCTAGCACCAAGTTCAATTTGTGCAGTGGGTCCAGTAAATCAAGTCAATTATGCAACATCACAGGTCCTCAGACAGAAGAATGGAATAACAAATTTAACTAGAAAATGATCAGAATAAATAGAAGAGGAAGCCCCTCAACAGCTGAAACGTCCATCCCACGGCCTACAACCAAGTCTAGAAGGACCTTGTACACTCAATCAACACTTAAAATGCACATTATCAGATGGACTGTCTGCATTCTGTTATCTCATTAAAATCGGTGTATAATAAGAATGTTACAAATATTGTAAGACTAGTTGAACGTAGCTGTAAGTGATGCTGATGTATGAACAACTCCTTTTACAGTAAAGTAGTGATTTGCTGTTTCATGTTACTGTCAAAATGATCCCAGTGGTTTCCAAGCTTGGGAATTCTTAAACACTACTTCCTGCCAGCAGGCCTTTGTTGACCCTGAAACAGGATTCTCATGACATCTCAGGGGGATGACAGCTGCGAGAAAGAAATTCACAAAATAGGAGCGCTCTACCCTTTTTCTGATCTTGCTTATTCCAGTCAAGGGTGACATGGGGCTGGAGGCTGTTCCCAGTGATCACTGGGCGAGAGGTGAGGTTCACTCTGGACAGGCTGGACAGGCTGCCCAATCTGCATGTCTTTGGAAGTGGGAGGAAGCCGGAGCACCTGTAGGAACCCACAGGGAATAATGTGCAAACTCCACACAGAAAGGTCGAAAGCAAACTCGGGACGATCTCATAATATCACTATTTCAACATAAATCATAAATCTAACTGCTGAAATATTCCAAGATACAAAATAAACTAAAGTTATTTTCTGCAGAGATTTGAATAACTGAAAGACAGGTCAGATGTAGGAGCATGTGCTGCTGATGTCACAGTACGCAACCGCTCCTGGATGGCAACCAACCAGGCAGACAACTAGCTCATTCCTCAAAAGAAAGTAATTCATGTGTTGCACATCTTGAATCTTATTTAAGTTTTGTGCATAATGTTGGGCTGCAAATCCTGCATCTGGATCCATTGTTGCTTGGATCTGCGAGTATCACTGCGCCATGGTCATAAAATTTGAAACAAGTTGTCAGAAAGTTTTGTGCAATGCTGAAAATAGAATATTACCCTCACTGTATGCAGTTTGTTACTTTCTCAAGCACACTGAACATTCACTCAACAAAAGCTACAAAAATAAGACAACAACATGAACTTTTACTTTATTATAAAAAAAACTGTAGTTCAGTTCCAGTGTCAGTTAAAATAGCAGTGACTATCAGAGTCTTCATCTTTCAGTGGCCTTCTTCAGATTTTGCGATTGGATGGTCCTTTCACCAGGCCCTGCTCTTTCCGCATCACCGGTGCATAAATGCTGCAGTCCCGTGCCTCACAAAAACCCGGAACACCTGGGATTCCAACCACACCGGGTAAACCAGCAGGACCAGGGAATCCCCGTGGTCCACGAGGACCATCTGTGCCATTTTGTGGTTCACCTGGATGACCGGATAAACCTGCAGAGAGGACATTCAAGAAAATAAGGAAGAGTCTGCAGGTACTCTGACGAGAGCAACGTGTAATGCAAAACTAAAACTGGAAGGAGATTTATAAAACTGTGTTCAGTAAAAGTCAACCACAGACGCACTGAGGCGCATGGTTTCACAAATTCTGTAAAGAGATAAATTTGCAATGTGATATTGCACATTCTGCTATTGGACACATGGACATTAAGCAAAACAAGTCACTGGCTTGCGTGCGCGCGTGTAGGTGCACTTTGTCCCCTGTCTGTCATTGATCTCTGTTTATCTCCTGCTCCCTTGTGGGATTTAGTCATTCAGAACAGTGAAACGGTTTCTTTTCTCCCGGCATACAGCCCTGCAGCTCATTTTCTGTGTTGTTGTTACGCTCACCGCTACCTGATCCTATCTTCGATTCAGCGTCTCTCAGTATTTCTTGCATCTCTGCATTTTTCCATCAGTGGTGTACATTAAAGCGTCTCCTCGACTCTGACCTCTCCTCGTTGCTTGGTTTCCATGCAAGCAGGTATTTCAGATGACAGTCATCTGAGCCTTGTTTCCAGTGATAACAATCTGGTGGGTGTCCTTTGACAGATGGTTGGATCTTGTGTCACCTTCCAGTGTATTTTACATGACTATTCTCTGTAACAGGGTGAAGTGGTTTGACCTCCTGTGTGCTGTTTTTGGACCTGTGATTTTGCTTAACATTATTGGATACTGTAGCTCTGTTTTTCTGGATTGCTAGTTACTCCAGTGTTGGACTTATTTGAAGCACCTGCCTGCTCCCATTTAACTGACATTGAGAACAGTTCTCTTTTCACATTAGGCCCCATTAAAGAAACCCCAAAAACATTAGTTTATCATCCGTGACATCAGAAAAAAATCATGAGGGAGGGTGGGTTTTCATATATACGAGGTCTGTCCATAAAGTATCGTACCTTTTTATTTTTTTCAAAAACTATATGGATTTCATTCATATGTTTTTACGTCAGACATGCTTGAACCCTCGTGCGCATGCATGAGTTTTTCCACGCCTGTCGGTGACGTCATTCGCCTGTGAGCACGCCTTGTGGAAGGAGTGGTCCCGCCCCCTCGTCGGATTTTCATTGTCTGGAAATGGCGGAATGAAAAGGACTTTTTTTCCATCAGAATTTTTTCAGAAGCTGTTAGAGACTGGCACCTGGAAACCATTCGAAAAATGTATCTGGCTTTCAGTGAAAATTTTACGGGCTTCACAGAGAATAAGGACTTTAACTACAGGTTTAAGGACCCCTTTAAAGGACGGTCGGTGCGCCGCGCTGCGAGCTGCGACGATGCGGCACAAACCACTGGATCATTTCTAAGTTGGGACATGTCCAGCTCTCCACAAGTTCTTTTATACTCACTCGACTGGTAAGCACTGAAAGCCGAGATAGACATGTCCCAACTGGTCCTCTAACACTCCGAAACGGAGGTGTTCCTTTGTCTCGCTTCATCAGCGAATCGGTCGTGACGCGCGAAGCCTCCGCGCGGCTTTCCATGACAAAATCTCTTGTTAAAAGTGAAATCTGCCGGAAAATGGCTGATGTCCAGGTCTTGTGATAACCAGAGAAAGAGCACACGACGGTCTCGTATCCACAGAGCCATCAGCTTAGAAATGATCCAGTGGTTTGTGCCGCATCGTCGCAGCTCGCAGTGCGGCGCACCGACCGTCCTTTAAAGGGGTCCTTAAACCTGTAGGTCCTTGTTCTCTGTGAAGCCCGTAAAATTTTCACTGAAAGCCAGATAAATTTTTCAAATGGTTTCCAGGTGCCAGTCTCTAACAGCTTCTGAAAAAATTCTGATGGAAAAAAAAGTCCTTCCGTCATTTCCAGACAATGAAAATCCGACGAGGGGGTGGGACCACTCCTTCCACAAGGCGTGCTCACAGGCGAATGACGTCACCGACAGGCGTGGAAAAACTCACGCATGCGCACGAGGGTTCAAGCATGTCTGACGTAAAAACATATGAATGAAATCCATATAGTTTTTGAAAAAAATAAAAAGGTACGATACTTTATGGACAGACCTCGTGTATATATATATATATATATATATATATATATATAGCCAATCACAGATCAGCCTTTCTGTCCATCATTTACCTGTATTTTGGCATGCTTGGCACCAGAAAGTTATGTTGGATCCAAAAGGATCCAAAAAGGCTAGGACCAAAAGTAATATTGGATCAGTTCCCACTGACCAATAGCGTTAGAGCATACTGCCAACAGCTAACCAATCAGAGCACAGCATACAAAGGTCAGGAACTAGCCGACAGACGCTGGTTGAAAAAATGGCAACAAACATGTCAACAACAGCAGAAAATCGTCTGTCAGCAGAGTTTGCTGAGTTCACAGAGGAGGAACTGGTGGAAATATTGAACTCCAAGGATGCCCAAAACACTAAGAAGGTAGACAAGCACGCTACTGATGTTTTAGAAGCATTCATCGCATCAAAATCGTTGATCACAGCAATTGGAGCTGAATCAACAAACTGTTACTGGACAGAACTTGACAGGCAAGGGCTTGCAAAGTTGTTACGAACATTTTACGCTGAGGTGCGGCTTAACTTGGGAGGGGGGTGGAGAACATAACATCCAATATAACTTTTCTTCATCCAATATTTCTCTATGTTGGACTCCTTACCATCCATTATTTGTATTATATATATATATATATATATATATATAAGTTCTGCCTGATACAACAAGGTAGAAGGATTTTCTACAAAAAAAAAAAGTGAAATTTCAGCTACAGTTTGGCAGAAGGCACACAGAATAGAATATTTCAGCAGCTACAACTCCCTGAGGAAAAACTCACCTTGCAACCGTTGTAAAGCGTACTCGCCACCTACCGGACATGCCGGTGTCACAGACTGAATGGTCCCCCCCCTAAAAATCAGTCTGTCATGCCTTCACTGCACGTGTCATTTCTGAGTGTCAGCAGTGAATCAACGATTATCACCTTGTTTCTGCTTAAAACTGCACTCCAGTCATCATTTATCTCAGCGACAGATATCTGAAGCCTTTGTACAACAATCATTTCCACATGAATTCAGCATTATTTCATAATAAAAGATGGGGGAGTGATCAGAGCGACACAGCAGCACGTCAGACTCAGACGTTCTGCTGTGGCACCTACGTCATTTTGGAGTGTCAGTAGCGATTCACCAGTTATCATTTTGTTTCTGCTTAAAACTGACTCGAGAAAGAGGTTTCACTTTGTCATCTGATGGTTAATAATCACATTGCTCCATCTGATCGCTTTGAGCGTAGAGACTCATTGTCAGTCTTCGATGCATGCGCAGTGAAGGCACAGTGAAGGCAGGCCGGACCAATTTCTAGGTCGCAACACTGGTTCTTGCACCAGCTGTATCGGCATCAATGAAATTCGACAAAATAAAAAATAAAATAAAAATTTGATTGGGGCCGATTTTGACATGCGGTCAGGGATGATAAACTGTTTTTTTTTTTTTTTTTTTTAATGGGGCCTTAGGTACACAATTATTTTTGATTCCTCTGAACTCTTATCACTCAGTGATTTAATAACTGCACATTTTTGGATTCCTCAAACTTTTATCACTAAGTGACTTAAAGGACATGTCGCACTGAAATCATAACAATTTAGGCTGTTAGTAACCATCCGATGATCCACGGGGATTACTTTGTGCACTTCCATGACCGGTTTCAAAGTATACGGCATTCACAGCAAACAGCTATGGAGACTTCTGAAAACAAAGTACTCGTGAGTACTCAGGTGTTTCCAACAGGTGACATCAGAAGCGTCCCAGCGTGCGCTTCAGTGAGCTGACGCACAGATTAATTCCAAAGTTTACACAAGTGTGATGTTGTGTTATGATGACTTGTTTTTAAGTGATAACTGTTTATTTTGATGCAGTCACTGTAAAAGCAGCAGGTGTGAGATGTTTTTTTTTTGTACCTGCAGCAATTAGTCATAAACGCAGCCTGTTAAAAAATGCTAATAAATGTTGTATATAACTGTGAAAAATCTAATAAATATATATATCTGTGTCATCACAGAGACATTCCACATTCATTAAGCGGCAATAAACAGCTGTTTTTTTAAGGGATTATTCAACATTAATTCTCTTTTAAAAAGTTGCTTATAGAGATTGTCAGTTTTATGACATTTGAGAGAGTCTACAGGTAAAATACTGGTTATATATTGTTCAAATTCAGCCAGAAGTCAGTCTAAATTGAGGGTTAAAACAGCTGCTGCGCACACACACACACACACACACACACACACACACACACACACACACACACACACACACACACACACACACACACACTACATCCAAAGACTCTCTCAAAGTAAATAGCTCCATTGAAAAGAACACAAAGCAAAAGATGAAAAAAAAACTTAATATTCTACAACAAAAAGAAGCCCCCCCCCACACGCAGACGTCATGTGCGCACAATCGCAATTACGATCGCCAGGCATGGAACGGTCCACTCGTCCACAGTCAGATTCACAGCCAAAGAGCATTTTCAAGTTCCACTCGGCCAGAGAATAATGTCCAGGTCCACTCGCTCTCGGGTTCTGATTAATGCTCAACTCAACTTCTGTCAGGATCGTGGCACATTACATAGACTATTAGCTCCTGAAAATAGCGTCTTCTGAGTGTGTAAAATACGAGACATACTTCTGCATGTCCAGGCACGTCCGCAGCAGTAAACCAGCAACTGTGGCACAAACAACAGCATCACGACAAGTTCCAAAATCCGACAGACTCTGAAAAAGTTAAGAGTTTCGGGGGTGAAGTGTGTCGTCCCCTCTGTAAATCCGAGCCACTGCTTTCAAAGAAAAGCTCCGAAGCTTTGTTATTGGGCATAACCTCATTCGTTTTGCTCTGTCTGTCTCTGTCTGGGATGTTTGTGTTTTGCTCTTAACTACGTCACACACAGAGAAATGCCGAGAATTGCAGAGTGAGGCATTTTTCGGAAATGCACCTGTTTCCTCGCTTCGGGAGAGGAATAAAAAACATCAGAAACCACTAATTATGAGCGCATGTGCGCAGGGAGATTTACAATCATGAGTACTTTGATGTTGTGTTGTGAACTGGGACGTTAAAACACATGCGACATGTCCTTTAAGAACGGGCACATTTTTGGATTCTTTGAATTGGCCTCACTCAGTACTATGAAGCTCAGTTGCACGACTCTCACCATCGCCACCTGTGGCTATTCATGAAAACTGGCTGTTGTACTCTTTGTTTTTAAACAAGTCCGTCTTTTCATAAATTAATTCGTTTTTTAGCCCATGCTGTCTGGTCACTGCACAGGGCTTGTGGTTGTGGTTCTGGTGCAGCACAGTCGGGAACACAGTAACAAAAGTCCAATGAGTGCTATCATCTTGCAGCTCACCACATAAAAAGGAGACACGCTGAGGATAAACGCTTTCAAATCGAGTCGGTTTCCGATTTCCGTGCAGTATGGATTATGTATGCATTAAATCTTAAATTAAACAATTTCAGTGTGTTAAATCAGAGAAGTAAACAGCTGTCCGATTGTGTTGCAGTGGCTATTTTCTAAAACTCAAATAACACGGTCACACTGCCACACAACCCTGTGGAAAGGATTTCATATTAATTTAGGTATGAAAAAATGAGAAAGGGAGTAAAACGTTTGAGGGAGATAATCAGTGAATGGAGTTTGTGAGAGTGTTTTTGCACAGAAATGTATGAAATTATATTGTAAAGAAGCTATTATTGTGATTGTTTGACAGGTTACCTTCCTAACAACCCTGCAGAAGGGTTTTTGTAATGCAGCCAAAACAGACATTTCTTTCATTTTCTCTCAGCATGGTTTTGAAGTTTGCGTTTCTAGAAAATGAGCGTTTTTCAGTTTCATTCTTCCATTTGCTGCTTCTTCTGATTTAATGTCATAAAATCAAAACCAGTAGAGGTACACAAACTGTTTCATCCATCAGTGTAATGAGAACAGCTTGTTATTACAGTGTGAACTTCTGTGTAAGGACGAGTGATAATGCACCTTTGTCTCCCTGTGGTCCATCAAGTCCTGGCAGGCCTTTACCGGGATCACCTGAAGCACCTTTAGAACCCTTTGTGCCTTTACAAAAAACAAACAAAAACATGAGGATCTTGTGAGAAACAATGTAACTTACAGCTGAATAACACAATGCTTGTTGGTACATTTTGAATTTAACAGTCTCACAGGAAGGACAGTTTGAGACCTTTTTCTTGAAATGATCACTTTATTTTAATGAATTACACATGCTTGGATAATTCATGCGTTCCATGTATTTGATATACTTACTATACAAATACTGTTTAGACAACAGCCTAGCACCAGCCATGCAGCCCCGGTGTTGCTGATCAAACGATCCCCTCTAAAAATTGGTCCACCCTGCCTTTACTGCGCATGCATCTGAGCCTGACTCTCTGAGTCTGACTCTCCACACCCAAAGCAATCAAAGGGAGTAATGTGATTATTAACCATCAGATGACAAAATAAAACCCCTTAAACCATTCTAAAGTCAGTTTTAAGCAGAAACAAGGTGATAATCAGTGAACCGCTCTGATCGCTGCTCCATCTTTTATGATGAAATAATGCTGAATTTATGTGAAAATGATTGTTGAACAAAAGCTTCAGATATCTGTCGCTGAGATAGATGATGACTGGAGTGCAGTTTGAAGCAGAAACGAGGTGATAATCTGTGAATCACTGCTGATGCTCAGAAATTATGCTGCTGACACTCTGAAATGACGCATGGGAAGTGAAGGCAGGGTGGACTGATTTTTAGGGGGGACCGTTCAGTCGGCGACACCGGTATCTCCTCCTCAGCTTGTGCTTTTGTCTTAACAGCCAGGAGTTCCTCTTTTGAATAAAGATGACTGGCTCTTGGTGATATTTTAAGATTAAAATTATCCAAGGGATTACTGTTAGAAAAATTCTTCACTTGAAACCAGATTCAGAACCAAAGCCAAGTTATTTTATCCTTGCAAAAAGGAGCAAACAGTAGTTCACAAAGCTGCAAAGCCTCATTGCTCAAAGGAGTTCTCTGGATGTGGGTGTAGCGCTCTTCCTCCAAGTTGGGGCAGTTATTTTATCTATTCGCAAGGTCATTCTGCACAAACAAGTTCACTTGAATCTTAAAAAAAATGAAGAAAGGTTATATGACTACACAGCATTTAGCAAGGTTACACAAGGAAAACACTTGACATCGTCATTATTTTCCACCAGATAAAAAGAAAAAAGTAAAGTTAAAAGTAAACAGCTCCGTGCTGTGGAGCAACTGGAAAGGCTGCTGTCTCCTACAGCGCCACACGCACGTATACAAATATACAGCAGTGAGCACAGTTGAGCTAATCCGATAACTAATGAAGCTAATGTTTTTGTTAGCGATTAGCTTTTCAGATAACTTTTAAAATCATCAGCGGACCAATTATCTTACGAAGAATTTAGTTCCAATAACTTTCAGTCCGCTAACATTTTTTTTCTGGTAAAGTGAGCAAGGTTTAACGGTCAAAACTGTTTGTAAACCCTAAAACCAAACATTTTAGTCCATCTGTTGTGTGTTCATGGCTGTCGCTTGCTGACAAGCGCAAAACGTGATTGGCCGGTCGATGCGGGAAGCATTGTGGGTAGTGTAGTTCAGGTTCACTTTGGACGTTACAGTGAGTGTTACTGTCCACTTGACTCAGAAACAAAACGGACTCATTTTAACATTATTTTATTTTATTTCTTTGTGACTGACAGCATAATTTAATCGCCAAGACTCAGTGGAAGAGAGGAGATCTCAAGCGCAGCTGTGTTACAGAGGGACTTTTCTTAGACACCGTTTTGGATAATCAGGACGCTTTAATGAATCACACTGAAACCAACAGATAAGAATTTATATTTACTAAGTGTCTTTTATTCTGCCAATCAATGCATTAATGGACATATTTCAGTTTTTTAAGCCACAGGGTTCAAAGCGTGTGGAAAAAAGCTAACATGTATACAGTAGTGTTCAGAATAATAGTAGTGCTATGTGACTAAAAAGATTAATCCAGGTTTTGAGTATATTTCTTAGTGTTACATGAGAAACAAGGTACCAGTAGATTCAGTAGATTCTCACAAATCCAACAAGACCAAGCATCCATAGTATGCACACTCTTAAGGCTATGAAACTGGGCTATTAGTAAAAAAAAAGTAGAAAAGGGGGTGTTCACAATAATAGTAGTGTGGCATTCAGTCAGTGAGTTTGTCAATTTTGTGGAACAAAGAGGTGTGAATCAGGTGTCTCCTATTTAAGGATGAAGCCAGCACCTGTTGAACAAGCTTTTCTCTTTGAAATCCTGAGGAAAATGGGACGTTCAAGACATTGTTCAGAAGAACAGCGTAGTTTGATTAAAAAGTTGATTGGAGAGGGGAAAACTTATACGCAGGTGCAAAAAATTATAGGCTGTTCATCTACAATGATCTCCAATGCTTTAAAATGGAAAAAAAAACAAAACAAAAAAAAAAAAACAGACACGTGGAAGAAAATGGAAAACAACCATCAAAATGGATAGAAGAATAACCAGAATGGCAAAGGCTCACTGATCAGTTCCAGGATGATCAAAGACAGTCTGGAGTTACCTGTAAGAGCTCTGACAGTTAGACGCCTGTGTGAAGCTAATTTATTTGCAAGAATCCCCCGCAAAGTCCCTCTGTTAAATAAAAGACGTGCAGAAGAGGTTACAATTTGCCAAAGAACACATCAACTGGCCTAAAGAGAAATGGAGGAATATTTTGTGGACTGATGAGAGTAAAATTGTCCTTTTTGGGTCCAAGGGCCGCAGACAGTTTGTGAGACGACCCCCAAACTCTGAATTCAAGCCACAGTTCACAGTGAAGACAGTGAAGCATGGTGGTGCAAGCATCATGATGTGGGCATGTTTCTCCTACTATGGTGTTGGGCCTATATATCGCATACCAGGTATCATGGATCAGTTTGGATATGTTATTACACACTAGCACACTAGTAAACCAGCAAAATCTTGGTTCCAAACCAACAAAATTAATGCCTCGCAGATGTGAAGAAATCATGACAAACTGTGGTTATACAACTAAATATGAGTTTAGTGATTCACAGGATTGCTAAAAAAGCAGTTTGAACATAATAGTTTTGAATTTGTAGCATCAACAGCAGATGCTACTATTATTGTGAACACCCCCTTTTCTACTTTTTTTTTAACTAATAGCCCTATTTCATAGCCTTAAGAGTGTGCATATCATGAATGCTTGGTCTTGTTGGATTTGTGAGAATCTACTGAATCTACTGGTACCTTGTTTCCCATGTAACAATAAGAATTATACTCAAAACCTGGATTAATCTTTTTAGTCAAATAACACTGTACAGTTGCTTAGCTGCAACATTTCTGTGTTTGCATGTGTGACGATTTGTTGTTGTGCTTTTATTTTGTCTTATTTGTTAGTATGGACAAAGCAGATGGTCACTCCTCTGAGGCTGGTCTGCTTGAGATTTCTTTGTAGAATCATAAAAAGAAAAAAAAAAAACCTTGAGGGAGTTTTTCCTTACCACTGTTGCCAGTGTGCTTGCTCGGGGGTGTGGGTGTGTGTGTGTGTGTGTGTGTGTGTGTGTGTGTGTGTGTGTGTGTGTGTGTGTGTGTGTGTGTGTGTGTGTGTGTGTGTGTGTGTGTAAGGTTTAACATTTAAACCGTGCTGTGGGGCAACTAATATTGTGAATTGTTGCTGTATCAAATTGAATTGTGTGTATGTGCAGAGTTTACCCATGTCATGAACCGATGAAAATTTAACCTGATTATTGCAGTGTGTGAATAATAGATATAGTGTGCTCGAATTTCATCCGTTTTGGTAGTTTATCCAGAAATCACATTTTGCTCACTCATGACACCCCTCCACTAATACTACACCTCACTGCACCTCATTTTAAGACCAACACACCCACGAGAACGGAAATGTGACCAAGTATATTTGTGATTAAAAAAAAGGTGGTGGGTGTAAAACCGAAACTTCATCTGTTGGAAGCACAATGAACCTTGCATTGCACTGTGCACTGTTTTGTGTTATGACTGTGCAAATGAAAGGTGGTTAGCACACTTGTTTTCAGTGTGGAAGGTTCCCGGTTCAAACCCCACCCTGCCGTGTAGTTGCATCAGGAAGGGCATCCAGCATTAAAATGCAGATCCACCTTGCAGATCTTGTGGTGACTTTGAGTGAAAACAAGGCAGCAGCTGAAGGGAATTATATGAGAACATGTGTTCTCAGCCTGCTTGATGGGAAGGTGGTAAAGAAGGACTGTCCAGAATGTGAGGAGTTCTTACAATTGTTACAGTCACTCAGGTGTGGGAGTGGAGAGCTGGCAATCCACTCAGTCCTTTTTATCACCCGCTGTAAGTCGTTCCTCTCCCCTGCAGCACATCTGGAAAACCAGACTGCATTCAGAATGCTCTCGATGGTGCAGCAAGAAGGCGTTAATGAGCAGATTCTGTTGGAGTTTATTGCGTTTCAGTGTCCTCAGATGAAACAGATGCTTCTGGGTCTTGGGTGTGAGGTATTAAGTCTCCAGGTGAGGGAATCTTAAGGGAATTTGAAGCTGAGGATGTTCACATTCTTCTCCCTACCAATGCACAGCTCAGTGTGGCATTTTTTATTGTTTTTCCTGAAATCCTTGCTTATTTCCTTGGTTTTCTTCATGCTGAAGTTGAGATCATTTTCCTTGCGCTGGGCAGACAGTATCCAGACATCCTCCATATATCCCGCCTCATCGTTGCTGGTGATCAGACCCACTATGGTCGTATCATCTGCAAACTTGACCACAGTTTTGGAGCTGTGGGTGGAGGTGCAGTCACTTGTGAATAGGGAGTACCTGGACTGAGGATACAATCTTGGGGGACGCAATTGCTGAGGGTAACTGTGAAGGAAGTGCGGCGACCCAGTCCGACATGCTGGGGTGTACTGGTCAGGAAATCCAGAATCCACAGACAGAGAGAGCTTTGTAAGCCAAGTGATCAGCTGAGGGAGGGTGTTGTAGTCTGTGATGTTCCATTGCCACATTTTGCATCGACTGCATTCCTGAAACTATCCTCAATGTGCTGCTTGTATATGTGTTCAGTGTCTTTCATGCCTCTGTGCAAGGCTGCCCATGATCTGCTGTAAGCCTCACTGATCCTGAAGTGAGTGCTGCATCCTGAACTCTAAGCAGCAAATTACACACACCTTGAGGAAACAAATTTTGTTATATGCATTGTTCAAAGACAATAAAGACTTTCTTCTTCTGCTACTGAGGACAAGAAACACCAGCTTACCTCTTTCACCCTGTGGCCCCTTTAGCCCTGCCTGTCCTCTGTTGCCTTGAGCTCCTCGGGCCCCCTTTAATCCGGTTTTCCCTGCTTTTCCCTGAGACAAAGAGATACAAATGAAATCAATAAATGGTGAATTATGACATGAAACGATCATGCTTGATAGTGGGCTGGAAGACTCATGATACACCCTTGTGAGTAGACTCTTCTTGGCATGTGCTACATTTATCACATACACCAGGGGTGCACAAGTTCGGTCCTGGAGATCTACCTTCCTGACACTCTTAGTTGTCTCCCTGTTCCAACACACCTGAATCCAATGAAAGGCTCGATAGAAGGCTTTTAATGAGCCTTTCATTGGATTCAGGTGTGTTGGAACAGGGAGACAACTAAGAGTGTCAGGAAGGTAGATCTCCAGGATCGAACTTGGGCACCCCTGACATACACTCTTTGCATTTCGGTGTGACGTCTTCATCTCAACACTCACATCCCAGATAAGCTGCAGATGAGTGACAATCCTGTTTCTCCCATGTGGATGAATCCATCTTTACCCCAATATTAAAATAATGTATGTTAAAACTGAAGACAAATAGCGTGCAATTGTTTGCTTGTTTGTTTTAAATTTCTGTTTATTTTATAATTATATTATTTAGTACTTCATGAGTAAAGTACAGTTTAAAAAAATATTTTCAGTTTCTCCCTGAAACTGCAGTTGAGAGAGGAAGGGCATAAGGAAATATTGCAACACAACAACATAAATGATGTCTGCAGGAGGTACTGGTTTCTTTTTCAGCAGGATGTCACATGGCCCACATGCTACACCTGCAAGTCGACCATAAACTAACAACCAATCGTGCAGATTTGACTGGAACAATAAGTCTGGCCCCGAGTGACTGAAGTGAGATGCTTTCTGGACCTGATTTCAGGTGTTACACAACTTTTCATAATCTGAGAAACAACTACATTTTACAGAATATTTTAAAATTTGGACAATATTCAAAGAATTCAGATACTGCAGCCTATGTGAGTAGGATGTTGAATGTCAAGATAGAACATGAATACTACATCTGCGTGCTGGCCGTGCATCTGGCCACCTTTCTTAATGAAAATCTGTTAAACGCCCATCCTAAATTAAATCATTTTTTAAATTAAAGTTGATTAAACACCCACCCTAAAATAAATTAACTTTGTGACCCAAACACACTGTAAAAAGCAAAAAATAATGAGTCTTTGTGAAATTTCTGCATCTCACCTGTCATCATCAGTGTGTGCTATACGCGAGTTGCGACCAAGTTTGAATTTATCTGGCGCCAAGGCAATAGTCGCACACTGACGGACTGAGTAAAATGATTCTGAGAGTCCCGCTTCTGAGATTGAATGTCCAGAATGTTCCAGATTGAATGTCCAGATTTAATTAATATAAGAAGGGATTTAATTAATATTTTGTTTTTTCAGTAAAAACAGCCTAATCCAGAGGTCTTCAACTTATTCCAGAAAGGCCCAAGAGGGTGCAGGTTTTCTTTGGAACCACCCACTCCACCAGGTGATTTCACTGATTAACTGATTCCATTTGCTCAAAGTGATGTTAATCAGGATCCAGGGTGTTATCTTGACTTCTAATTCTCAATTTCCCTCACACCTACCAAATCTTTTAAATATAACTCATTTTTAAAAATGGGCATTTTAATGAATGACTAAGGGCATTACTGATTACTGATATTGGATGTTGTGGAAGCCTGTGATATTCAGAGTGTTTGTAACATGCATTGCTGTATGAATACATACAGTGAGGAAAATAAGTATTTGAACACCCTGCGATTTTGCAAGTGCTCCCACTTAGAAATCATGGAGGGGTCTGAAATTTTCATCTTAGGTGCATGTCCACTGTGACAGACATAATCTAAAAAAAATAAAAAAAATAAATAAAAATCCAGAAATCACAATGTATGATTTTTTTAACAATTTATTTGTATGTTACTGCTGCAAATAAGTATTTGAACACCTGTGAAAATCAATGTTAATATTTGGTACAGTAGCCTTTGTTTGCAATTACAGAGGTCAAACATTTCCTGTAATTTTTCACCAGGTTTTCACACACTACAGCAGGGATTTTGGTCCACTCCTCCATACAGATCTTCTCTAGATCTTTCAGGTTTGGAGTTTCAGCTCCCTCCAAAGATTTTCTATTGAGTTCAAGTCTGGAGACTGGCCAGGTCACTCCAGGACCTTGAAATGCTTCTTATGGAGCCCCTCCTTAGTTGCCCTGGCTGTGTGTTTGGGGTCATTGTCATGTTGGAAGACCCAGCCATGACCCATCTTCAATGCTCTTACTGAGGGAAGGAGGTTGTTTGCGAAAATCTCGCAATACATGACACCATCCATCCTCCCTTCAATACGGTACAGTCGTCCTGTCCCCTTTGCAGAAGAGCACCCCCAGAGTATGATGTGAGCACCCCCAGAGTATGATTTTTCCCACCCCCATGCTTCATGGTTGGGATGTTTTCTTGGGGTTGTTCTCATCCTCTAAACATGGTAAGTGGAGTTGATTCCAAAAAGCTCTATTCTGGTCATCTGGACCACATGACCTTCTCCCATGCCTCCTCTGGATCATCCAGGTGGTCACTGGTGAACTTCAAACGGGCCTGGACATGTGCTGGTTTGAGCAGGGGGACCTTGCTGCCCTGCAGGATTTTAAACCATGACAGCATAATGTGTTACTAATGTAATCTTTGTGACTGTGGTCCAAGCTCTCTTCAGGTCATTGACCAGATCCTTCTGTGTAGTTCTGAGTTTTCTCAGAATCATCCTTACCCCACAAAGTGAGAGCTTGCATGGAATCCCAGACTGAGGGAGATTGACAGTCATCTTGTATTTCTTCCACTTTCTAATAAATAATCATAACAGTTGTTGTGTTCTACCAAGCTGCTTGCCTGTTGTCCTGTAGTCCATCCCAGCCTTGTGCAGGTCTACAATTTTGTCCCTAGTGTCCTTAGACAGCTCTTTGGTCTTGGCTATGGTGGACAGGTTGGAGTGGGATTGATTGAGTGTGTGAACAGGTGTCTTTTATACAGGTAACAAGTTCAAACATGTGCAATTAATACAGGTAAAGAGTGCAGAATAAGAGGGCTTCTTAAAGAAAAATTAACAGGTCTGTGTGAGCCAGAATTCTTGCTGGTTGGTAGGGGTTCAAATACTTATTTGCAGCAGTAACACACAAATAAATTATTAAAAAAATCATTCATTGTGATTTCCGGATTTCTTTTTAGATTATGTCTCACAGTGGACATGCACCTAAAATGAAAATTTCAGACCCCTCCATGATTTCTAAGTGGGAGAACTTGCAAAACTGCAGGGTGTTCAAATACTTATTTTCCTCACTGTACCTGTCAGCCTCCAAGCTTTTGTAGTTTCTCACCACCTTTAGGCTGAATAAAGCTGGATTCAAGTTCAAATATGTTTAGATTTGTCCGAATTCCAAAGTTGGTCAGCTTTCTGGGTATACCTGTACAACTCCCTTGGAAATTTGTAGGGATCAGGATTTTCTGTCCCTTATCATACCAGCTTGCTCATACCAGCATATCAGCTTGGTAAAGTATCTTTGCCGCGCTTTTGCACCTAATGCCTTCATGTATGTTGAAACATTGGTCATAATTTCATATATATAATTTCATATTACCAGATTTGTTGACTGTGTTGCTCTTCAAATACTAATAACAGTAGCATGCCTTGCTTGTTCAGGCCAGGGTCACGTATATGGTGTCACTTTCAGAATCACCAAATTCTCCTATATGCTATCCTAGTTGGGTTTAAAGAGGATGAAAAGGAGGCCTTTTGGGCTTAAATGGGCAAGACACTGAGGTCAACAAGAGTGAGAAAAGACAGAAATTTTGCAGTGGTATTTGATTTGACAATAATTAACATCATCTTAATGAAATAGTACCTTGCAGAGAAAGCACTTTAGTGGGATAAGAGGTTGGCTGCCAGTTTGTAAACCTGAGTTGATTTCCTGGTCACCCTACCTGTCTGTGCCCTTGGATAAGACATTTAATGCAAATGGTACCATCTTGCGGGGAAGCAGCCTGTGATGGACCTTCATTCCATGCAGGGACAGTTATAGTCTGTAATGCACTTCACCCTACAGAATCTGAAGATAAACACCAGCACCATTGGGCCTCATTGCCTATATAGGACTTATTTCTGTCTGACAGAAGAAAGTAAAACAGCTTGTGACCTACAATAGTAGAAGAAGAGAACTACAAACAACTACAAACAGACCTAATGCACCAATGATCATATTTGAGAGAAGTCAGAAATTGCAAGGGCTTACTAAAACAAAAAAGTAGTGGTAATGGACTAGGAGACTAGGTTATAGAACAGTATGAGATCAGAACAAGAAGAACCAAAGATAATTAAATTCTGAAGTACAAATTCAAGGAGAGAATGAAGAAAAAGGCAACGGTGAATATTGTAAATGAAACAGCCTTAATCATGCTTCCCATTTTTAAGATCAAGTGAGTTTCTTGAAGGGGTCAAGAGACCTGAGCTGCACCATCGTCATGTGATTTGTGCTTACACTGGAGTGGGACTTACAGGTTTGCCTGGTGATCCTGGTGGCCCTCTGACACCTGGGGGACCTATGAGGGTGCGACTGTTGATGGGACAGCCTTGGGAGCACTTGGACTGGATGGAGGCAGCATACTGGGAGATCTGAGCTGTGACCACACCCCTGCAGAGTTGAAGAACCTGCTCTTCAGATAGACCAGGACCCTGTAGAATAGATTCACCATTATTATTCTCTACATTCAGTCATATCATCTGGGACTGAGGCATTAATTTGATGACCAAACAGAAGGTGAGCAATTTTGCTGATAAAAGTTGTTGCTAACTATCAAATTATAGTGTAAAAATGTCATGAATTTAACAGTACAACAAAAATATCTGAAGTCAGCCATAATCAACATTATAATTGTCTCCTTTTTGGACTTAAAGCTAGTGTTACCTTTCATTCACAATCTGTACCTACTCATTCTGTTTGAGGGTTACAGCTCAGGTCAGTAGTAACCCCAATGGCAGACAACCAATCTGACAACCACCTCTGGAAATAGCATGTATCTGTCACAGCAAAGTGAGCTTCCCTTTGGCGTTTCATAGCTGGGATCCTCAACAATGAGGCCTCTGCATGCTGGATCATGCCAAAGTACCTTAGGTCACTGGTTAGTGTCCATGTCTATGAACCATAGAGTAACATATGAAGTGCCAGGACTCAAGAAAGTTGGATCTTTGTTCTCCTGCAAAGGCATCAGCATCACCACACACCTCTGACCATTAACCTTATGATTCCATAAGCACTTCCCAGGTGTCTCTCGATCTTGAAGTCCGAACAGTCAGAAATATGAATGTCACTGCAGAGATAAGTGACCCTCTCTCTATGTTAGTCACATTCGCTGCATTCTGATGGATGTGTCTATGAAGTCATTGAAAACTAGGATCTTCATCTTGATCCAGGACCACTGCAAACCCAGAAACCAAATTCTTCACTTAATTTCTCAAAGACTATTTCCACAAAGATTACAGCTCTGTCCACAAAGTCAAGTTCAATAAACAGCCCCTCACCGACAAAGATACGTAACACACTGGACTCCACAACCCTAACCAACATAATTCATGCACAAATACAATAGGAACCAGAATAGATCCTTGATAAACACCAGAATTCAATGGAAAAAAGAGACTCTGTCCCCAGGTGGAACAGCACTCACACTACCTGTATACAAGCCAGCTATAATGTCCAGTGAATTACTGGGGATCCCACAAATTGTAATAGGTTTCCACAAAACAGTCCAGTTAACCAAACAAAACACTGCCAAAACGGTCACCTGCTGCAAACAAGCTCTGCTGATATTCAAGCTTGTGTTCTGTAAATACTGGCAGAACTGGGATGTGGACAATGGCTGACTTCTTGTGCATGAACCTAGAATGCTCCAGCTAGTGACAGTGACTGAATCCTATTAAGAATAATTCTTGCAAAGACCTTTCCTTACATAGACAGCAATGTAATACCACTGATTTTGTTGCAGTCCAGGTGAACACACCTTCCTTTCTAGAGTAAGATAACAAGTTCTTTCCTTCCACCAGTCAAGATCACAGAGAGCAACACTTTGGACAGATGCCAGTTCATTACAGGACTAACACACACAGAACATTTAAAGTCATCAGTCATAATTGTAAAAGCCAGTTAACCTGCTTTTCTTGTGAGAGGAAGGAAACTGAAAACTTCACTCCAAAAGGCCTAAGCTTGGTTTTGGATCTGAGAAAGAAAAATTACTTTTCTCTGTCCAAACCACTGGTAAGTTCACCCACGCATAGGTTCAATGGACAATGGACAAACAAATTTCACTAGAGTTTGGATTTTAGTGTGCACAAAATTCTCACACTCACGACAGAAAGAGAGAGAGAGAGAGAGAGAGAGAGAGAGAGAGAGAGAGAGATAACATAGCCTCCACACCCTCCAAAAAGGCAAAGGTAAAAAGCAATTAATGAATCTTCTTTCAGAAACTAAAGAACATAAATTAAAGATAAAATCTGGTAATTTCCTCCCCAACTGAGAAATGTTACTTAAGGATTACCACTTAAGAGTGTGTGATGTTTACAGATGGCTCAGAAAACTCACTAGAGTGTTTTTCCCCATTAAATTTGATAATATTACACCTGTTTTGGTTTGCCTTCACTGGTTTCCTGTGAATATAAAAGCAGAATTCATGGTTTTGCTGCTGACATATGGTATAAAGTGCTAAATGGTCATGCCTATTTTGCTGACCTCGTTAAACCTTACGTGCCTTCTTGTGCCTGACGGTCCCAGGACAGAGGATTACTTGGAGTTCCCTGAGTGGCTACAGAGTCTTTGTCTACGTTGCCTTTGACTACAGTTTGCCAGCTGACATCGAAAGTCCAATTCAGTTCAATGTTTTACAGCAAATCTTTATTTTCTAATGTTCATAATTAGTTTTTATGCTTTTTATCTTCATCTTGTACTTGCTGGCTTGCATGTTTTAATGACATTTCATGTGCAATTTTATTTGTTTTTTGAGTGTGTAATGTTTTATTGTTCTGTTTGATGATCTACTATATACAATACTGCCTGAAAGTGCCATATAAATACATTAATATGTTGTTATTATTATTATTACTTTATTATTACTTTAATTCATTATTTACAAGTTTTGTACAAAGAAAGCACAAATATTGTGGCTATAGAAACCATCACTCACTGGTCCACCTTGTACTCCTTTAGGTCCTGGTTGGCCTTTGGTTCCTTGGTCACCGAGAGGACCCCGCTCTCCTCTTGGCCCTGGAACACCAGGTGGTCCCACAGGACCAGGGGCACCATTATGACCAGCAGAACCTTTTGGTCCAGGCTTCCAAAAAGGAGAAGAAACAAGGAAAAGTAGTGACTGACAGATAATGAAGCATAACTCAGAAATGAAGGAGACCCAGCACTAGACTGAACACTGTGAACCTTGGACACACTTTCTGGTATCAAGTCTTTTCTGAGAATATTTCTACAAAAGGTTTTATATTTTTAGGACTTCTGAAAGACGATTATACCTCTGATAGAGTTCAGAGAAGGAGGTTAGAACCTTCAAATCAAACTTGTGCTTTCATAAGACACCTTTAACGTTCTGCTAGGAGGCACTCCTTATGGCCCCTTCACACATAGTGTAAAGTGTGGATGACGTGTGGACGAAAATGGCGAAACAGCCCGAAACAGTTCGAAATTAGTGCACCATGAATCATCGCGCCAACGAGCAGGCGTGCACAACACCAGCACAACAGTTCATGCACAAGACGTGTCTGTCGAGCAGGAACAGCAGCTCACGGTGCTGCAGCTACTTGCATTGTGTTTCATGAGACAAGTCGCACCACTTCGCACTGCTGATTTGGAGGAAAATGAAATAAAAACCAGCTGTATAATTAGTGAATATCACTGGGTTGGTATAAATAATACATAAAAGGGGACGCAATACAGAACTCCGCAGCTAAACAACCCTGGTTAAAAAAAACCCCAACACAATATTCACAGGGTTTGAACCCATACATCCTAATTACCAGATGGCAACTCTACCACTGCACCACAATCACTGCCTTGTAAACAGCGTGAAATGGCTAAAATCAACAAGCAGACAAACATATTTTCTCAAAAAAAAGAAAAAAGAACTGTGATAACTGACCAAACAGTGTTTGCTACGGTGTATTTCTGCTGATATGTGACTGAAAGTGGTGGATTTGTCGTACTGTTGTCCTGCGGTGCTCACTTTCCTGTCAGACAGACATCGCTTGCTGCATGTCCACATAAACTGACGCTCCGGTCCAGCTGGACCTGTCAGTGTGTGCGCTTTCCAGCCCATCGCAAGCGATGTATCTTTTTATGTTTTTGATGTGAGTACAGAAAGCGAGCACACACACGCGTGTCCGTCAACACACGGTGCGTGTTCTGCAGCTCTGATGTCCAGGATGCATGCACGTGTTGGGGGGGTGGGGGAGCGCATGACACACACACACACACACACACACACGTGTTGTGAGGGGAGTCGACGGCACGCCACATCTTGGCAATTCCACAGCCGTGTGGAATTGCCGAGAGACAAATTAGACAAATTTCACTCTCAGTAAGACAGTGATTGTCTGCAGTCTGTTGTCGTGCCAAAAGTGCGACTAGCCACACATTTTCTAAGTGCCACGCGAGTGGTGTTAGGTGTTTGTGCGTGTCACCTGGAATTTGGCCGACACCTGCCGCGAGAGGGAGCGATGTGTTCACACAGCGCACACTTTGTCTTTCAGGCGCTTGTGTGTGCAAATAGTTGTAGCAACAGGTGTACGAGGCGTTAGAGACAGGGACGACATTATACACGATTCCTGTGTTTGCATGATTCCTGTGTCATGCGCACTAAGTGTGCACTTCGTCCAAACTTCGTACTATGTATGAAGGGGCCCTTAATTACTGATCATATCTAGGAGCATCTTAAGCTGCAATAAATAGGTCCTGTATAGGCTCTGAAGTCCATTGGTGCCATTGGTATGAGACTTCCCCTGAATGGGGCACCAGTCCATCACAACACTTTTCCAGTACTTTTGGAAAATTACTTTTAAGTTTGAGAATGTTCACACGATGAATTTTGATGGATTCATGAATCATTGCACCATTTTTTCCAAGACAAAATGGTTGGCAAATTAAAAAAAAATAAATAAAAGAAAATAAAAAAGGACAATGTCAGGTTCCATATGTGCAAGTTCCTTTGGCTGCTCCCTTGTATTTCATTTGGGGTCACCACAGCAGAACCGAAGTGGATCTACATGTTGAATTGGCACACGTTTTACACCGGATGCCCTTCCTGAAGCAACACTACATTACATGGAGAAATGTGGCAGGGGTGAGGTTTGACATGGGACCTCATGCACTGAAACCAAGCACACTAAATAAGTAAAGTTGATCAGTAAAGTATAAATAAGTACTGAAAAGTGATTACTGAACTACAGGTTACGTCAACTGCACTAGCAGTTGTCAAACTTGGCAGGTGACAGGGAGTAGGGCTGGTGAAAGCTGATGACCCCATCGCTAAATGCTCTGTGGGCTGGACCGTCTCTTTTTGGAATGTTCCATTCAGCCTCTCTGCAACCAGTTCTTCACTGGGTGCAACCTCTGACGTACACAGCTAATGAATTGGGACACAACTACGCAGAGTGCACTGCAGTCTACAGGAAATGGTGACCCAGTTACGAAACAGCTATCTCTCTTCTTCAAAGATAACAGCAAGCATTTGCATTGTTTTTATTTGAAATTATTTGGTTTTTGATTATGAATTCTTGCTTTTCTTATGGCCAATATACAACCCCAATTCTAATGAAGTTGGGACATTGTGTAAAATGTAAATAAAAACAGAATACAATGATTTGCAAATTCTCTTCAACCTATATTCAATTGAATACTCCACAAAGAAAGACATTAAACTTTATTGTTTTGTGCAAATATTTGCTCATTTTGAAATGAATGGCTGCAGCACGTTTCAAAAAAGCTGGGACAGTGGTATGTTTACCACTGTGTTACATCACCTTTCCTTCTAACAACACTCAATAAGCATTTGGGAACTGAGGACACTAAATGTTGAAGCTCTGTAGGTGGAATTCTTTCCCATTCTTGCTTGATTTATGACTTCAGCTGTTCAACAGTCCGGGGTAGGATTTTTTACTGCGTGAAAAAATAATCCAACAGTTTAAGAACAATGTTTCTCAATGTTCAATTGCAAGGAATTTAAGGATCCCATCATCTACAGACCATAATATAATCAGAAGATTCAAAGAATCTGGAGAACTTTCTACACGTCAGCAGCAAGGCCAAAAACCAACATTGAATGCCCATGACCTTCGATCCCTCAGACGACACTGCATTAAAAACTGACATTGTGTAAAGGATCTTACCGCGCGGGCTCAGGAACACTTCAGAAAATCATTGTCAGTTAACACAGTTGGTCTCTACATCTACAAGTGCAAGTTAAAACTCTACCATGCAAAGCGAAAGTCATACATCAACAACATCCAGAAACGTCGGTGCCTTCTCTGAGCCCGAGCTCATTTGAAATGGACAGATGCAAAGTGGAAAAGTGTGCTGTGGTCTGATGAGTCCATATTTCAAATTGTTTTTGGAAATCATGGACGTCGTGTCCTCCAGACAAAAGAGGAAGAAGACCAACCAGACTGTTACCAGCACAAAGTTCAAAAGCCAGCATCTGTGGTGGTATAGGGGTGTGTTCATGCCCATGGGATGGGTAACTTACACATCTGTGATGGCACCATCAATGTTGTGAAAGTGTAGGAACACGGACCCACAACAGGGGGCGCAATGAACGGACAATGGAGAAGGTAAATAACAAGGTTTACTATTGTGAAACGAGCACAATAAATACAACAATCACAATTTGGGGTCGAATCCGCTGGTGTCGTGTGGGCAGGCTCGAAGGTAGGAGACGTCCGTCTCAGTCGAACCGGAACCACCCAGATCTCCTCTGCCACCGAACCCTGGAAATACTGGAACCGCCAAGTCCCGAATTCCCAGGTGGCCACTGCCTCCGCTCGTCGGATCCGGTACTGCTGGCGGGAGAGAGCAACAACACACAGGTGTGGATGCGACCGCACCCAGTAACGGAGAGGGGAGAAGCCGCCTCCACCTCTTGTCAAAGTACAGCAGGAAGGTGAGTACTTATCCAAGCAATGAAGCTATCAGTAGTCAACAGTCCTGAAAAGGTTTAACAAGTTTAGCTGGTTGTTCAGAATATAAATGCAGAGAATATTACCTCAGTCTTAGGCGATATCTCGGCACTGAGGTGGAGACGCCATCCTCCTGATATACCTCTGTGCTGAGTGGAACAGCTGTGTCTGGTGATGGGTGACAGCTGTCACCCAGGCTACTCCCATAAGGCGGCAGCGCCCTCTGGTGCCTGGAGCCCGCACTCCAGGCAGGGCGCCCTCTGGTGGTGGTGGGCCAGCAGTACCTCCTCTTCAGCGGCCCACACAACAGGACCCCCCCCCTCAACGGGCGCCTCCTGGCGCACGACCGGGCTTGTCCGGATGGCGACGGTAGAAGTCGGCCAGGAGGGCCGGGTCCAGGATGAAACCCTTCTTCACCCAGGAGCGCTCCTCGGGTCCGTACCCCTCCCAGTCCACCAGATACTGAAAACCCCGGCCCATCCGACGGACATCAAGGAGCCGGCGGACAGTCCAAGCCGGTGCTCCGTCGATGATCCGGGCAGGAGGCGGCGCCGGACCCGGGGTGCAGAGGGGTGAGGTGTGAAGGGGCTTGATCCGGGAAACATGAAAAACTGGATGGATCCGCAGTGAGGCCGGAAGCTGGAGCCTCACTGCGGCGGGGTTGATGACCTTGAGGATCTTATACGGTCCGATGTACCGTTCTTGGAGTTTCGGTGAGTCAACCTGTAGAGGAATGTCCTTGGTGGACAACCAGACCTCCTGCCCAGGACGATACTTGGGGGCCGGGGCTCGCCGCCGGTCTGCATGTTTCTTCGCCCTCGTCCGGGCCTGCAACAAGGCAGAGCGGGCGGCACGCCACACCCGATGGCACTTCCGTAGGTGGGCCTGGACCGAGGGCACACCGACCTCTCCCTCAACCACCGGAAACAAGGGGGGCTGATACCCCAAGCACACCTCAAACGGGGAGAGGCCGGTGGCTGATGACACTTGGCTGTTGTGGGCGTACTCGATCCAGGCCAGGTGGGTACTCCAGGCCGTCGGGTGCGCGGCTGTCACACAGCGAAGTGTCTGCTCCAGTTCCTGATTCGCCCGCTCTGCCTGCCCATTGGTCTGGGGGTGGTACCCAGACGAGAGGCTGACCGTGGCCCCCAGTTCCCGGCAGAAGCTCCTCCAGACGTGTGAGGTGAACTGGGGGCCACGATCGGAGACGATGTCTGATGGTATGCCATGCAGACGGACGACGTGGTGGACCAGGAGGTCCGCTGTCTCCTGGGCCGTTGGGAGCTTCGGGAGGGCCACGAAGTGGGCCGCCTTGGAGAAACGGTCCACTATCGTGAAGACGATGGTGTTTCCCTGGGACGGCGGGAGACCCGTGACGAAGTCCAGACCGATGTGGGACCAGGGGCGATGAGGCACGGGCAGTGGCTGTAGCTGCCCTGAGGTCTTTCTGTGGTCGGCCTTGCCCCTGGCGCAGGTGGTACAGGCCTGGACGTAGTCCCGGACGTCGGCCTCCAGGGATGCCCACCAGAAGCGTTGCCGGACGACTGTCACGGTCCTTCGCACCCCTGGGTGACAGGAGAGCTTAGAACCGTGACAGAAGTCCAGGACTGCAGCCCTAGCCTCTGGTGGGACGTATAGTCTGTTCTTTGGTCCGTTTCCGGGGTCCGGGACACGGGTCAGGGCCTCCCGGACGGTCTTCTCCACGTCCCAGGTGAGGGCGGCCACGATAGCGGACTCCGGGATGATGGGATCCGGGGGATCCGACGGTTCCGTTTTGACTTCGTCTTCGTGCACCCGGGACAATGCATCCGACCTCTGATTCTTGGTCCCGGGACGGTAGGTAATCCGGAAGTCAAAACGGCCAAAGAACAGTGGCCAGCGGGCTTGCCTGGGGTTCAGCCGCTTGGCGGTCCTGATATACTCCAGGTTCCGATGGTCAGTGAAAACCGTGAATGGCACGGCTGTTCCCTCCAACAGATGTCTCCACTCTTCGAGGGCCTCTTTCACAGCAAGGAGTTCCCGATTGCCGACGTCATAGTTCCGTTCAGCGGGGGTCAACCTGCGAGAAAAATAGGCACACGGGTGAAGGACCTTATCGGTCTTCCCGCTCTGGGAGAGCACCGCTCCTATCCCTGAGTCCGAGGCATCCACTTCAACCACTAACTGGCGGCTAGGATCGGGCTGCACCAGAACTGGTGCAGACGAGAAGCGCCGTTTCAACTCCTTGAACGCGGCTTCGCACCGATCCGACCAGGTGAAGGGGACTTTTGGTGAGGTCAGGGCTGTCAGGGGGCTAACTACCTGACTATAGCCCTTAATGAACCTCCTGTAGAAATTAGCAAAACCGAGGAACTGTTGCAGCTTCCTACGGCTTGTAGGTTGGGGCCAATCTCTCACCGCCGCAACCTTGGCCGGATCAGGGGCGACGGAGTTAGAGGAGATTATAAACCCCAAAAAGGACAAAGAAGTGCGGTGGAATTCACACTTCTCGCCCTTCACAAACAGGCGGTTCTCCAACAACCGCTGCAGAACCTGACGGACATGCCGGACATGAGTCTCAGGATCCGGGGAAAAGATGAGTATATCGTCCAGATACACGAAGACGAACCGGTGCAGGAAGTCCCGCAGGACATCGTTTACCAACGCTTGGAAGGTCGCGGGAGCATTAGTGAGACCGAACGGCATGACCAGGTACTCAAAATGGCCCAACGGGGTGTTAAATGCCGTCTTCCATTCGTCTCCCTTCCGGATCCGAACCAAATGATACGCATTCCTAAGATCAAGTTTGGTGAAGATATTGGCTCCATGCAAGGGGGTGAACACCGAATCCAACAGGGGCAACGGGTATCGATTGCGAACCGTGATTTCGTTCAACCCCCTATAATCAATGCATGGACGAAGCCCGCCATCCTTTTTACCCACAAAAAAAAAAACCAGCACCCATCGGAGAAGTGGAATTCCGGATCAACCCGGCAGCTAATGAGTCCCGGATGTAGGTCTCCATTGATTCACGCTCCGGCCGTGAGAGGTTGTACAGCCTACTGGACGGAAACTCACTGCCTGGAACCAAATCAATGGCACAATCATACGGGCGGTGGGGAGGAAGCGTGAGAGCCAGATCCTTGCTGAACACGTCAGCGAGGTCATGGTACTCCGCCGGCACCGCCTTCAGATTGGGCGGGACTCGGACCTCCTCCTTAGCTTGGGAGCCGGGAGGAACCGAGGAACCTAGACACTCCCGATGGCAGGTTTCGCTCCACTGAACCACTACCCCGGACGGCCAATCGATCCGGGGATTGTGCTTTAGCATCCATGGAAACCCCAAAACCACACGGGAGGTGGCCTGAGTCACAAAGAACTCGATCACCTCCCGGTGGTTACCTGACACCACCAGAGTTACTGGAGGTGTCTTATGTGTGATTGGTGGGAGTAGGGAGCCATCTAGCGCCCGAACCTGCACAGGCGAGGTAAGAGCCACCAGAGGGAGCCCTATCTCCCTGGCCCATCTACTGTCAAGCAGATTCCCCTCAGAGCCCGTGTCCACCAGTGCTGGGGCCTTCAGGGTTGAATCCTCAAACAGGATCGTGACTGGGAGTCGTGTAGCAATGTGGGTGTGTCCCACGTGAATATTTTGGCCCACCCCTGGCCCAGTCTCTAGGGGCGGGCGTTGGAGTTTAACCGCTCGGGGCAGTCGTTTGCGAGATGCTCACTCGAGCCACAAACATAACAAGCTCCGTGGGCCCGCCTCCTTTGTGCTCCAGGTGCCCTAAATGTTGCCCTGCTCGTGTCCATCGCTTCGTCAGCAGGGGGAGCCATAGGCGCACGGAGCGCAGGAACAGAGGAGCGTGGGGAGGGCGGAGCTCGATCGGACCCGGAAGGGAGAGGGACGACGCGTGCCTGGCCACGCCCTTCGCCTCGTTCCCGACGGCGTTCTTCTAACCGGTTGTCGAGTCGTATGACTAGATCGATGAGCCCATCTAAATCCCGCGGTTCGTCCTTAGCCACCAGGTGCTCTTTTAGGACCAGTGACAGTCCGTTTACAAAGGCAGCGCGGAGGGCAGTGCTATTCCAGCCGGATCTCGCCGCCGCGATGCGGAAGGCGACTGCATAGGCAGCTGCGCTCCGACGCCCCTGTCTTATTGACAGTAGTGCGGTTGAAGCGGACTCTCCTCTGTTGGGATGATCGAACACCGTTCTGAGCTCCCGTACAAACCCATCGTATGTATGAAGGAGCCGTGAGTTCTGCTCCCAGAGCGCTGTAGCCCAAGCGCGTGCCTCCCCGCGAAGCAGATTTATCACATAAGCTACTTTGCTAGCATCAGTCGCGTACCTCACGGGACGCTGTGCGAAGACGAGCGAACACTGCATCAGAAAGTCCGCGCACGTCTCCACACAGCCTCCGTACGGCTCTGGAGGGCTTATGTATGCTTCTGGGGACGGAGGAAGGGACCGTTGAACGACCAGTGGAACGTCACTTTCGCGCGCAGGGTCCTCGGGAGGGAGAGCCGCAGCGGCGCCCAAAGGGCGCGCCTCCACTTGTGTGGCGAGAGCCTCCACCCTGCGGTTTAGGAGAACGTGCTGCTCGGTCATTAAATCGATCCGAGAGGTGAAAGCGGTGAGGATCCGCTGCAACTCACCGATTACCCCTCCCGAAGCCTCCGCCGCGCCTTGGTCTTCCATTGGCCGTTCAACAGCCGGTTGACGCCCCTCGGGGTCCATGACGCTGGCCGAGATATCCTGTTGTGAAAGTGTAGGAACACGGACCCACAACAGGGGGCGCAATGAACGGACAATGGAGAAGGTAAATAACAAGGTTTACTATTGTGAAACGAGCACAATAAATACAACAATCACAATTTGGGGTCGAATCCGCTGGTGTCGTGTGGGCAGGCTCGAAGGTAGGAGACGTCCGTCTCAGTCGAACCGGAACCACCCAGATCTCCTCTGCCACCGAACCCTGGAAATACTGGAACCGCCAAGTCCCGAATTCCCAGGTGGCCACTGCCTCCGCTCGTCGGATCCGGTACTGCTGGCGGGAGAGAGCAACAACACACAGGTGTGGATGCGACCGCACCCAGTAACGGAGAGGGGAGAAGCCGCCTCCACCTCTTGTCAAAGTACAGCAGGAAGGTGAGTACTTATCCAAGCAATGAAGCTATCAGTAGTCAACAGTCCTGAAAAGGTTTAACAAGTTTAGCTGGTTGTTCAGAATATAAATGCAGAGAATATTACCTCAGTCTTAGGCGATATCTCGGCACTGAGGTGGAGACGCCATCCTCCTGATATACCTCTGTGCTGAGTGGAACAGCTGTGTCTGGTGATGGGTGACAGCTGTCACCCAGGCTACTCCCATAAGGCGGCAGCGCCCTCTGGTGCCTGGAGCCCGCACTCCAGGCAGGGCGCCCTCTGGTGGTGGTGGGCCAGCAGTACCTCCTCTTCAGCGGCCCACACAACAATCAATGCTGAAAGGTACATCCAGGTTTTGGAGCAACACATGCTGCCATCCAAGCAATGTCTTTCAGGGACATCTCTGCTTATTTCAGCAAGACAATGCCAAGCCACATTCTGCATGTGTTACAAGCAAGAATGGGAAAGAATTCCACCTACAAAGCTTCAAAAATTATTGTCCTCAGTTCCCAAACACTTATTGAGTGTTGTTAGAAGGAAAGGTGATGTAACACAGTGGTAAACATATCACTGTCCCAGTTTTTTTTAAACATTTTGCAGGCATCATTTCAAAATGAGCAAATATTTGCACAAAAACAATAAAGTTTATAAGTTAGGACATTAAATATCTTGTCTTTGTGGTGTATTCAATTGAATATAGGTTGAAGAGGAATTGCAAATCATTGTATTCTGTTTTTATTTACATTTTACACATGTACTTCATTGGAATTGGGGTTGTAATCTTCTCTTCAAAATCAGCCAAGCTTGTGTGACAACGAGGTGGCAATGATCACAAAGGAACCCTCAGCCAATCAACAAGTAATATTCAGGTTAAGGCCCTGTCACACTTTGACGATTTAGTCTGCGTATGCTGACCATATTAAAAACGCTGGCGCACACTGCCACACGTCTAATAAATTAATGCAGCTGTCACACCTTGACGATTAACCAGCGTATGCCGACAGCCCCATTTCCACCCAGTGGTTTGGGTCGGTACTGCATGGTGTGGTGCACCTCAGAAACAGAGTAATTTAACATTATTTTAATTTTTATTTTCATTTTATATTTTGGTGGACCATTGTCATTGTGTACAGAATGCTGTTGAGTTGAATGGCTGTGGTAAATGCTGCCGTGAATGAATGGAGTGCTGTGACTCAAAACTTATAAACATCCGGTTGCTTTCTGATCAGGTCCACTGATCGGACCTGATCAGGTCATCACAGTCCTGAATAATGATTATTTAAACTTTTAAATCAGTCCTGTGATGATTTTAAACTTTAAATCAGTCCTGTGATGATTTTAAACTTTAAATCAGTCCTGTGATGATTTTAAACTTTAAATCAGTCCTGTGATGATTTTAAACTTTTAAAACGCCAGTCGACCACGATCACATATGATCAGACCTGAATGTGTGTGTGATCTGTTGCTGTGGTGATCACACACCAACAAATCATACCAACAGCGATGGCACTTTAAAAGTTTAAAGAGTCACAGCACCTCATTCGGCTCTGATCACACCTGATTGATCAGGTTGTCTGATGATCACACAGACAGCGACTGTGCTTTAAAAGTTTAAATTATCACAGCGCTTCTGTGTGAAACACTGGCATCCTCCGAGAAACGCACCTGCAGCAGAAAAACCACAGAGGGACTTGGTTTAAAATACTACATTAGTTGCATGACAAGGAACTAAAGTATTTTCAGACGTCATTTTCCAAGTTCATTAGTTTTATGTGGATATGTGTCTGTCAGTCTGTAATGATCAATCGGACTGAAGTGAACAGATAATATTTACTCTGTGTGTGTGAATGAAACGGTCTGTTTGCATGAGGACTGCAGTTTTCAGGCAATCAGTGGACAGCATTCAGTGATGCCAGTAACACATTATTTAGTAACGCGTTACTCTAATCTGATGGTTTTTTCAGTAACGAGTAATCTAACATGTTAATCTTTCCAAATCAGTAATCAGATTAAATTTACTTCTCCAAGTCCATGTGCGTGACCATTATTTTTGCATTGCTGGTTGATCGCAGCATTAAACTTTAAACATTAAAACCACAGATGAAAAGCTGCGAGCTTTTCATCTGTGGTTTTCAGCAAAAGCTCTGAGTTGAAAAACAGTTGTCATCTCTCAAAGAGCGGTGACGACCATTTTTTTATGCTTTTTTCCCTTTATTTAAAACTCTGAGTGCAGCTCTGTGTGTCCTCGTTAAAAACAGCTGATCCGTGATGCTTGAACGGCTAACACTTTTTTCCCTTCTAAATGTACCTAAACTCTCTATCTGAGGATGACATGACATAAATCAATCTGGTCGTGTCGTCTGCATAAATAAATGTTATCCATTCTTCCTGGTCAAACGCCAAAGCAGGGGCAAATCCAGACAGAGAGACATGGCCCCCCACAACATTCCTAGATTAAAGGTCCACTTTTGAATCCTTTTTTTTACTACTACTACTAATACTAGTCATAATAATAATGTCCATCCATCTATCCATCCATCCATTTTCTTCCGCTTTATCCGGAGTCACGTCGCGGGGGCAGCAGCTCAAGCAAAGCCGCCCAGACCTCCCGATCCACACACACCTCCCCCAGCTCCCCCGGGGAACCCCAAAGCATTCCCAAGCCAGCCGAGAGATGTAGTCCCTCCAGCGTGTCCTGGGTCTTCCCCAGGGCCTCCTCCCAATGGGACGTGCCCGGAACACCTCTCCAGCGAGGCGTCCAGGGGGCATCTGGAAAAGATGCCTGAGCCACCTCAACTGACTCCTTTCGACATGGAGGAGCAGCGGCTCGACTCCGAGCTCCTCCCGAGTGACCGAGCTCCTCACCCTATCTCTAAGGGAGCGCCCAGCCACCCTGCGGAGGAAACTCATCTTGACCGCTTGTACTCGCGATCTCGTTCTTTCGGTCATGAGCCAAATCTCATGACCATAGGTGAGGATCGGAATGTAGATCGATTGGTAAATCGAGAGCTTTGCCCCCCATAATAATAATGTTCACAACTAAAATGTGTAGAGAGAATAAAAATGTTAGAAAGAATTTAATAGTTACATTTATAAACAATGTTTCCTTAAATGACCCACCATCTATATATAAAAACAGATTAATTAAGAAGGTGAGATTGATCTTGGATGATTCCTGTCACCCCCTGTACCCTGAGTTCACAATGCTTCCATCTGGTTGTAGATTTATGTCTAAGAAATGTAAGACCAATAGGTACAAGGACTCTTTTATTCCCACTGTTATTGGATTTTTAAATACTATCACATGAGTGGTTTTTAACTAGGTTTTCTTATTATTGTTATTATGTTTACTGTGTCGTGAGTTTTCATGGTGAGTTTTTATGCCATATTTTAGATCATGTTATGTTTATGTATGTCTGAATGTGTTCTACTGCTGGCTGCACCACAAATTGCCCCTGGGGGGCTAATAAAGTCTACTTGATACTTGATACTTGAATGTAGGTTAGAAATTGCAAGTTTTACTGTTACAGTGCTGTGAACAGTTAAATATGAGGTCAAGAAAGACTGACTTTATTTTATTTTTTTACAAAACAAGTATTTATGTTCATTGAAGTCAAAAAGGGTGACTATTATGTGAGTATTGTCAATACGGGTTATCATTTTCATGTTGAGGTGGCGGGGGGGGGGGGTTGTTGTCAGCAGCTGCTGAAAGTAACTAATAAAGTAACTAGTAATCTAACTTTGTTACTTTTAAAACTGAGTAATCAGTAAAGTAACTATGTTACTTTTTCAAAGAGTAATCAGTAATTGGATTACTTTTTCAAAGTAACTGTGGCAACACTGGCATTAATGGACATATTTGGACTTACGAGTAAATTACAAGAAACGTGTGCCAACAATTGCATAACTTACCTACAACTTATGTCCCGCATGTGCGGGACGTATGAGTTACACGATGATATGCGTTGAAAATTTTCAGCATGCCCAAAATTTTTCAAGGAGCTCAGCGTATTAGGATGTACAGTGGCTGGCAAAAATATTCAGCCCCTTGATATTTCACACATTTAAATTTGTTTATGGCATTTCAAATATAAAAAGTAAATCAGGCTTCTCAATATAAAAATTTCTAAAATTATCTTCCTTAGACTCAAACTCAAAGTAAATCTTTACAACTTGACATTCATTAATTAAAAATATAAAAGCCAAGATGATGGGTTGCATAAGTAATCAGCCCCTTTGGTATAATACCCGTAAATAATTTAATTGCCAGTTTTCTTCAGACAAGTCAGGGGATGGATACATGAACATTTCCAAGTCACTGAATATGTCTTGAACTTTATCAGTTATGAAGAAATACAAACAGTATGACACTCTGTGGTAAATCTGTGTGGAGTACACAGTTCTCAAAAACTGAGGGACTGTGCAAGAAGGAGAAGAGTGAGGAAAGCCATCAAGACACCCAGACAGCCCAAAAGAAGTTACAGGCTTCTGTGGCTATGATTGGAGAAATTGTGCATAGTACATGTTTTGCATTTTGTATCCCCAGTTATACAGCTTCATGATGAAGAGGGATAGAGGAGGATTTTATTAAAAAGAACACTTGAAAGTTCACCTACAATTTGCCAGAAGGTACATCTTAGATGCAAGCCTAGATATAATGTTTTGGTGAAAGAAAATCCTCCTCTGTACCACTTCATCATGAAGCTGTATAACTGGGGATACAAAATGCAAAACTTGCACTATGCACAATTTCTCCAATCACAGCCACAGAAGCCTGTAATGTCTGCTGGGTTGTCTGGGTGTCTTGGTGGCTTTCCTCACTCTTCTCCTTCTTGCACAGTCACTCAGTTTAGAGAACTGTCTACTCCACACTGATTTACCACATTGTGCCATACTGTTTGTATTTCTTCATAATTGACGTAAATAAAGTTCAAGACATATTCAGTGACATGGAATTGTTCATGTATCCATCCCCTGACTTGTCTGAAGAAAACTGGCAATTAAACTGATTATTTACATGTATTATACAATAGGGGATGATTACTTACAGTTGTGCTGAAACGTTTACATACCCTGGCAGAAGTTTTTTTTTTTTTTTTGGCCATTTGTCAGAGAATATGAATGATAACACAAAAACTTTGTTTCACTCATGGTTAGTGGTTGGGTGAAGCCATTTGTTGTCAAACAACTGTGTTTACTCTTTTGAAATCATAATGACAACACAAACTACCCAAATGACCCTGATCAAAAGTTTACATACTCCTGTTCTTAATACTGTGTACTGCCTCCTTTAACATCACTGACAGCTTGGAGTCTGTTGTGGTAGTTTGTGGACGAGGCTCTCTGATGGTAAAGCTGCCACTGAATATGTCTTGGACTTTATTTACATTAATTACAAAGAAATACAAACAGTATGGAACTTTATGGTAAATCTGCATGGAGTAGACAGTTCTCAAAAACTGAGTGACTGTGCAAGAAGGAGAAGAGTGAGGAAAGCCACCAAGACACCCAGACAACCCAGAAGTAGTTACGGGCTTACGTGGCTTTGCATTTTGCATCACTACTCTTAGCTTCATAGTGGAGTAGAGCAGAGAAGAATTTTCTTTCACCAAAACAGATCAAATCCAGGCTTGTATCTCAGATGTACCTTCTGGCAATTTGGAGCTAAACTTTCAGGTCTTCTTTTTAAGAAAATCCTCCTCTATACCACTTCATCATGAAGATGGATAACTGGTGATACTGGGGACTCTTGGGTTTAAGAAGTTAAATTTAATCTGAAGGAAGCAGAATAAATTACATGAATTCTGCTTCCTTCAGTATTCTTACTTTAACATCTACTCCTCGTAAGAATACTGAAGGCAGCAGACATTAATATTTTCCAATGAAACTAATCTTGTTTGATAAACAATCTTCCACATAAGATGTGTGTGTGTGTGTGTGTGTGTGTGTGTGCGTGTGTGCGTGTGCGTGTGTGCGTGTGTGAGAGTTTCTGTGGCATCACGGTAAAAAATAACACTGAAAATAGTCACCACCTCTCCTTTCTGTCCACGGCCGCCTACACTTCCCTGGAAAATAAATGACATGAAACACACGAGTGGGTAAAACCCAGCAGGCGATGAAAGAGGAAATAAAGTAGCATTGATGGTTACATCATTTGTTTACATGTGCACTTACCTTTTGTCCCTGAGTTCCTTTAATGCCTTTCTTCCCTGCTGCACCCTGCCGGGAAAACACACAACAGAGAGCTTGTAATACGAGAGGAAAGTGATACCAGCAGCAGGAGATAAAAACAATTTTTAAAAAAGAACATCTGCTGGTGGAAAGGCCAGTTTATGCTTTGGTTCTTTATTTAATTTGGTATGATTGATTAAACATGATTTGGAACAGGTTCAAGCACCTATCTGGTTCCTTTTTTTGGTTCTGTTTTCAGTCAGGTGTTCGTTCTTTCTTTCTTTTACTCTCTTTCTATTGTTCTTTCTTTCTGTTAGGCTCTTTCTTTCTTTTGTTCGTTCACTCTTTCTTTCTTTTTATTCATTTATGCACTTAAGGTTTTCCATGAGGCTAAACAACAGTTTGAGTTCCAAGCATTCACTCTGTGTTCCCACAACTACAGATCATTACTGTCAGGTCCATAAGTATTTGGACGGTGGCCATTTTTCCACCATTCACCACCACAGCATAGTTAGGTTTGTGGTGACTTGTTATAATAGTTGACTGTGATGAGCAGGTATCCAACAAACTGAGTAATTGTCTTATAGTCATCAACTAGTCGGGTAATTCAGAGTTTTCGGAACAACTCTCAAAAAACAGAGACAGGGTTCCACTGCAGAGATTGTTCCAATGAGTAACAAGATCAAGCAGTAATGAACACAGTTCCACCTTCACTTCAGGGCTTTGACCACATATCCTGTATCGAGCAGAAACACAAATATTGTTTTCATGTAATTTATTGAGTTATTTCATGTTTTTAGCTTGTAGCCTGTAGTTTTGTTGTTGTGTTTTTAAATTTAAGTCAATTTGGAGTTCCATTGTTTAGATTTTTAGTTGGCGAGCGATTTTAATGAGTTATTCCAACCCGAAATGAAAACAATCAAGTTGAGCTTGTCGTGTCAACTTTCAACTTTAATTCAAGGAGTTTAACAAAAATATTGCATGAAATATTTAGGAATTACAGCAGTTTATATCCACAGTCCTCCATTCTCAGAGGATATAAATTAGTGGACAAATTAAATATGAGAATTGTTGTTAATACCAATAATACCAGTTTTACAGATACAAAAATAAAACTTGCTAAAGGTGTCTATCTATTCACACCAGCAGAAGAATGTTGTGCTTGTTTTTAAACTGTTCTTGACATTTCATTGACAAACGTACCTTCTGTCCATCAGTTCCTGTCTCACCTTTGGTCCCCTATGAGAAAAGCAAACAGGATATTGGTGTCTATACAAGTGTTGTGGTATGTCGTCAGTCTGATCCATGTCTATTGTGATGACATATGCATGACACACTGCATGGTGTCTGTACACACAGGTGGGCCCTGCAGGCCTTTTGGTCCTGGTTTGCCTGGTGCTCCAGCATCTCCTTGTTCTCCTTCACTTCCCTATTAGACAGAAAGACAAACAATTAACTGCAGTTAATCCAGGATTACACACTTAAATTTACTTATGGCATATATCACTGTATGCAACAAATTTTATCTAGCAATCTTATTGATAAGAGTCCCCATGATGATTACAAGACTGAAACATGCAGACTAAAGAATTTGCATTTTTTGTCAATGCATTGTTGAAATCATAGCATCAAAAACACTGAACAGTCAAAACAGGAAAAAAGAGTGTTGTTTCATGTCTTGAAAATGTGACACAAATAAAGCTCTGTCCCCATGAGGTGTGTAATCACACACACACACACACCTTTGTTCTGATTAAAATGTGCAGAATTTTTGTCTGTCTCTTGTCATCTGAATTACTATGAGGGTTTTTTGTTTTTTTTTACCTTTGGGAATGTCCCTGTGTTAGTCCTCATATTAATGTCAGAACATGCTGACATAAACATCACTGTGGTGAGGAATCACCCAGGTGGATTTGGGGTTTGTCCAAATTATTTTTGCTCTTAAGAGGCTCATAGGCTCCCTTCACACAGGACGACGCCACTTGTGAGTCGGTCGTGCAGCTTAAAATGTGCCCAATCCACAGAGGTGACGTAAAACACCTTTCTATGTAACTGCTTCAGCAGCACTTGTGCCTGTTGTTGTCTCATGTGGAGTTCGTGAGCTACATATAACATCACATTTCCATGGAGATATGCTGCTTTTTTGACGTACCGTGCATCAGGAAAGTATTCACAGCGCTTAACTTTTCCAAATTTTATTATGTTACAGGCTTATTCAAAAATGGAGTAAATTCATTTTTACCCTCAAAATTCTACTCACAACACCCCATAACAACATGATTTTTTTTTTAATTTATTAAAAAAAAAAAAAAAAAAAGAAATTACGCATACATAAGTATTCACACCCTTTGCTCAATACTTTGTTGATGCACCTTTGGCAGCTATTACAGCCTCAAGTCTTCTTGAATATGATGCCACAAGCTTGGCGCACCTATCTTTTGGCAGTTTTGCCCATTCCTCTTTGCAGCACCTCTCAAGCTCCATCAGGTTGGATGGGGAGTGTCAGTGCACAGCCATTTTCAGATCTCTCCAGAGATGATGAATCAGATTCAGCTCTGGGCTCTGGCTGGGCCACTCAAGGACATTCACAGAGTTGTCCTGATCCCACTCCTTTGATATATTGGTTCTGTGCTTAGGGGTCACTGTCCTGCTAATGAACCATTGCCCCAGTCTGATGTCAATGCAGCTGCAGGATGTGGGCCAGACTCACTGATCCACATGGGCGATGGCGCTGTCATGGCAACTTTACCTACAAGAGGACTAAATTTAACTAAGACATCCATACTTTTCCAGTATGTACACTGAATCACAGCCTTTGCTCCCATCATGTGCATGAAGTGTTGTGGATCCAGTTAATTTTGCTGTAATGCAGTCTGTCAGTCTATATTTATCAATATTCAAAATGTAATTTACCTTTATATCTGTTTAACCAAGTGTTCTACCAAACAGCAACAACACTGATAGAAATATTTTCTTAATGGTACACAGAAAGGTCAGAAGTGACTGGGCAATGGATTGAGTTGAAGTGTCCAGAAAAAGAGACTTCCTCAGGAATTTTGATTATAGCAAGGAACCTGAAGCACACCAGAATCATTGTGGCGACTGTCCTTGCACATATCCTGCACCTTCCTCATGTACTTCTCTGCTATACCAGACGTCCTCATATAACACCACAACTTTTCACTGTCGTAAGCTTCCATTCAGTTTACAAACAAACAGTGCAACCCTTTCTGGCCTTCTCTACACTTCTCCATGAGCACTCTCAGAGCAAATATTGCATCTGCAGTACTCAGTCTGTGTCATTTGCATAATGAAGTATGCCCACTTTATGTGGTTATCACCAAATTGTCAGATTCAACTCAGATGTGATCCACAATGACAACAAAGTGAATTTAATGCAATTTGGTGCATGTATTTTAAGTAAACTTTTGCCATATTTCCGCACGCACGCACGCACGCACACACACACACACACACACACACACATTCCAGCTCCAAATTGACACGCTTTCAAAGTCCAACCCCAAGTCCAAAGAAGTTGGGACATTGTGTAAAATGTAAATAAAAACAGAATACAATGATTTGCAAATCCTCTCCAACCTATATTCATTTGAATACACCACAAACACAAGATATTTAATGTTCAAACTGATACACTTTATTGCTTTGTGCAAATATTTGCTAATTTGGAAATGGATGCCTGCAACACGTTTCAAAAAAGCTGGGACAGTGGTATGTTTACCACTGTGTTACATCACCTTTCCTTCTAACAACATTCAATAAGTGTTTGGGAACTGAGGATAGTAACTGTGAGTGTCATGATTGGGTATAAAAGGAGTATCCCCAAAAGGCTCAGCCGTTCACAAGCAAAGATGGGGTGAGGATCACCACTTTGTGAACAACTGCATAAAAAAATAGTCCAACAGTTTAAGAATAATGTTTCTCAACGTTCAATTTCAAGGAATTTAGGGATTCCATCATCTACAGTCCATAATATAATCAGAAGATACAGAGAATCTGGAGAACTTTCTACACGTACGTGGCAAGGCTGAAAACCAACCATTGTCAATTAACACAGTTCACCACTACATCGAAAGCCATACATTAACAACATCCAGAAATGCCACCACCTTCTCTGCGCCCGAGCTCATTAGAAATGGACAGACGCAAAGTGGAAAAGTGTGCGCTTGTCTGATGAGTCCCCATTTCAAATTGTTTTTGGAAATCATGGATGTTGTGTCCTCTGGACAAAAGATATAAAAGACCATCCAGATTGTTACCAGCGCAAAGTTCAAAAGTCAGCATCTGTGAGGGTATGGGGGTGTGTTAGTGCCGATGGCATGGGCAACTTACACATCTGTGATGGAACCATCAATGCTGAAAGGTATTGGAGCAACACATACTGCCATCCAAGCAACGTCTTTTTCAGGGACGTCCCAGCTTATTTCAGCAAGACAATGCCGAGCCACATTCTGCATGCGTTACAACAGTGTGGTTTTGTAGTAAAAAAAGTGCAGGTACAAGACTGGCCTGCCAGCAGTCCAGATCTGTCACCATTGAAAATGTGTGGCGCATTATGAAGCACAAAATACAACAACGGAGACCCCAGCCTGCTGAACAACTGAAGTCGTACATTAAGCAAGAATGGGAAAGAATTCCACCTACAAATCTTCAACAATTAGTGTCCTCAGATTTAATTCCAAATGCAAACCATACATGATCAAAGAAGTGAGCGAGATTGTCGTCAGCAGCTCCCTTTAGTTCTCTGAAGATTGTGGCACATAGTCCTAGAAATAATGTATTCTGACTTTTTCCAATGTACAAATTCAGGTAGTGTCCAGGCATTCTGTTAAAGATGGTGTCAGATGTCCCCACATCTGTGTCCACAGCTTCAGTAAACCAGCATCCACACAAACAGCATGTCACCACACTTTAGGTTACAAAATCTGACACTCTGAAAAAGTTAAGAGTTTCAGGGTGAAGCGTGTTGTGTCCCGTCTGTAAATCCGAGCCATCACTTTTGAATGAAAGCTCAGACGCTTCGTTTTCGGACAGAGCAGGTTCGTTTCTCTCTGTCTGTCAGTCATCAGGATGTTTCTGCTCATTCTAAAATGTGCGTCACATGCCGAAAAATGCAGAGAATTGCAGAGTGAGATGTTTTCCGAAAATGCACCAAACGCTCAGCCTGAGAGGAATAAAATTCATTAGCGATCACTAATTATTACCATATGTGTGTGGAGAGACTTACAGTCATGAGTACTTTTATGTTGTCTTGCTAACTAGGATGTTAAAAAACTGTGCAGCATGACCTTGAAGGTGCAGTAGACTCTGTGTGCAAAGTTTGGTGTTGATCAGAGTAACGGTCTGGGTTGTGTCAGAAAATATCACTTTTGTATATTTGGCTAATTGTGAAAAAAACTATCCAGGCACAAATGAGCGTGGCCTAACTTAGGAGGATTCAGCTGAAGCCAGTGAATGCATCCATATAAGGGCACTTGAATGTATAACGTATGGTTTGGGAGGTATAGGACAAAACGCAAAACAAGCTGTTATAGCACCCCTTTAAGCGGATTTGCTTAATTTTTGTGTCTGAGTTCGCGCAGGATTTTGTACCAGTTTCTGAAAGTGGCACCTCTCCAGCTTGTATGGTCTAGGCACCAGTATTGCATTTAGTCGGGGGGGGGGGGGGGGGGGGGGGGGGGGGGGGGGGGGGGAATGAATAAATAATTAAAAAACAGAATGAAAACAATAGGGTAGATATGGTGCTATATAAATCAAAATTAAAATTAAATTGAAACTGCCTTTAGGTCCCCTGCAGTATAATGTTTTTCACCCAGAAATGTCTTCACGTCTTGAGTGACTTCCTGTACTTTACCCCATTACTAAATGGTAAATGGACTGCATTTATGTTGTGCTTTTCCATATGCATCAGTTGCTCAAAGTGCTTTACAATTATGCGTCACATTCACCCTTTCACACAGACACACTCACACACTGAACCAAGGATCCTCTGGTCTGAAGCCCAACACTTAACCACTAGACCAATGTGGTAGTCCCCACTTGGTCTTATCTGCTCCTCTAGTCTGCAACTGAAGCATGGTGCAGATTCCTTATGGACTTGTTGGCGTTGGTCATCTAGGTATTACATATAACAGTGGGCTGAAAGGTTCTGCCTCCAACATGATTATTTCAATAACAAGCAAGATATCAAAGTGAAACATGTATGGGAACAATCCTTTGAGTATGTATGATAATAATCCTTTGAGTATCGCTACACCCAACGGTTTTCACCTGCAATTTCAGGTATGCACAGAATCGCCTTTGACGTAATGCATGTACAGAGTAGTTACTTAAAAAATGGTGACGTACATTAAACAACACGCTGTTACTGAATTCCTCCAGCGGACGGTTGTGGAAATTCATTGATGAATGAGTGCTATCTATGGTAATGCCTGTGGAGATGTCAGTACTGTCAGGAGGTGGTCAGACTTTGAAGGGCAAAAATCCAGCCATGAAATATCTGCACGACCAGGCCCCTAGGGGTCACCCCAAAACAGCCACAGAGGCACAGCATCCAGTGTGGGTGGATGAGCTGATTCACGACAATCACCATGTTAAGCAAAAAGACATCACTGAAAGTTAGGAATTTCAAAAGAACAGGTCCATTACAATGTTCTTGATTTACTCGACAATAGAAAAGTGTGCACACAATGGGTCTTGCGGATACTGACTCTTGAAATGAAACAGAAAGTGGGTTTGTCATTAACTTATGACTCGACATGTCAGGAAAGTGACTGTCACTGGTGAGGAGTCCTGGGTCCATCACTGTGACCCAGAAAACAACGCCCGTCATTGGCGTACAGGCATAAGATGTCACCTTGACAGGAAAAAAAATGCAAAATTTTGATGACTTTTTTTGGTCGGGGTGGGGGTACTGTGCCAGCATATTCAGAACAAATATTTTTGAAAATGGCAACACTTGTTATGTGTCGACGCGGGTTGAGGAGCGGACCTGCGTCAGACGGAACCCAGCGCTACAAATAACCAGAAAAGCGGTTCCAAAAACAATATATTTATTTCACCCGCTGTGCATAAAAAGTGTAAAAACAAAAATAGCGTCCTTCTGGTGGAGTGACTGTTGGCACGCTCTCCAGCGCCCGCAAGGATCAAAGCCCGGCGCTCCTGGACCCACTACCACCGCCAAACACCCCCCAGGTGGACACGACAAACTGACTCTCTGTGAAGCAAAGAAGAGGTGAGGTAAGTCAGCAGTTACAACAATAACTTTCAAAAGACACATGCTATCAGCAACACATTCAGGTCTGTATCTTTTTTAACTTTATGCAAATGAGCAGCTTCTCACAACAGATGGAGGACCACTTATCCGCACGCCACAGCAGTGAGAAGCAAGCTGCACAATTCTCATCACAATTCAAGTATACTGTGTAACAAAACACCAAGTTACTATCAACAATTAGTCAAACACTTAATCACATTTGATGTGTGCTGACAGCATGTGTCCTCACCCTTCCTTGCTTCACGGGCTCGATGTGTCAAACCCAGGCGCGGTCCTCAGCGTCTCACAAACGAACATCACAAGGTCGAGTTCCCGGCAGTTGTGCTTGAATCACACATGACTTAAATGCAGAACGCCATCCAATTATCTGCTTCAGCTGAAAGTCTTTAAGGTTGCATGTGAGCACCATTCACAGGTGCTGCACATGATGTTGATGAGGGTGAAGGATTCTTCAGCCAGCACCTTCTCCACAGACAAATCAGCTCTCATGCCACCTGGAGAGCAAAGAAAAAAAAAAAAGAACACCAAAATATCCAGCCACACCCCCCAACACACAACAACACTGTCAACTTTGACCAATATGTGGAAATTTTGCACAAGTTGCGTGCACGCTTGACATGGGTTTGTATTAGAAAAGATGAAATTGTTCAGCATGACAGCGCTCATCCACACACGTCAACAAACACAGGATCTATTGCAGTGGCTCAAACTTTGTGAGACCTTCCCCCCCCCATACAGATGCTGAGCCCTCCGACTTTTCCCTTTTTCAACCAACTGAAAGAACACCTGAAAAGTCAGGTTGCTCTAATCATGCAAAGGTGCAAGCAGCTGTGCATCGCTGGTGCCGAGAAAAGACACCCGATTTCTTCAGCAACGAGACGCAAAAACTTGCCCAGTGTTGGCGTAAGTGTGTGGAAAGGAAGGTGGCTACGTGGAAAAGTAATGACACTGCCTGATAGGACACTCCAAGTCTTAAGCAAGTGAATTCATTTCAGTATCTTGCTTGTTATAGAAATAATTACATAGTAGGCAGAACTTTTCAGCTTACCTACCTTCTCTGATGGACACACAAAAAATTAATTGGTTACTAATATAATTAAGATTCTGGCAGGGGTGGTAGCCAGGTGGTTAATGCACTTGGCTTCAGTGTGGAAGGTTCCCGGTTCAAACCCCACCTGCCACATTTCTCCATATAATGTGGAGTTGCGCCAGGAAGGGCATCCGGTGTAAAATTGTGCCTACTCAACATGCAGATCCACCTTGGATCTGCTGATGCGACTTGAGTGAAAACAAGGAGCGGGCCGAATGGACTTACTTACTAATACAATTAAGATTCTATAAACTCTTGATGGCTGCAAGAATTTATTGTCACTGGGTATCTTGACAACAAGACTCCATAGGAGACGACTGCCGGGTAACAACCGCCTTCATCATGTGAATTTGTTGGTATTACGTCTCGACCTCCATGCTTGTACACAATGCACACCCAAGTACTACATACTGTACTGTCTCTGGTGGTCACCCAGAATTCATAAAACCTTATTTAACATTGCAGTCTTTTCCTAAGGAAACAATATTATTGCTTCCACCTTTCAACCCTCTTTACATGAGAGACTCCTGATACCAGCTGCACACGTTAGTGGCCTCTGTGTACGTGTATGCGTGTGTGCCTGCATGCATGCGTGTGTATGGCTTTGATCACAGAGAAACGTGGGAGAGCTGACATTTGCCTTTTGGTATGCTTATGCATTTTGAGTGATGAATGAACGCCGCGAAAACGGAACATTGATAGGACTAATATTTTTAGAGAAATTACGGATATTATGCAACAACAGTGAACAATGACATTCTGGACTCACACGCCATTCCAAATCATTATAGAAACTTTATATAATTTATTACCGTTCTTGAAAAATGTCAGCTTTCCATTTTATAAAAACTACCCAATCTAGAGCCTGTGCATCCCCACAGGCAACATGCTAGTTGTTATAGGATAAGATAAACTTTATTGATCACAGAGGAGAAATTCACATGTTACATCAGTTCTTAAAAAACACACAAGATGGATGCAAGTAGAGGAAAATGTTTATCAAACAGCGTGTGCAAGGATAAGCAATAATAATAATACTTGTAACAGTACAAGACATAAGAAAATTAGGTAGAAATAGAATATGTATGTATATACGTATATATATATACGTATATATATATATATATATATATATATACACACACAGTAGTGTTCAGAATAATAGTAGTGCTATGTGACTAAAAAGATTAATCCAGGTTTTGAGTATATTTCTTATTGTTACATGGGAAACAAGGTACCAGTAGATTCTCACAAATCCACCAAGACCAAGCATTCATGATATGCACACTCTTAAGGCTATGAAATTGGGCTATTAGTAAAAAAAAAAGTAGAAAAAGGGGTGTTCACAATAATAGCAGTGTGGCATTTAGTCAGTGAGTTCGTCAATTTTGTGGAACAAACAGGTGTGAATCAGGTGTCCCCAAATTAAGGATGAAGCCAGCACCTGTTGAACATGCTTTTCTTTTTGAAAGCCTGAGGAAAATGGGACGTTCAAGACATTGTTCAGAAGAACAGCGTAGTTTGATTAAAAAGCTGATTGGAGAGGGGAAAACTTACACACAGGTGCAAAAAATTACAGGCTGTTCATCTACAATGATCTCCAATGCTTTAAAATAGACAAAAAACCAGAGACATACATGATAACATTAGGAGAGCATTACATATAACAGAGAGAGCGCAAAGGGAAAAAATAAGTACAGTTCTTTTGAGTATTGATACTGAAAAAGCATTTGACTCCGTAAACTGGAATTTTTTATATCTGGCGCTGGAGAGAATGGGATTCAACTCTAAATCTATAAAAATCATTAAAACACTTTATTCACAACCAACAGCCAGAATTAAAATAAATGGAAATTTAACTGGGGAAATTAAACGGGGACCAACGTGGGTACCCACATACTGTGTGGGTACCCACGTTGGTCCCTGGACAAAGTGCAGAAGTCCCAGAAAACAAAGCGACCAGATAGACAGGAGACGGAGACAAGAAGAAGAGGAGTGTCTCTCCCTTATTTAGCAGGAGTAGGGGAAAAACTACAGAGGATCTTCAGACAGCACAAAATCCAAGTTTACTTTAAACCAGTCAACACCTTGAGACAGAAATTAGTTCACCCTAAGGACATGATCCCTAGTTACAAACAGAGCAATGTAGTGTATCATATCAGATGTCAGGAAAACTGTAATGAACACTACATAGGTGAGACGAAGCAACTTTTAAGAGGCTATACCAGCACCGCAGAGAGGTCGCCAGTGGACCTCAGTCTGCAGTTCATCTCCACCTGAAAGACACTAACCACACGTTTGAGGACAAGGAAGTTAAAATCTTAGCCAGAGAGAAGAAATGGTTTGAGAGAAGTGTCAAGGAAGCATTCTTTGTAAAACAGTTGAAACTCAGCCTTAACCGGGGAGGGGATCTCAGACACGCTTTGTCCCCTGTTTACAATGTGGTACTCAGGTCAAAGCAGTTTCAGTCTTTTGTTCATAGTAATGAGTCATTCACGTCATCAGGAGAGAGTCATCAAGGGTGCCATCAGGAGAGGCTTCCGTCCTGTCATTAGGAGAGTGTTAACTAGAGCACAATAGGTGTTAATTAGAGCTATTGTTTAGTCACTAGCCTATAGCAGTCAGCCTCTCGGTAGGTGGGGTCTGGTTAGGTTAAAAAAACTCCAGCTTTTGTTGGCTTCTGGTTTATTCTTCTCTACAAGAGTCAAGACAGAAGTCAAACTACCAGAGCAAGAATTTTAGCTGAGGAAGCTTCTGTGATTTGAAGCGAAATGTCCTCACGTCAAGCAACCCAGTCCAGTCGAAGATTCAAGCTTCTCTACCCCCTTTTCTACTTTTTTTTTTTTTTTTTTACTAACAGCCCAATTTCATAGCCTTAAGAGTGTGCATATCATGAATGGTTGGTCTTGTTGAATTTGTGAGAATCTACTGAATCTACTGGTACCTTGTTTCCCATGTAACAATAAGAAATGTACTCAAAACCTAGATTAATCTTTTTAGTCACATAGCACTACTATTATTCTGAACAATACTGCGATATATATATATATATATATATATATATATATATATATATACACACACACACACACACACACACACACACACACACGCATACACATATGCGCACACATATTCATATGCATATATATAAACATGACTGGGATTGAAAAAGAGATAGGAGCATCTATCTTACAATATGTGAAGTGGAGTTTAGATGTGATAAGGTGACATTAGTGCTGGGATTTGTAAACAAGTTATTGCACATGATATGTGGACATATTAATATTGCACGTGATTGTGGACATATTATTGCATGTGGTTATTTCACAGTGTTATTGTACAGTCTGACAGCAGCAGGGAGGAACGACCTGCGGTATCGTTCCGTCTTGCACTGAAGGTGCCTCAGTCTGTCACTGAACGAGTTGTTCAGCTCCACTACAGTCCAGTGCAGAGGGTGAGAGGAGTTGTTCATGATGTATTTGAGCTTGGCTAACACCCTCTTCTCAGCCACCTTTTTCAGAGACTCCAGAGGACAGCCCAGGACAGAGCTGGACTTCCTGACCAGCTTGTTCAGTCTCATTCTCTCCCGCTCTGTGCTGCCCAACAGACGATAGCATAAAGGAGAGCAGAGGCTACAACAGAGTCATAGAAGGTCTTAAGCAGAGGCCTGCTCTCTCCAAAGGATCTCAGTCTCCTCAGGAGGTGGAGGCGACTCTGGCCTTTTTTGTACAGGGCGTCTGTGTTGTGAGTCCAGTCCAGTTTGCTGTTGAGGTGAACACCCAGGTATTTGAAACTGTCCACAGTCTTTATGTCCTCCCCTTGGATGTTCACCGGTGGGTGAGGTGGTGGTTTTCTCCTGAAGTTGATCACCATCTCCTTCGTCTTACTGGTGTTAAGTGGTTGCGCTCACACCAGTCCACGAAGTCTGTGATGACCAACTGGTACTCCAGCTCATTCCCCTCAGACACACAACCCACAATGGCGAAATCATCAGAGAACTTCTGGAGGTGGCAGCTGTCTGTCTTGTAGGTGAAGTCCGAGGTGTAGAGGGTGAAGAGGAAAGGTGAGAGGACGGTGCCCTGGGGGGCCCTGGTGCTGCACCTTACCACCTCAGACTGACAGCCGTGCAGCCGCACGTACTGCGGGCGGTCAGTGAGGTACTCGATGGTCCAGTCACATAGTCACATTGTTATCTGAATAAGTAGATATTTTGTGTGCACTCGCATTCAAGAGACAGAGTGAGACAGAGAGAGTGAGCGTCTCTTACTCACTTGGAAGTCAGCACTCAAAATTTCTGAGCTACAATTTGGAAAAACAAATAAGATTATGATAAGATGTTCGTCTCCCCACTGCCGGATTTGGCAAACCAGTGAAAAACATTGTAACTACTGACAACTGACACAACAGACCTGTCTGAGGGTTGTGTTTCACATGTCTATCAGATACCCAGCAAAACCTTGTCCAGATTTTCTCCAGAGTTCTTCTAAAGGAACTCTCTGGGTGTTCTTGTTCATCTTTCAGCTGCTCTGTTTTTCTTCAGGGACGCCACAGAAGATCTAGTACAGATCTGCCTTGGAATATTGGCAAAGGTTTTACACAGGGTGCCCTCCCAGGAGCAACTCCAATCCTAACCGGAGAAATCTTTGCAACACTCTGGTCGCATGTGTTTAATAGCACTTACAACTGTCTTTTTATTTTACATTTTGCGGGGGGGGGGGGGGGGGGGGGGGGGGGTTTGTTTGCCTAAATTTAACTTAACCTTTATTTAACCAGGTTAGTCCCATTGGGCTCGAGATCTCTTTCACAGGGGAGACATGGACAATTATAAAGTTCCCAGTTCACCTAACCTGCATGTTTTTAAATGTGGGAGGAAGCCGGAGCATCCGGAGGAAACCCACACAAACATGGGGAGAACATGCAAACTCCACACAGAAAGGTGAGGCAACAGTGTTAACCACTAAGCCACAGTGCTACCAAATAAAGCTAACAATACCATATGTAGTGTAGCGGTGCTGTTTGACCCTCAAATGGTGCATCATGGGGTGGTGTGTCTACAATGTTGTCAGCATAGCTTGAAATTATAAATTTCTTTCCAGACTAGATGAATTCTGATTATATTCTTAATGTAAGATTGTGTATCATTTATTGAAATACTAAAGAATAAAAAATATAGTGATGCAGAGTGAAATCTTTGTGGTTTAAAAAAAGTCTGAAGGGATTACAAAAAGCTTTTGCTGTTGCCAAACTTCCCCTTTTTCTTTTTTTACATTTTTTTTTTACATTAAATTACTTGATTGTTTTTGGTGTGGGGAAGTTTTTAGAAAATATGTGACCTATCATAGCTGGTTTCAGTCACACATCTGCTGTCGTGTTTCACATCCTCACATGAATGCCCTCTGACCTTTGTGTTTCAGAAACAACTCCTTGACGTGTTAACTCTCTGGAGATATTTCTGCTATACTACTACTACTACTACTAATAATAATAGGTATGTTTTATGTTTTCCAATCCTGAATTTTGATGTTCAAGAGTTAGATGAGAGTCTCCACCCAAACTGTGGGAAAAAAACCATCACATGGTTAATAATAAAATCATTTATTTGAAGGTTAATACCTTAAATATTTACCCATTTTATATCCTTCATGTGTCCTCACAAGCTGTATGTTTCAAAATAATCACTTCAAATATTGCACGGTAACTATATAAATCGAAATTGACCAAATCAAATGTTAGTGAAGTACTGATCTTCACCAGCTGTGTGGCTTCTCTGCTGTGTTGCTTAAACTACGCGTTGATGTAGACGTGGCGGCTGCCTCCATCTGTTTAGTGCATCATTTGTATAAACGTCCTCAGAAATTAACTCAACACTTCCGCAAGATGCAATATACACATGGATGGCAGCGGCAGTATCTGGATGATCAGCAGCAAAAAGTCAGGGAGAAGCAGGTGTCAACATAAGGGTTCTCACTGTGTGACACGGTCCCCGAGGGGCCCCATAAGAGGCTGTTTATCTGGACTGGAACCGCTGAGCCGTTTAGAGCTCCCCGTTACATGCATCTAAATGAAATGGATTGTGTGGTATTTCTACAGGTGGGTACAGAAGTATTTCAACAGTAACTCAAGTTTTGTAATTAAACCTCTGCGCACCACCACAAAGGAGTTAAAATGAAGTAATCAAAATGTGATTTAAGTGGAGACTGTCAGCTGTAATTTAAGGCGTTTAACAAACGTAGACATACAGTACCATTAACCACTAAGGAATTACAGTCGGTTTTGTACAGTACCTCCATGTTCAGAGGTAAAAAATATTTGGAGAAACTAGCACAATCACAAAGGATATAATAAGGATTATTGTTCTTAATTGGATGGAAATCGTTTACAGTTTTTTTTTTTTTTTGATTAAGTTTGGAAACCACAGCTGCTGACTGTAATTTAACACTAGGACATTACTGTAATCTTTTTACAGTAATAAGTTGTTGTATCTTACAGTAGGCACACTGTATTATAACGGTACATCAATGTTGTATTATAGCAGTGCAGTAATGCTGTAGTATAACAGTAACACTGTGGTATAATGGTACAATAATACTTTGGTATTGGTATTTGAGGGGAGGTGATGGTCTAGTGGTTAAAGTGTTGGGCTTGAGACCAGACAATCCTTGGTTCAAATCCCAGCCTGACTGGAAAATCACTAAGGGCCCTTGGGCAAGGTCGCTAATCCCCCAGTTGCTCCCGGTGTGTCGTCAGCGCCTTGTATGGCAGCACCCTCACATTGGGGTGAATGTGAGGCATTATTGTAAAGTGCTTTGAGCGTCCGATGCAGATGGAAAAGCTCTATATAAATACAGTCCATTTGCTATTTTGGTATAATGGTACAGTAATGCTGTAGTATAACAGTAGAGTAATAGTGTATTATAACAGTACAGTAATGCTGTAGTATAACAGTAGAGTAATAGTGTATTACAACAGTACAGTAATGCTGTAGTATAACAGTAGAGTAATAGTGTATTACAACAGTACAGTAATGCTGTAGTATAACAGTAGAGTAATAGTGTATTACAACAGTACAGTAATGCTGTAGTATAACAGTAGAGTAATAGTGTATTATAACAGTACAGTAATGCTGTAGTATAACAGTAGAGTAATAGTGTATTACAACAGTACAGTAATGCTGTAGTATAACAGTAGAGTAATAGTGTATTGTAACAGTACAGTAATGCTGTAGTATAACAGTAGAGTAATAGTGTATTATAACAGTACAGTAATGCTGTAGTATAACAGTAGAGTAATAGTGTATTATAACAGTACAGTAATGCTGTAGTATAACAGTAGAGTAATAGTGTATAACAGTAGAGTAACAGTGTATTATAACAGTACAGTAATACAGTAGTATGTCAGTAACCTGGATTCTGTAAATTAAAACAGAAACTTGTCATAATGTAGATTAAAACTTGATGCTTTCCGAAACTCACTTCAAACACCAGATTGATTTGAGGGACTTTACACCTGTGATTCCCCATCAGGACGAGTCATAAATAACAACTATAATCTGTAGTTTCTCATTAATTTTCTAGTAAATTTAAATTTGATTAAAATCCCTGTATAGCACCTGAAGGTGCTGTATTTCCCCTATGATTACAAGCCAAAGAATCACTTTTAGTGCTATTTAGTCTCATTTTTGTTTTGTGTGCAGTTTTTCCTCATATTTGTGTGGACCAGGGACAATTAAAGTGAGAATTAGAGTGAGAATCTGCCAACAATCTAACTGAGCTACAGTTACCCAGACCAAGTGAACTCAATCAAGAGGATTTAAAAAAAATCCAGGATCACAAAAACAAACAAACAAACAAAAAAAACTTAAGATCACAAATAATCACACAAAAATGCACCCCTGCCTGCTAACCTCAGAGTAACAATGTGTGTCATGTAGGTAATGTTTTTGACTTGATTTGTGAGTTTGTTTTTTTGCCAGGACATATCAAAAAAGCAACAACACATTTGGATCATTAATGTTAATAACGGTTTGTTATGACTGGCCTCATTTTGACTGATTGTCACGTCTGTGTACATTTTTCAGAATTTTGGTTGGTTTTGTCTGAAGGAGTGGTTTCTGGTCATCGAGCTTAAAAACAAAAGAAATGGGAGGTCAGTTTTAAATCCATACTGAAAAGTAAAGTAATTCAAAATAAATAAATAGCTGATTTTACTTTAGCTTGTGGACTTTCCGTGATTTAGTCAGGTTGGGCCAGCCTGATCTTCTCATACTTCCTTCTTTAATTTGACGGTTTCCCTAATCTAATGTCTTAATATTGTCACTCTTAATAATGTGACTGGCACTGGGTTAATATGACCTATTTTCAGATTGTAATTTAACTCGGGACTCCTCCTGGAGCCAAACCCAGACGCTTTACATAAAAATACACAAGTAGATCAGCAGTGAGACTTTTCCAATGCTTTGCTCTTCTGTGGTCCAAGAATCAAAGCTGTCATTTAACAGGTAAACAGTCAAATTAACTGCTGCTCCCTTACCATGGTGCCCATTCTACCTTGAGGTCCCGTCACACCACGATCTCCTTTATTACCCTGTGATGGAAAAATGAAAATTAACAGGTGTCAACACGGGGCTAACACTTGATGAAGTACTTCACAGGATGATGCTATATGTCTCTGAAAGTTCTTCAATTTTTACACACAACAATACAGAGATGATGGTGGGCATCATCAAATACACAACATTCCACACTTATGGTGCCATCAGCATGACACAGCCAAACTATTTGAAAACATTTGCATATTAAGATAGAGGCGTGGCCAGGGAGGAGTTTGGTGCATGTGCACGTGTGCTAAATTCCACATTCAGTGGGATGTACAAACTGAACGTGCGTGGATTCATGCATATGCACACTTTGCACACTTACACCAACTTTTTGTAGAAAGTCAACACAAGTCTTTGTACATGAGGCCGTGGTTGCTTCCTATCTTACTGTATGGCTGTGAGACTTGGATGATAACCAGTGAACTAAGGCAATTACTGGATGTCTTTGGCACCAGGGGCCTCATGTACAAAAACGTGGATTTCCTACTGAAACTTGGTGCACTCCAAAACCCAGAAATTGGTGTAAGCACAAAAAATTCAGATGTATCAAAGTGTTTGTGGTCATGGATCCAAACACGTTTGGTTTGTACATCCTAATCAATGTGAATTTGAGCACGTGCACATACATCAAACTCCTCCCTGACCATGCCTTTATCTGAATATGCAAATTTATTCAAATAGGTGTCATGCTGACGGTACCATAAGTGTGGAGTGTTTTGTGTTTGATAACATCCACCATTGTCTGTGTTGCTGTGTGTAAAAATGAAAGAACTTTGGAAGACAACATGCAAAAACAACAAAAGCTATGGCTCAGTCGCCCTTCTCTCACACTGTAACACGAAAATTAAATGAGTGGATTTGTGTGTGTAAATGCTGAGATCAGAGCAGTGTGCACACAGTGAAGTAAAAACATATTAGGTGTGTGATGGCTGAGTGTGTGACATTAATATTACACACACGTTTATTGACAAATACTGAACACAGTCGGGGGGCTTGTTAAGAAGCTCTCTAGTTCCACAATCAAAAAAAGAAAAACATTAATAATAATAATAATAATAATAATAATAACAACAACAATAACAAAAAACATTTGAATGGGCACATTCCCAAATGTATCCGCACTGGTTTTCATTTGGAACAGTTATACGGAAAAACTATTAAACCACCAAGCAGCCACTCTTCATGCACTGTGTCAGCCTCCAGCCTGATGCGTATTTGCGCATCACATATGATTTGAACATTGATGGAATGAAAATGTTTCCTATTAATAAAAACAAATTCATCATGTGATGGCGACTTCATAGCAATATGTGTGCAGTTAAGAACTCCGATCACATCCGGAAAACCAGATCTCGCTGCAAAATGCACTGTCATGGAATGTGATGCACCTGGATTACGTTCAGATGATTGCATTCCACACAGCTTGCATGGCTCAGCGCAAAGTTGACAGGAACATGCCTGACCGATCAGTGAGTTCACGCTGGAATGCCCCGGATGTTAGGAAGCCCAATGTGGGCACAGACAACTGCTGGCTTCTCACCGTATTGCGCTCTGGGTTCTGTTCGCAACTAAAGTAACAGTGGCCTTGGTAATTGAAATCGACTTATGAGCCAATTATCGTCATTTGAAAGTAAATCCTCATCTTCCTTGAATACATGCTCACGTCAGATTGCACCATTTGCAAGGCCGTCTAACAGTGCTAACGCAGCCACTGTTTTGCTTTTCACATACTTTTATATCCACCTATGTAACTGCAAACACATGGGTGTGTTAAATGTTCATTAGTGTGTCTCTGATGTGCACCTGACTCTGATGACTTCATGTTTTTACACTATTAATGGCTTCCAGCATGACCTCTACGTGTCGGAGATGGCACAATAGCTGTAGAAACATGTGTACACCAGCCAGGATTTTTGCATAATGCACCGCACATTTCCATGGTCATTTCACTTTTGATACATCTGAACATGATCATGGAGACGGGTTTATGTCATGTTTTTGTGTGTACGCACATTCTGTACATAAGGCCTCTGCTCTTTTCACAGGATCCTTGGGTACTGCTAGAATGAATGTGTCAAATGAGCTTTTACTTTGAGTGACTAAGATGAAAATTATGACTTGCATTATGCAGGAACGTTAGCAAAACTATTTGCCTCTGAGTATAATCCACCTTCCAGGTTCGTCAGTCTTGAGGACCCTAATAGCTGGAGAAGGCCCATGGAAAGCCCACATTTCATTTTGGATAGATGGTTACTTTCCAGAGCTGAGGATGGAGTGATTGTCTATCTGGGTGGTTGTCAGCCAAGAGCCAAGGTGGTTCTGTACTATGGTGGCCTCCATCATTTATAAATGGAAACAGCTCAGATCCACCAGGACTCTTGCTAGAGCTGGTGAATGGGGGAGAAGGGCCTTAGTCAGGGAAGTGGCCAAGAACTTGATGGTCATGCTGTCAGAGCTCCAGCATTCCTCTGTGGAGAGAGGAGAACCTTCCAGAAGGACAACTGTGTTGTGAAAGTGTAGTGACACGGACCCACAACAGGGGGCGCAAATGAACGGACAATAGAAGAAGTCAAATATGAACACTTTACTGTTGTGAATGCCACAACTACACACAGCAAATTATAGAACGAATACAGAATCAATCAATCAAGGTGTCGTGTGGGCAGGCTCGACGATAGGAGACGTCCGTCTGGAGAAGAACCGGAACCACACGATTTCCTCCGCCACCGAACCAGGAGAATACTGGAGCCGCCAAGTTCCGAGTCCCCAGGTGGCCACCGTCTCCGCGTGTCGGATCTGGTACTGCTGGCGAAGAGCAAAAACAGTCAGGTGTGGGTGTGTGTACACCCCGTAACAAGTATGGTGGTTATTCCACCTCCACCTCTCATCCACACTCGTGTAGCTACTGTCAATCACTTAACTGGCGGGATGCAGAGCGAAGCAGTCGCGGCATACGCCGGTTCCTCAGGAAAACAGCTGCAACAACGTATTCACTGAAACGTTAGTAGTGATAACACTCAGGCTGAGAACGTTACCTCCTTGGTAGAACGATATCTCGGCGACGTGGTGGAGGTGTCGTCCTGCTTTTATTAGGGGTGAGGAGCAGATGATTGGTGACAGCTGTCATAGCCGATGAGTGACAGCTGTCACCCCGGCCGCTCTTGTGGGGCGGCAGCGCCCTCTCGTGTCTGAAGCCCGCACTTCAGGCAGGGCGCCCTCTGGTGGTGGGCCAGCAGTACCTCCTCTTCTGGCAGCCCACACAACAAACTGTCTCTACAGCAATCCACCAATCAGCCCTGCATGGTAGAGTAGCCAGACAGAAGCCACTCATTAGTAAAAGGTTCATGGCAGCCTGCTTGCAGTTTGCCAAAAGGCACCTGAAGGCCTCTCAGACCATGAGAAACAACATTCTCTGGTCTGAGGAGACAAAGATTTAACTCTATGGAGTGAATGCCAGACATCATGTTTGAAGGAAACCAGGCACCATCCCTACAGTGAAGCATGGTGTTGGCAGCATCATGCTGTGGGGATGTTTTTGAGCAGCAGGAACCTTTTAAAATTTGCAGAAATTAAAAAAAAAATGTTGTCATTATGGGGTGTTGTGTGCAGAATTCTGAGGGAAAAGTGAATTTACTCCATTTTCGAAATGCATGAAAGTATAAGATTCCTTCAAAAAGCACTTTATGAGGAAAATCTAGTACATCTCCAATGCTGTCATTAATTTCCTTCTGGAGAACCTCAGATTCTGGTGTCTTGCAGACAAACAGTATGTTGTCATTATGTTAGCCTGCAGAGAACTGGTTTTCTGTGAAAGGTCTGAAGTAATGATCTATTTTCTGTATTAGTAATGCCCCCTTTCCACCAAGCTTTTGCATTGGCATCAACATATGCGCCGGTGTTTGAATCTCTTCTATGTTCAGAAACTTTGTCGGCATTGAACTCAAGTCATGCCCCCGCACAGAATTATAATGTTGATGAAGGTGTTGTGACACCATCCACGTCACATGGAAGCCAAAGGTCCACATGCCTGTTCATCAGCAGCATAGTGATAGTAAACTATTTGTGTGCACATGGCAGAAAGTTTGTTTATCCCGCAGAAAAATATAGTAAATACAGGAAAGCTAATTCAAGCTGTACAAAAATGACCTGTTCTGGTTCAAGGTGGTGATAACTAGAGTACCTTTATTAGAGAGAATGGTGACATGACGAGTCGGAAACAGTCGGTCACGTGACTCATGGTGCCATCTTGAGGCAAAAATAGCGTTGGCTGTTTATGTGTCTGCAAGTAAATCCAGCTGTTTTATTTATTTATTTGCTGAAAATGCTGGGTTGTTGTGCATTTGGATGCACACATAGTCACAGCAAGGGCTTCAAGATGTACAGATTCCCTTCAGAGCCGAACAGAAGAAAAATTTGGGAAAATAAAGTGTGGGATGGAACCCGACATCATCATCATAGCTTTGTGAGGTAAATTTATTGTTCAGTCCCACGTACCGTAAAACTCAACTAAACCGTCATCGTATAAACCAGATATTCACAGTCACCGGACAAAAAAAGTCCCAATGTTTATGTTATGTTAGAAGGAAAGGTGATGTAAGTGGTATGTTTACCACTGTGTTACATCACCTTTCCTTCTAACAACACTCAATAAAGGCCCTGTCCCACTGAGGAGAGGATTAATTGCGCATGAATTGAGTACACAAATTACGGGCATTCATTGTCGTCCGCAACAAAATGACCAAAAATGTCCCAGTATGAATTACGGATATAGTAATAATGTATAACGAATATATGATGAACAATCACGGTTGTATAACGCATGTAGTGAGGAAACGGATCCGACACATTGCGATTATCATGTCAGTATTATGGGTGTATTATGAATGCATCGTGCACGTGTTGCACATGCATGGCATCTACACTGCGGTCATAAAAGAAGCGCACTCGGGCCGTCGGCCTCACGAGTCACACCAACAATACAGGCTCTGTAGCATTTGCTGGACTGGACAAGTTGATTGTTAATGTGCACTGACACAAGCCTGCCTTTTCCTCACGACACATCACGACACATGTGGCGTGCAATGTGGTGCGATCTAATCTCGAACACGACATGCAGCTCAAGAGGAATAAACAAACAGTGAACAAAGCGAGTGGTGACGTCAGCGGGTCGCATCAGAGCGCAGCTCGGCTGAAGGATTATAACAAGTTAAATCTGTTATAAACATCAAAATAAATGCTTTAACAGCTGCACACAAGAAGGAAAAAACACGCAACTGTTTTATCAAGCCTTGACAATGTAAGCAAGTCAAATAATTACCTTTTTAGATGACTCAAAATGCTTTCTGCAGCTTGTTAGCCGTTCGCGCGCGCATGCACGCGGCTCCAGCTGCAGCTTCCTCTGTGATTCAGGAGGTGATTAGAGCCGTTTTCAACAGCCAATTTGCAGAATAAAATGATTAATTTGCCACGAAATAATTATTTTATATACGCAGCATCCAGCGCAGAGCACGTGGCAGCCGGTAGAACAAAGAATGGCGTCCAGCTGTGAACACAGCACATCTGATTTGCATCCACCGCAAATCAGATGCAAAGCAGACATAATAAAAACGCTTTATTCATGGCCAATCTGTATGCAGTCGCTACAACTTATTTTAGTTTGTGATGTGGACATGATGGGCACGCAAAATATCCGTTTTACACACTGTCCCAGTCCGCTGCCAAGCCGCAAATCTGTCAGTTGCAGATATCAGCAGATGACTGCGAATATACAGCGCATAGATTGAGTATGTATTGTGTATGTATTGAGTATGTATGGAGATGGAAGGCGGATGTCATCTGCAGCCAAAATTTTGTGAAGCTCAAAAATCCTGGCAACTGAAAAACGTGCCTCTGCGGATAATTGCGGATGTGTGCGGGTGTCAGCCGACTCATACAGGTATGTTTCACGCATATTGCGGCTGTTTAGCGAATACGAGACAATTTTGTGTGCAATCCATACGCAAATCAGCCTAAACGCCAGTGGGACCGGGCCCTAAGCATTTGGGAACTGAGGACACTAATTGTTGAAGCTTTGTAGGTGGAATTCAATTGAATATAGGTTGAAGAGGACTTTCAAATCATTGTATTCTGTTTTTATTTACATTTTACATAACATCCCAACTTCAATGGAATTGGGGTTGTAACAGTTTTTTATAGCACGCTGATAAATGGATCAGAAAAGTACATCAAATTTACAGCACATAGTCAGTAAAAGAGGAAATTGTACAGCTTACCTTTGATTTGGAAGTGATGATTGTAGAAAGAAAAGCTTGTTGAGGGCCAGATTAGTCCATAATAAAGCATAATCCAGAGACGGAGATCTTTAAAACTGTCACGCACATCATTGCATGACGTGAAGTTACAGAGCAGCAGCTGCATAAATCAGGCTTTAAATTAATGAAATAAATCTCATCAATTGTAAATTCATGTAAATTTGATAGCTTAAGTTGTGTTGCTGTATGTGGTTAAATGATTTAAAAATGTTGAAAACATAAAAGGTCCATTCAGTAGTTCAGCGCAGTTAGACCCAAAATGGCGCCATATTCTGAGTTGTGCCACTCTCCAATCACGGCGCTCTGGTGATAAATGCCATATTTCTTCCTTGCAGCATTGACTGGATGGATTCACCAACGCTTCTTATAATTTTGGTGGTTACACCGGTCAAAATACCTCTCTTAGTTCATCCTCCATCTCTTCCTCGTCTATTTAATTAAGCAGCATAATTTCAATAAATTTCTGTTTGTCAGTCATGCTGCAACACAAGAGCTGATCTTAATTTCACGCTCAAAACCACAAAAGCATATTGCTGCTGTAAATATATGGACACAAAATGAAATGCAGGTGCTAACACTGACAACGATGCAAAAGCTTGGTGGAATCAAGCCATAAGGTAAGTGTTTAGGTTTCGGTTGACAAGTATAACTGCAGGTGTTGTTCTCAGCACATTTTCAAACACTGACTTAAACCTTCTGTTTGCACATAGTGATGCCAGTAGGATCTGGAAATGCATATTTGAAAATCTGGGAACAAGACCCAACTAGATAACTTGAAAAGTGTTGTGTGGGCTGCTGAAGAGGAGGTACTGCTGGCCCACCACCACCAGATGGTGCCCTGCTTGAAGTGCGGGCTTCAAGCACGAGAGGGCGTCATAGCAACCGGGAGTGACAGCTGTCACTCGTCATCAGCACCAGCTGTCACTCATCCACATCACCACCACCATAAAGGCCAGACTGCAACTCCACCTCCCTGCCGAGAAATCAGCTACCTTGGAGGTAATTTCTCTGCTGAATTTAAACTGAGTCATAGTCTGATCTCTTTTGCAGCCGTTTTCCTGTGGTGTTTCCTTATCTGCTGGATTGGCGTTTGGTGTGATTAGCGACTGCTTCGGCTCACACCCCAACCAGATAAGTGGTTAAACAGGAGCTGCACGAGTGTGTGATTGGAGGTGGAGGTGCTCCCTCCCAAAAGAACACAGACTGTGGGATTACTGAGTGTGCGTACTCACACTCACCTGTGCTGTTTTTGTTCTCTGCCAGCAGTGCCAGGTCTGACAGCTGGAGACGGTGGCCACCTGGGGACTCAGGACTTGGCGGCTCGGGTGTTCTTCAGATCCGTTGGCGGTGAGGGCCGTGTGGGATCCGGCTCGGTTCTGGATGGGCGTCTCCTATCCTCAAGCCTGCCCACACGTCACCCAACGTGTAATTGACTGTAGTTCCAAACTTGCTGTTGTCTGTATTCCGTTGTGCACAATTTACAACATTAAATTGTTACTGTTTTGGCTTATCCATTGCCCGTTCATTTACGCCCCCTGTTGTGGGTCCGTGTTCCTACACTTTCACAACAGGATTTCTCGACCAGCGTCATGGATCCCGAGGGGCGTCAACCATCGCTTGAACAGGGAATGGAAGAGCGAGGTGCACAGGCGCCAGCAGGAGGCGTGTTAGGTGAGCTGCAGCACATCTTTACCGCTTTTACTGCTCGGTTGGACTTAGTTACCGAGCAGAGCATTGTTCTCAATCGAAGGATGGAGGCTCTCACCGCCCAGGTGGAAGCGCATGCCCAGGACGCTGCTGCAGCACCTCCTCCTGCTGACTGAATGCCAGAAACAGACATTCCACTGGTTGTTCAACGAACCCCCCCACCTTCCCTTGAAGCATACATAAGCCCTCCGGAGCTGTACGGAGGCTGTGTGGAGACGTGCGCGGACTTCTTGATGCAGTGCTCGCTCGTCTTTTCACAGCGTCCCGTCATGTACGCGTCAGACGCTAGCCGGGTGGCTTACGTTATAAATTTGCTTCGAGGAGAGGCACGCGCCTGGGCTACGGCGCTCTGGGAGCAGAATTCATGGCTCCTAACGACATACGCTAGGTCTGTGAGGGAGTTCCGACAGGTGTTCGACGACCCTCATAGAGGCGAGACCACTTCAAGCGTGCTGCTGTCGATAAGACAGGGGTGTCGGAGCGCAGCGAAGTATGCAGTTGACCTCCGCATCGCGGCAGCGCGAGCCAGCTGGAATGCTGTTGCGCTGCACGCCGCCTTTGTAAACGGACTGTCTCTGGTCCTTAAGAAGCACCTGGTGGCGAAGGACGAGCCGCGGGATTTAGACGGGCTTATTGACCTGGTTATACGGTTAGACAACCGATTAACAGAACACAGACGGGAGCGAGACGAAGGGCGTGGTCAGGCACAAGCCGTCCCTCTCCCTCCCGGGTCCGAAAGGGAGCCGACTTCCCCACGCTCCACAGCCAGGGCACTCCACGTGACGACAGCTCCCCCTGCTGACGTTGCTATGGAAACGAGCAGGGCCAAAATGCGATCAGATCAGAGACAAAGGAGGCTGATCCGTGGGGAGTGTTTTCTCTGCAGCTCAACCGAGCACACAGAAAAAATGCTCCAAACGGTCAATACAGCAGCACTCGTCCTTAGAGATTGGGCTAAGGGTGGGTCACAATACCCACGCGGGGAGACCCCGAAAATCTGCACGCATCCCAGTCACGATCCTGAGTGGGGATCTAACCCTTCACGCCCCAGCACTGGTGGACACGGGGTCGGAGGGGAATCTGCTGGATAGCAGATGGGCAAGGGAGGTTGGGCTCCCTCTAGTGGCCTTACCGTCACCATTGTCGGTGCGGGCACTAGATGGCACCCTTCTTCCACTAATCACACACCAGACACAGCCAGTGACATTGGTGGTGTCTGGAAATCACAGGGAGGAGATTGTGTTTTATGTAACACCTTCTACCTCCCGAGTGATTTTGGGTTTTCCATGGGTGTTAAAACACAATCCCCGGATTGATTGGCCGAACTGGGGTTGTGGTTCAGTGGAGCGAAACCTGCCATCGGGAGTGTTTAGGATCCTCGGTTCCACCTGGTGTGACAGCTAAGGAGGAGGTTTTAGTCCCCCCCCAATCTGACCCAGCCGAGTACCATGACCTTGCTGACGTCTTCAGCAAGGATCTGGCACTCATGCTGCCCCCGCACCATCCGTACGATTGTGCCATTGATTTGATACCGGGTGCTGAGTACCCGTCCAGCAGGCTGTACAACCTCTCACGTCCGGAACGCGAATCAATGGAGACCTACATCCGGGACGCGTTAGCTGCCGGGTTGATCCGGAACTCCACCTCCCCGATGGGTGCTGGTTTCTTTTTTGTGGGCAAGAAGGACGGCGGACTCCGTCCATGCATTGATTACAGAGGGCTGAACGAGATCACGGTTCGCAACCGATACCCGTTACCTCTGTTGGATTCAGTGTTCACGCCCTTGCATGGAGCCCAAATTTTCACAAATTGGATCTTAGGAATGCTTATCACCTGGTTCGGATCCAGGAGGGAGACGAGTGGAAGACGGCATTTAACACCCCGTTAGGTCACTTTGAGTACCTGGTCATGCCGTTCGGCCTCACCAATGCGCCCGCGATGTTCCAAGCGTTGGTTAATGACGTCTTGCGGGACTTCCTGCATCGGTTTGTCTTCATATATCTAGACGATATACTCATCTTTTCTCCGGATCCTGAGACCCATGTCAAGCATGTACGTCAGGTCCTGCAGCGGTTGTTGGAGAACTGGCTGTTTGTGAAGGGCGAGAAGTGAGAGTTCCACCGCACTTCTTTGTCCTTCCTGGGGTTCATAATCTCCTCCAACTCCGTCGCCCCTGATCCGGCCAAGGTTGCGGCGATGAGAGATTGGCCCCAACCAACAAACCTTAGGAAACTGCAACAGTTTCTCGGTTTTGCAAATTTCTACCGGAGGTTCATCAAGGGCTACAGTCAGGTAGTTAGCCCCCTGACAGCCCTGACCTCCACAAAAGTCCCCTTCACCTGGTCGGATCGGTGCGAAGCCGCGTTTAGGGAGTTGAAACGCCGGTTCTCGACTGCACCAGTTCTGGTGCAGGCAGATCCCAATCGCCAGTTTATAGTTGAAGTGGACGCCTCTGACTCAGGGATAGGAGCCGTGCTATCCCAGAGCGGGGAGTCCGACAAGGTTCTCCATCCTTGTGCCTACTTTTCCCGCAGGTTGACCCCGGCTGAAAGGAACTATGACGTCGGCAATCGGGAACTTCTAGCGGTGAAAGAGGCTCTGGAGGAGTGGAGACACCTGTTGGAGGGAGCATCGGTACCATTTACGGTTTTCACGGACCATCGGAACCTGGATTACATTCGGACCGCCAGGCGTCTGAACCCCAGGCAAGCCCGCTGGTCACTGTTCTTCGGGCGTTTTGACTTTCGGATCACCTACCGCCCCGGGACGAAGAACTGACAATCTGACTCCCTGTCCCGGGTGCACGAAGAGGAGGTCAAGACCGAGTTGTCAGACCCGACGGAAACCATCATCCCTGAGTCCACTGTCATGGCCACCCTCACCTGGGACGTGGAGAAGACCGTCCGGGAGGCCCTGACACGGAGCCCGGACCCAGGGACAGGTCCGAAGGACAAATTGTACGTCCCACCAGAGGCCAGTGCTGCGGTCCTAGACTTCTGTCACAGTTCCAAGCTCTCCTGTCATCCAGGGGTGTGAAGGACCGTGGCAGTGGTCCGGCAGCGCTTCTGGTGGGTGTCTATGGAAGCCGACGTCCGGGAGTATGTCCAGGCCTGCACCACCTGTGCCAGGGGCAAAGCTGACCACCACAAGGCCCAAGGCCTCCTCGAGCCTCTGCCCATGCCTCATCGCCCCTGGTCTCACATCGGCCTGGACTTTGTCATGGGCCTCCCGCCGTCCCAGGGCATGACTACCATCCTCACGATAGTGGACCGGTTCTCCAAGGCGGCCCACTTTGTGGCCCTCCCGAAGCTCCCGACGGCCCAGGAGACTGCAGACCTCCTGGTCCACCACGTCGTGCGTCTGCATGGGATTCCATCGGATACTGTCTCAGACCGTGGTCCTCAGTTCTCCTCTCAGGTCTGGAGGAGTTTCGGCAGGGAACTGGGGCCCACCGTGAGTCTCTCGTCCGGGTACAATCCTCAGACGAACGGACAGCAGAGCGGGCAAACCAGGAATTGGAGCAGGCCCTCCGCTGCGTGACCTCCGAACACCCGACGGCCTGGAGTAACCATCTGGCCTGGATCGAGTACGCTCATAATAGCCAAGTATCGTCTGCTACCGGCCTCTCCCCGTTTGAGGTGTGTTTGGGGTACCAGCCCCCATTGTTCCCGCTAGTGGAGGGAGAGGTCGGGGTGACCTCGGTCCAGGCCCATCTGAGAAGGTGCCGTCGGGTGTGGCGTACCGCCCGCTCTGCCCTGCTCAAAGCCCGGACGAGGGCCAAGAACCATGCAGACCGCCAGCGTGCCCCGGCCCCTACGTATCAGCCTGGGCAGGAGGTTTGGCTTTCCACAAAAGACATTCCCCTGCAAGTGGAATCCCAGAAGTTAAAGGACAGATACATTGGACCTTTCACCATAATCAAAATCCTCAGTCCAGCCGCAGTGAAGCTGAAGCTGCCAGCTTCGCTGCGGATCCACCCGGTTTTCCATGTGTCACGCATCAAACCTCACCACGTTTCACCCCTCTGTACCCTCGGACCGACGCCGCTTCCTGCCCGGATCATCGACGGGGAGCCGGCTTGGACCGTGCGCCGGCCGGCTCCTGGACGTCCGTCGGAAGGGCCGGGGATTCCAGTATTTGGTGGACTGGGAGGGGTATGGACCCGAAGAACGCTCGTGGGTGAAGAGGAGCTTCATCCTGGACCCGGCCCTCCTGGACGACTTCTACCGGCGGCACCCGGACAAGCCTGGTCGGGCGACGGGGGGGGGGGGGGGGTCCTGTTGTGTGGGCTGCTGAAGAGGAGGTACTGCTGGCCCACCACCACCAGATGGCGCCCTGCTTGAAGTGCGGGCTTCAAGCACGAGAGGGCGTCATAGCAACCGGGAGTGACAGCTGTCACTTGTCATCAGCACCAGCTGTCACTCATCCACATCACCACCACCATAAAGGCCGGACTGCAACTCCACCTCCCCGCCGAGAAATCAGCTACCTTGGAGGTAATTTCTCTGCTGAATTTAAACTGAGTCATAGTCTGATCTCTTTTGCAGCCGTTTTCCTGTGGTGTTTCCTTATCTGCTGGATTGGTGTTTGGTGTGATTAGCGACTGCTTCGCCTCACACCCCAACCAGATAAGTGGTTAGACAGGAGCTGCACGAGTGTGTGACTGGAGGTGGAGGTGCTCCCTCCCAAAAGAACACAGACTGTGGGATTACTGAGTGTGCGTACTCACACTCACCTGTGCTGTTTTTGTTCTCTGCCAGCAGTGCCAGGTCTGACAGCTGGAGACGGTGGCCACCTGGGGACTCAGGACTTGGCGGCTCCGGTGTTCTTCAGATCCGTTGGCGGTGAGGGCCGTGTGGGATCCGGCTCGGTTCTGGACGGGCGTCTCCTATCCTCAAGCCTGCCCACACGTCACCCAACGTGTAATTGACTGTAGTTCCAAACTTGTTGTTGTCTGTATTCCGTTGTGCACAATTTACAACATTAAATTGTTACTGTTTTGGCTTATCCATTGCCCGTTCATTTACGCCCCCTGTTGTGGGTCCGTGTTCCTACACTTTCACAACAGAAAAGTCTAAAATTGTACTTTACAGGGAACATGACAAATTTGGCAACTATGAATCCATTTTTGTTTGACTTCTGGATATTTTGAGTAAATTTTTCAAGTATGTATGTTGTACTTCAAAAAAAAAAAAAAAATCTATGCTGATGTACTGTGCACTTTTTATTGCAGTAGAAAAGTTTTTTAATTTTGTGCAACAACAGATTTCACAGGCGGGCTGAATTTTTCTCTGTAGTCATACGTATTCAGCAACATTCTGTGTTTTGCTATTGCAATAATGCAATGTGGTGCTCATCAGGGCGTGTGCTACATTGTTGGAAGGGTTCTGATTTGACACTGATGTCTTTGTTCTTTTATTTTTCATTTTACATACAATATTTTGAGTAAAATAGCAGCTTGCCCAGAATAGATATACAATCAATATTTTGAGCCAAGGTGGACAGCATACATCTATATACCACTATTAAACTGTCAAGATATTTATTGCTTGAGGTAAAATAAGGTTATCATTAAAATTCTTAAAGCTGTAGCGCACCCACTTTGGTAGACAATACCTCAAAATATCTAATAAGCAAAACTAAATTTTGGGTTTAAAGTTGGGGCTAAAAGTTGTTACCTTGGGACCAAAGGGTCCAGGCTCTCCCAACACCCCTTGGACTCCGATAGGACCCTGTGGATACAAAGAAGAATCTAAACTTTAGTATAAGTATAAATAACCAGATACAATGTTGTATTTTTTGTATAATTCAGAATTTATTTCTCGATGACTCACATCTTCACCAGGATCCCCATTGCTGCCTGGACGGCCATCCTGACCTTTAGATCCCTGAAAGACAAAGACGGGAAAAAAGAAAAAGACATGAATGGAAACTGTGCAGGATATACTCTTAGGGACTGAGCAAAATGTTTCTGTGACATTGAAAAAATGCTTTGTTTTCTCAACAAGCCTGAGACCTGAGACCACTACAGAAAAATGGAATTTAAAATACGTTTTGTCAGCATTTGTCACACATGTAACTTGAAAATGTTCATGTATCCATCCCCTGACTTTTCTGAAGATGTCTGGCAATAAAACTTATTCTTTACAGGTATCCTATCAAGGCATTCAATTACTTATGCAACCCATTATCGTGACTTTTATGTTTTTAATTAATTTACATCAAGTTGTAGAGATTTGCTTTCAATTTGAGGACAATAATTGTAGAAATATTAAATTTTTTATACTTTTTTGTATTTGAAATGGCATAAACAAATTAAAATGCATGAAATACCAAGGGGCCAAATACTTTTGGACTGAATGGAATATATTTGAATAACACGCATGATGGAGTAGTTTAAAGGAGGTTAAAAAAAAACCAAAAAAACTTTAAAGTTCAACTACAATTTGCCAGACGGCACATTGGAGATTCAAGCATAGAATTGATCTGTTTTGTTGAAAGAAAATTTTTCTCCAGGCAACTCCACTATGAAGGCATGAGTAGTGATGCAACCATACTGTTTGCGTTTCTTCATAATTCATGCAAATAAAGTCCAAGACATAATCAGTGTCATCCCCCGACTTGTCTGAAGAAAACTGGATGTAAAAATGATGGTTTACATGTGCTATACTAAAGGGGGCACTTACTTATTCACATCATCATTTTGGCTTTCAGATTTTTATTTCTGTTAATTCATGATGTAGACATTACTTTTCAATGAGAGTTTAAAGGGCATAATTTTAGAAATTTTAATATATATACAAAGCCTGAATTTTTTGTTTTGTTTTTGGACATCCTAAAATTTCTAACATGTAAAAGCTCAAGGGAGCAAACAGTTTTTCACACCACTGTATAATGAGGACAAATTCTTTTGCATCGGGTAAACTTTGATGCACCAGATCAATCACTACACTGAAGAAAATTTGGAGTGATATTTACTTGAAAAAACCTAGGAAAGTTTTTTCACTCAGAAATTCTAAGTAAATTTTACAAGGAGAATTCTTAAGTAAATTTTACTTGCATATATTAGTTTTTCTAAAAGAATAACTCAAGTAACATTTACCAGCAATTATCAACTGAATAATTTCATTGAATTTTACTCTGTCTTTATTCATAAAAAGTTAACATTTTCAGCTGTTCCCCTTGTTTTCACTCAAGGTTGCCACAACAGATCAAGTTTGGATCTGCATGTTGATTTGGCACAAATTCTACACTGGATGCCCTTCCTCATGGACCTCCACCTTACATGCAGTGGTGGGGTTTGAACTGGGAACCATCTGCACTGAAACCAAGTGCACTAACCACTTGGCCACACCTCTGCCTACTATGGATTATTAAAAACACTTAAATTTGTCAGACAGTGAGACAAAAGAAATTCTGTTTAGACAAGCCAAGCTTTATATGAATTTAGTCATGAAAGAAAAACAGAGACAGGCACAGGGCGTCTGCAGAGAAATTCACTAAATCAGAGAAATAAAACATTTTTTTTAATTATTATTATTTTTTAAAAGCGGTTACATTGTAAAACTCAATTAACAAGGTCAGAAATCCACACAACCACTTTGGAAAAATTTTACAGTGGAAGCAGAATCTCTCTCTCGCTCTCAACCAGGGCTGCCCAATGTGGGGCCTGTGATCAATGTTTGGTCTGCAATGACAAATGGTAGAGTATTTACTCACTCATCTTCAACTCTTTACTCTAATTAAAGGTCACGTGGGGGGAAGGGGGGGGCTATCCCCAGTAGTCATAGGGCGTGAGGCGGGGTACAGCTTGAACAGGACACAAGGCCACATACAGACAAATAAACACAATCACATTCACAACGCACACCTTCGGACAATTTAAATTCTCCAATCCACCGTGTCTTTGGATGTGGGAGGAATCTGGAGCACCCAGAGAGAACCCATGCAAAGCAAATGGGGAGAACATGCAAACTCCACACAGAAAGGCCACAGGTGGGGATCAATCCCATGACCTTCTTGCTGTGAGGTAACAGTGCTAACCACTAAGCCACCGTGCTACTCCGGTAGAGTATTTATTATAACAAATTTTATTTTAGAATTTGAATGTTTTATGCATTTACTTATAAGCTAACTGTTTGCATGTAATTCACACAAAAACATTTTCCTCCATCCAAATTTGTGTCTTTTGAAAAGAAATACTTTTTGGCACCTCTGCTTTCAACAGGTGGTTTTGAAGTTCAGTGTAGTTCAGTATGAGTTTATCGGTTTCTTTCATGTACAAAAGCTGAGGTCTTGTGGCCAGAAAGAACCTATAATTAGAATGTAAAAAAGAAAATGTGTCCAAAAATGAAATAAAAAATAAATTAAGCTTTCATATTGAGCTGGTGGCTTTTTTTTTTTTTGGGGGGGGGGGGGGGGGGGGGGGAATGACTTTTTGTCATTACAAATAAAGTCCACCTGTCTGACACATCATCACCCACTTTCTTTTTTCACCATCTCCTAAAATGACCAGTTCACATCATAAGAGACTGTGGTGTTTTTGGTGGAGGGGGAATTTAAAAACCCTACTTATGTACAATTACTCATTGAGGTACTTTGCAGACATGATTCAGATCTGTGGGATTATTTGTGAAATACACAGAGTTAGAAATGACAGGAAAGAAATTCTTCCTTCTTCCCTGGGACATTTTGCTTTGTACGTGCTACAAGTGACAAACACATGACATGTAAAAAACACAAACATGAAAATTTTCACAGCTGAATACCGTCTCAGGTGGAATTTAATCTGGTATTATGTTTTAATACGATCAACAGAGTGACAGTCTGAACTGAAATAAGATTGTTTGCATTTTTTTTCAACCACTGAGGTGTTATTCTGATTATCCAGTATGTTTGTTTGTTTATTTGTACATCAATTCATCTTTAAACCTATGAAGCAGATCATCAAACAGCCAAAAGCATGAATCAGCTTGGGTCTCCCGAATGATGACCTTTAAAGTTGACCTTTAAAGCTGACCTTTGCAAAAGCTGCCTTGAAATCTTTCCAAAACAAAATTCCAGATAATCCATGTCTGCTGCGACATTTAAGATGCGTGGAATTTAACAAATGCAAATACAATAACGTCTATAAACCCAGAGAATATATTCACAAGAGTTTTAGGCACTAGAGTTTAATGCTGTTGTCCGTGGAGCCTGAACAGAGTGTCTGAAATGCATTTGTCCTGTCGTGAACGTACTAACTAAAACATATATCTGTTATTTTCACTTTATAAAACTTCAGACATGACAATAATTTTAAATAACTTGTCCAAAATTAGTTTGGTTAAAATAAGTAAATTAAAAAAGTAATAAGTTAAAAATGTATGCCTATGGATGACTTGGGTGATATTGTCAGCATATCAGTATGGTGTTAAAGGAAATGATTTTTCTTTTTTTTTTTCTTAAAAAACAGTTTTTCTTTTGCCTGCAGAGGATAGTGTTCTTCATAGAAGCAGCTGTTTTCTGTTTGCAGAGGGTGGAACCATACATCTGTTAGGAAACTTTTATCAGGTAGGTGCTCAACTGATTTTCAATTTTAGAAATGTTTGCTGCTGTTCAGCTTTGTTTACTACGTTATCAGTCTAAAAGTTAGAAGACAAAAATTCATTGGAAGATAATTAGTCCGATAATGGTTTTTAAAGTTATCTAAAAAGACAATCCAATAATGAAAACGTTATCTTCAATAATTATCTGTTATCGGATTATCAGAACTGTGCCCACCACTGATTACAACCCTTGAAAAATGTCAGCTACCTATTTTATAAACACCCAATTTAGAACCCGTGGATTCCCACAGGCAACACGCTAGTGAATCATTATCTTAGATGAGTCAAATCTTCAATCGTCATGACATTTTGAAAGGCAGAACAGAAAATCTTTAGGATTTATTTTCTGAAAATTTTGGAAAGGTCAGACCAGGTTCAGCAGCATTTAATGCTTCCAACTTGAAAAACAAAGCAGCCCAGCAGCTTTATGATCTTCATGATCAGCCAGCCGGTGAGACCATTGTCACATCCACTATGTAAGTTATGGTCCACATGACAGAAAGATCTTTGTGATCCACATGTGGTCCACATGACAGAAAGATCACATGGATAATTTCAGATGGCCCAGCCTAGCTGTATGGGCAGCGCCTTGTGCACTGAGACATGGCTGGGGTGATCCAAAGGTGATCTTGTTTATTTAATTTTTTATTTATGTATTTATTTATTTTTATTTTTCTTGTTTCCTCTCCTGTGGAACCAGCTCCCAATTTGGATTAGGGAGACTGACACCCTCTCTACTTTTAAGATTAAGCTTAAAACTTTCCTTTTTGAAAAAGCTTATAGTTAGGGCTGGATCAGGTGACCCTGAACCATCCCTTAGTTATGCTGCTATAGACTTAGACTGCTGGGGGGTTCCTATGATGCACTGTGTGTTTCTTTCTCTTTTTGCTCTGTATGCACCACTCTGCTTTTAATCATTAGTGATTGATCTCTGCTCCCCTCCACAGCATGTCTTTTTCCTGGTTCTCTCCCTCAGCCCCAACCAGTCCCAGCAGAATACTGCCCCTCCCTGAGCCTGGTTCTGCTGGAGGTTTCTTCCTGTTAAAAGGGAGTTTTCCTTCCCACTGTTGCCAAGTGCTTGCTCATAGGGGGTCGTTTTGACCGTTGGGGTTTTTCTGTAATTATTGTATGGCTTTTGCCTTACAATATAAAGCACCTTGGGGCGACTGTTTGTTGTGATTTGGCGCTATATAAATAAAATTGATTTGATTTGATTTATAATCTGCACCGTGTCATGAGACCTGCCCACACATGTGCATCGCGGTGGTGTGTTGAGAGGTGATGTTCTTCATGGCACAATATGTGTTCTCCAGCTGTGAATTTCAATGACACAACAGTCAGCTATTCCATCATGGACATGACAGCTGTCATGGCTGATGATTTCGTGACGCCCCTCAGCCATGGCACAATTTGTTGGACCTGCGTTCAACATGCGGTGCAAATATTGCGAGCATGATCACATGGCAGTGCGATCTCATGTTCCTTTTGAATGGGTTTCCAATCGAGTGACACGCGAATGCAGAGTGCTGTGGCCAAATGGTTGTGGTGACTGTTGTATGAAGTGTTTGATGTGGCTTAATTTTTTCACGAGAGCCATTTGGCCTCAATCGTGTTATGTGTGAAAGGGCCCTTAGTCTTGGTCCAGGATAATAGCAAACCTAGAAACTCAGTGTTTTGAGTGTTACAATCAGAACATTGATTCCACAAAGATCAGAGCGTCATCCACAAGACATCAGTGAACTCACTGTCATCCAGGACACATGACCTTAACCATGGCCTACATCACTGATGAACTCGAGAACTTTGTAGGAAGAAGTCAGAGACTTTGCTCCCACAGTGCACATTCAGTGCCTGTGTATAGGCTGGCAATGATGTCCAGCTACCTATTAAGTGACGGCAACTGAGTCAAACACCTGTCCATATCCACCTGCTTTAGTCACACCTGGTCAATTAACTGATATTTTCCACCTCTTGATTTGCTGAGCAAACATGACTGAGTTAATTAGCTGTGGATTGATCAGAGAGAGTTGTAAAACATGCTGGGCAGGTGCACTCCATGAGCAGGGTTGAAAAGCCCTGTCCTACACCAACCCTAAGGCCAGTCTGACTGGTCCCCAGATATCATAGCGTCAAGTGAATAAGAGTCTATGACAATCCTCGAACGGGATTCCATTTCATAGCTGGTACCCATTTACAGCTGGGTGGACAGTGACAATGCAGTTGAAACGTGTTGTGCAAGGACTCAAACAGGCAAACTGAAGCACATATCTGGACTCAAACCATGGCCTATATATTGGAAGTTCAAGTCCTATCCCACAGAGACACTTGCTCTGCACCATTCATTATTTGATAAGAAACTAAATCTGTCCAGTGAATCCATATTGGTGAGGTTCTTTTCATGTTAGCATGAAATGAAGATATGCAAGGGAGTGAAGTCTGAATTAGCTGTGGGATGTTACCTTTGGTCCAGGAGGTCCAATTCTTCCTGATTGTCCTGGATAGCCCTGAAGAAGACAAAATGATATAATGGTCCAATGATCACAAATCATGTTTGAAAAACTGAAAACATGGGCAAATGTCTTGTGAAATGAAAACCAGACCCATGACGACAATAACTGACAAAATTATGCTTTTGTGTCGTGTCTTTCATCCCATCTTGTCATGATACCTATGTGGTCCGGGAAACTGGCATGGAAATTCATTACATCATTTCGGGGACACATTTCTCTGGACTTATCTTGAAAATTTCAACTTGTTTCACAAAATCTTCATTATTTGGCCATTTTTAAGCAAATCATTTTTGACTATCAATTGTGCTCAAACAATCAATAATGAAGGAGTCCTCAAGTTATTAAAGACATTCATCATAACAAAAACTTTTATTCTCAAACTGTTAATGACTGAATGCTACAAGAGAACAAACTAAGTAGTATGAAGAACCCTACTGTTGATCTGTTTTATGATTCACCATCCAGATACACTCGGTAGAACTGATAATAGCAGACCTGTTTCACTGTGGAATGTTTAACTAGAACTTTCCATCTGTTTATGTGAGATATGAAGGTTTTTAGGGGTGCACCCAGAGTCACACCCTCTTGCGGTCACCTTGATCTCGATGTTACTGTGCATGTATGTTAGCAGTACAGTATACCCTAATAGATTTACAGCATCGTGCTAGTATATAGAAATATGTCTACTTTTATGAAAATTAGTTCAGATATTTTATTTTTTATGAAGACTCAGGATGACTACATGCTGTACTCACTGATCACTTTTAATGCTGTGTTTTAAATTTCTTATCACGATTATCTTTAATGTGCAGCTTTACTGACATTCAATCAGTGTTTTTGTTACAATTGTTTCTCTTATTCTGAATTTTAATGTATTTCAATTGCCCATAAATATATTTTAAACTTAAATCTGAAACTCAGTCCCTTTGTGTTTGTCAGAAACTGGTATAATTTAATGAAAATCTGGTTTTACATTCTTAAATTATGAATCTATGAAAATCATTCAGAGTCCCAGCAGCAGAATACAAGCTGCTGTTATACACAGAACAAAGAATTTATTTTCAATGCTTACCTTAAATGATGAGCACTGGTAACAGCGATTTATTTATTATTTTTACTCCTTTGTAAAACAGTGTGAACTCCAGATTGAATAGATGTTCTTACTACCATCGCTAGTGGGGAATTCCCCTTTGACTGACATTGTAGGGTGTTGGATATAAGAGCAAGAGGTCTAGTGTTCGAACCCTACCGGAGCCAAAAATATGTAGCTTAGTTACATATACATCAAAGGGTTCATATTAGCTACAACTGAAAAGGTTTTCTTTGAAAATATTCAAATTCTGAGGTCATTTTGTGACATTAAATCATTTGTTTTTATGATTAGTATATAAGTGATTTATCTAGAGTTTAATCTTAAACAGAAAACCAACCGATTACTAGTTGTATAAAAACAGAATGGAAAGAGTCTCAGTGAACATGATTGATATGTTGTCTTACAGTGTATCCTCGCTCGCCTACATCTCCTGGAATTCCAGGCGCTCCAATCTGACCCTGTAACACGGGACAAAAAAGTCAGCTCTGACCACACACTCTGCTGGTGACAAATAGGACTTATAACTTATGGTTTTTTATTTTAAACAGATAAGTCACATTTTCATGTGAAACCTTGAAAAATGAAAAAGTTCATTATGGGATGTAATTGTATGTTACTGTGTTGTTTCCACTGAGGGGAAATCCCATCACTTTCCACCTTATACATCTGTACATGTGCTCAGTGGTAAACAACAGTCCACTGCTTTGCATTCTGGGAAAGTACAAGTACTTCTGAACTACTTCACAGGATTTTAATAATGGAGGTGTTTCTTTCTTACCTTTGGGCCGTCCCGTCCCTGTGGACCCTGTTTGCCTGCATCACCAGGGGATCCCTGAACAGAAACACAGCTGTTAGTCAACACAAGAAGTGTGTGAAACTTAAATACTAAAGAATTTACAAGCAACAAATCCTCTAAATTAAAAGGTTTTTAAAAACACTTTATTTCATTGTAGGTATCTGATACATGAAAACACAAAGACAATTGCTAATGAGGGAGTGAGTGAGTGAGTGAGTGATAGTGGTTTAATGCCGTGCTGGTGCCAGCATCTCGACGCCATGTTCACAACAAGAGTAAAGTATGAAAAGGAAAGAGAGTCAAAGCCCAGAATAAACACAACTACACAGAAACAGCTGCACCAAGGTAACGCACGCACGCACGCACGCACGCACTTTTGTGCCTGAAAACTCAATTTCCTAACTTGCATATTTCACATTCAACAGCAACTTGTGCAGAGATAAAAATAAATACTAGACGTGTGCTTGATGCTTCAATAAAATCAGTAGAGGTACATTTTTCAAGTTATTTTACCCAGATAATTAACAGATAACTAACAGGTAAATAACAGGCAACCAAAGGCAGTGCTGTTTCATTGATGAATGGGGCGAATGTGAAGTGGAGGGAAACATATTATTGGCTTTCAAGGATGGAGTGAAAGAAAATTTTGGGCAAGCCCTGACACAGGGGTGCATTATGCAAATGAGTCTTCACAAGGACAGAAGAATAACAGCGAGCGAGAGAGAAAGAGAGAGAGAGAGAGAGAGAATGTGTCAGAGAGTCCTTTACCTTGATACCTTTACCTCCTCTTGCTCCTGGGGAACCCGCATCACCAGGAGGGCCCTGAAATAAAGCAAACAGTCATAAATTATTTATTTGAGATTTGAGAGAGAGGGAATAAATCAAATCTCTAAATTATTTATAATAACATTTGTTGTCATCTTTGTTGCATTCCTCTCATTTTGTCTGTTTATGTAATTATTTAAAAACATTAACACTTCAAATAATTTTAATTTAAATGAAGCATATAAAAAGTGTTTGTGTACCTACTGCCTTTTAAATAAGTAAAACAAAATGTTTTTGTGCTTTTTTCACAAATTTGTCACATTATAAAAAAAAAACACTTTTTTTGATATTCCACTTACAAATGATTTGTCATCTCATAACCAGCTCATAAATCATCTTCCTCCCATATTTGTTTTTCATTTTATTTTTAATTAGATTTTTAATTTAACATAATTTTGAATTAAGTGAGTTTGGGTTTAATCTATTTTAAAGAAACATAGCCCAGACAGCAGTGATGGCCATGCCCACTGGCCAATGACCAGCTTCAGCTTGGGGACAAAATAACATATTTTATATTTAAGGACTATGTGCTGAGTGTCATTAAATCAAATGAATATTTAAGTCGCAGTGTGATCAACAGGAGTTATTATGAGTTATCTTACAGTTTCACCGGGTGCTCCAAAACCTCCACGAGGTCCCACAATGCCAACATCACCCTGTGGACACCAAGGATGGATGGATTATTACACCATCATGTAACCCATCGTCACACAACCAGCTTTACTGATGATGAAAACAACAAAAAACAAACTGAAACAGAAAAATTACTAAAAGAATTCTAAGCTTGCTATCTGATTTTCAGCTCCCCCACCCACACCCCATTTTTTTTTTTTTTTTAATATTTATTACAAATGTGAGCTGTCATGACAAATTACTGGCAACTCCAGCTGCTGGTAGCTTATTGTAAATTAAAATGGAAATTTGTTACAGTGCACATTAATGCACAAGTGAGTCTAGACTTTGGCAGGCAAACAGTATCTGTGACCTGTGAGCCTTTACCTTGAGACCAGGCTCTCCACGTTCACCTGGGTCTCCTCGAAAACCAACTTCTCCCTGGTAAAAACAAAAATAAGTATATTTAAAAAACACACATTTTAAATATCAGCTACTAACATTTAAGTGCAAAAAAATATTTTATGATTATTACTTTTATTCAAATTATTTCTTGGACTATATGATTGAAACCAGCATCAATTTGATGCACGTCTTCTGCTTGCTCTTTCAAAAGCACAGAAGCAAGATCTGCACATGACCTCTTTTTTTTTTAGCTGATTATTTGAAAATGAGATTTGTAAATTAATTGATTGGTTTTGTTTTGTTTTTAAAGTGAAATGCAAAATATCTCAAAGTTAGTTTTTTTTTATATGAACCTCTGGACATTTTAAACTGGATAATTTTCAAACAAACACATTAGCATGAAGATGAAAGCATTTTTAAACAGGCTTGAGAAAAAACAAGTTCCAGCACAAAGCTCTGTGTGCACCATTGATTTCTATTTAATCCACTACATAGATAGCAGATGCAGCCGGTGAGCTGCTGCCAGGCAGCCTCCATCTTACTTAGCGTTATTACGCCTCATCAGGCATTAGATTAAACAGAAATAGATGATTCACTGGCTTAAACTTGGGTTAAAGTGATCTGAAAATGCCACTGTAGTGTTTGGGTGCAGCAACAAGCCGACAAAGGACTGTGGTTTGACCTTTCATAAGTGTGTATTATATGTAATGTTAATGATGTGGGAGAAATGACTAAAATTGCTGAATAAAGGTTAGAAAATGATTTTGTGTGTGTGTGGGTGTGTGTGTGTGTCTTAAGCTGTATTCTGTAGTGACTTCAGTTTTACTGCCTGAATGCTTTGTCATGATAAATATCTTACATTCGTTTAGCGATTCAGTTAGAAGTCTCACTTTTATAAGTCTCAATTTATCCCTTTTTAATTAGCCTCGGATTTTTTATTCACATCAGGTTTTCCATCCTGAGATATTCGGTAAGAGCAAATTCATAGAATGGAAATGTTTTTTCTCTCAATTTGGTGGGGCACATGACAGTGTATTATATTCTACTAATATAAGAATATATATGAATAAGATTAATTTCTCTATGATATACTCCATATTCTGGTGTAGTGTTTTCAGATTTCTCTCAGTTTGGTCCAGAAAAGATTGAATAATCTTGTTTTCTCTGCAGTTGGCATATTGATTTTATTTATTTTATTTGAGCGCTGCGTAAAAGAGGCGCTGCAGGTAGGTTAAGAGCAGTCTTTAATATTAATATCTTTAATATGATGTTACTTCCACCCCTGATTATTTCCCATCTTTAACGTAACTTCACAATGACGTTAATTAAGGATCAGACTAGTATTTTGTGTCATGGCAGCAACCCAGTCTCACGGCATGTCATGATTCAGCAGCACGAAATACATTAATCTATTGGTTTGTGATATTGTGATGAAAAGCGCCTCATTTTCATCACAATATCATAAATTCATTCTAATTCATTCTGTGATGGCTGCATGAAAGTCAAAGTGAAGTGGGGGTGGTTAGGGTTAGGGTTGGGGTTGGGGTTAGGAGTAGGTTTAGTAATAGTGAGTTAACAAAAAAAACCCTGTCACGAAAATTTTAATCATTTCGTGACAGGAGCACGGAAAAAAAAAAAAAAAAAACCATGAGACTTGGCTGTGTGGCAGACAAAGCGTGTGTGACAAACTGATGGTATTATTTTCTATCTTGCTTCACAACGTCTGGACTGGGACTAACATTCATTCAAGTCTGTCATATAAACAGTCTGATCCTCTTCTGTATTTGTTTTGACAAATATTGGCTGAACAAATGTGGGACTGAGTTTGAATAAAAGTAACAGCACAGAAAATGCAGATTTATGATGAAACTCTCTTGAAAACATTGATCATACCCACACTGATTTCTATTTATGTCTGGTTGTTAAACACGAATCAAGATGGCGGCGCACTGGCAACAGCCAGCGATTGCCCCGGCCCTCCATCTAGTGAGTAAATACAAATCAATGGTGTGCACTAACACACTAACACAGCTCACATAGTAACAGAACTTAACTCAAACATTTAAATCAGCAGACATGTTTAAACATAGTTTCATAGTTTACTGTGACTGTAAGAGCGATGTAAGTAAAGTAGTCCATGTTCATCGATATATTAACGGATTACTGACACTTGAACAGTATTTTTTAAACATAGGCTAAATAAGTAAAGATAATTGTAGATATAAGATTTGCAGTCTAAACCTGAAGAGAAGAACTGGAGTGACTGAGATCACCATAAATGTCAAAATTAACACCAAACTTCAAGTCCAGTCAAGACTAGTCACATGCCTGTGATATGTGGTCACACATCTGACATTAAACAAACGGAGGGTGTTAACAGGACACAGTCTCCTCCAGCTGTGTTAAACTTAAACCTTATGTTGTTTTTATGTTGTTTTATATGACACGGAGCAGTGATGATGTAACAACTGTAATTTTTCATTGTCATTTAAAAAAAAATTAATAATTTCCATGCGGTGGTTTGTGGACAAACTGTGTGTACCATAGCTCCGGAGAAACCAGAAGGCCCTTCATCCCCTTCAGGCCCAGGGTCACCCTGCAGGACAAGGGGTCAAAGATCAGAATTAACACATAAACAAACAAAAACATGACAAACACATTATGGTCGTGACACATCAACAAACTAACTCACACAACAAGGTAATGTAAAATCTTTCACACTATAGTATGATTGTGTTCATCTTATGATGTAAAACTAAGTAAAAAAAAAAATCTAGCGTAGCAGCAATACACCTCCATGTGACGCTGATTCTACTCAACCGACACAAATGGTATTTATCATGTTTTTAATCCAGTCTTGATTTTAATTTCACTTTCCATCTTTGGTGACAAACACTTGTTGAAATATTAAATAAAAATTTGTGTTTACTATAAAAACACTGTCACTCCATGCACAGTATCTGTGTGCCATTCAGTTCAAGTTTTATTTTAAGGAAGAAACCTCAAGTAGACTAGACTCAGAAAGGTGACCCACTGCTTAAGACATTCTAATAGCTACAAGCTTTTGACAAAGTTTTACCAAGCTGAAGAAACAGGACACAGAAAACAAGAATAGCATCAAAACAAAGTGTATTATTGATGTGAGCATGCAGTCACTGACACCACAGGCAGGACATCGTGAGATAAGCATTCATCCATCTGCCTTGTCATTGTCACTCCAGCAAAAACTGTCTTCATGGAAGACTGCATTCCAAAAGCATACTGCAGTGGCTCAGAGGGGTCACCCTCAGCAAGGTGGTCCACGAGCCAGTGCATCAGCTTCAGCTAGGGCATCTCATGGTCAGTCCAGTGCCCTGTGGTGCGCAGCTGTCACTCTTACATGGTCTCTTCAGTGCCTCGGACAGAGAGAAAAGGAACAGAATCCTTCAGCCGGAAATAACAGCACCTATAACTGTCATAAGAGTTATGTGTTTCACTCACCACTGGTCCAGTGTTGCCTCGTTGTCCCTGAGCCCCTTTTGTTCCTTTATGACCCTACAAACACAGATGTTAATTAAAATTGCAAAGAAAACACTATGTTTACATGGACAACAATAATCTGATTATTGACCTTATTCTGAATAAGATTATGGTGTTTACATGAGTTGTTTAAATAATATTCCAGTCATATACATGTCTGATTAATGACTCACAGCCGCATTATGTCCCTGATGTCTTATGTGTTGCAAAATACTGGTAAAACTCCAATAGTTGGTCATAATCTGATTAAGGTGTTTATGTCTACAATGCACATCAATAATCAGAATAAGACGCATGAAAACATAGTCTCACAGCAAGCTCTTTATCTTCACAAAAACCCAAAGGTCCAAACTAGGGGAGCTGCAAAACGTTTGAGCCTATATTCTTCATCAGACCATCTGGGTGAGGTGTAGATGCCGCCTTTGGCATTGTCTGCCATTTTCAGGGTCAAACGGTGCAGAAATGTCACTAAGCATCAAAAACTATCTTCCTACTACTGCTTCTCACCCAGATGATGACAGTCTACCTACAAATCAGGTTAATACTTTATGTATTACAACACTTTTCTACATGCAGTACTTCCAAATTTTAAAAGACCAAAGTACATAACTCAAAACTGTTAGTTTTAATACTTGGTTGCAAATCATTTGCAGTCAAAGAATGTGTGGACTCTGTAACCTATGGGACATACCCAGAATCTGGTTTCTTCTTCAGCTTTATTTACTTATTTTTTAACTTGTTGCGTGTTTCCTGGCCCCTCATGTTGTCTGACATATTCTGTATGTTCTGAGTCGCAAGACGATGTGTTGAGGGGTACAAGGTGGGCCGACAATTTGCCGAGGGAATTCATTGTGAGAATTTTTTTGGTTTGTTGAAAAATCAAGCGACACGTGAGCACAGCTCCGCGACTAAGGCAAGGAATCGTGAACAGCTGTGAACCGCGCACCAAACTACACAAATTACCTTGCAGATGCCATTTGCAGGCTATCACAGCCCAGTGAGATATCAGCCTTACTCAGCTTTTGAGAACGGCCTCCTTCATACAGTACCATACTGTTTGTATTTCTTAATGACTAATGTATGTAAATGAAGTCCAAAACATACAGTGGGTAAAATAAGTATTTAACATGTCACAGTATTTCCTCAGTAAATTTATTTTTAAAGGTGCTATTGACATGATGTTTTCACCAAATGTCAGTAACAACCCAAATAATACATACATATAAAGAAACCAAGCACAGAAATTAAGTTATGGGTAATAATGTGAAATGACACAGGAAAAAAGTATTGATCACCCAAAGAAAGGGAGGTGCAAAAAGGCATGGAAAGCCAAGACACCAGCTTTCATCATAAACCAGCCACAACCAAGTGCTTCTCACAAGATTTCTGACAGAGGAGTGAAAAGAATTATCAGAAGAGTCATCCAAGAGCCAACTGTGGAGAACAAGTGAACAATAGTTTCAAAGAAAACAATAAGTAATGCATTTAACCACCATGGTCTGTATACACGATTACCATACAAGACTCCATTGCTGATGAAAAAGCATGTTGAAGCTCGTTTAAAGTTTGCTGCACAACAATTAGCCAATCCTGTGAAATACTGACTGAATATAGTCTGGTCAGATAAGACCAAAACTGAAATCTTTGGATGCCATAATAAACACCATACATGGCACTGCACATCATCACAAAAACACCATACCAACAGTGAAGTTTGGAGCTGGGAACATCATGGTGTGGGGCTGTTTTTCAGCATCTGGCACTGGCAAACTTCATACAGGTGCTGGTCATACAGTAGTGTTCAGAGTAATAGTAGTACTATGTGACTAAAAAGATTAATCCAGGTTTCACACTATAGGGACTAAAAAGATTAATCCAGATCAATGGGTGAGCCTTTGCCATTCTGGTTATTCTTCTATCCATTTTGATGGTTGTTTTCCATTTTCTTCCATGTGTCTCTGGTTTTCTTTGTCCATTTTAAAGCATTGGAGATCATTGTAGATGAACAGCCTATAATTTTCTGCACCTGCGTATAAGTTTTCCCCTCTCCAATCAACTTTTTAATCAAGCTACACTGTTCTTCTGAACAATGTCTTGAATGTTCCATTTTCCTCAGGCTTTCAAAGAGAAAAGCATGTTCAACAGGTGCTGGCTTCATCTTTAAATAGGGGACACCTGATTCACACCTGTTTGTTCCACAAAATTGATGAACTCACTGACTGAATGCTACACTACTATTATTACTGGTACCTTGTTTCCCATGTAACAATAAGAAATATACTCAAAACCTGGATTAATCTTTTTAGTCACATAGCACTACTATTATTCTGAACACTACTGTATAATTAGAATATCATGAAAAAGTTGATTTATTTCAGTAATTCCATTCAAAAAGTGAAACTTGTATATTATATTCATTCATTCCACACAGACTGATATCTTTCAAATGTTTATTTCTTTTAATTTTGATGATTATAACTAACAACTAATGAAAATCCCAAATTCAGTATCTCAGAAAATTAGAATATTGTGAAAAGGTTCAATATTGAAGACACCTGGTGGCACACTGTAATCAGCTAATTAACTCAAAACACCCGCAAAGGCCTTTAACTGGTCTCTCAGTCTAGTTCTGTAGGCTACACAATCATGGGAAAGACTGCTGAGTTGACATCTTGCCTGGGCTAAAGACAAAAAGGACTGGACTGCTGCTGCATGTTCCAAAGTTATGTTCTCTGATGAAAGTACATTTTGCAATTCCTTTGGAAATCAAGGTTCCAGAGTCTGGAGGAAGAGAGGAGAGGCACAGAATCCACGTTGCTTGAGGTCCAGTGTAAAGTTTCCATAGTCAGTGATGGTTTGGGGCCATGTCATCTGCTGGTGTTGGTCCACTGTGTTTTCTGAGGTCCAAGGTCAATCCAGCCATCTACCAGGAAGTTGTAGAGCACTTCATGCTTCCTGCTGCTGACCAACTTTATGGAGATGCAGATTTCATTTTCCAACAGGACTTGGCACCTGCACACAGTGCCAAAGCTACCAGTACCTGGTTTATGGACCATGGTATCCCTGTTCTTAATTGGCCAGCAAACTCGTCTAACCTCAAATCTATGGGGTATTGTGAAGAAGAAGATGTGACATGCCAGACCCAACAATGCAGAAGAGCTGAAGGCCACTATCAGAGCAACCTGGGCTCTCATACCACCTGAGCAGTGCCACAGACTGATCGACTCCATGTCACGCAGCATTGCTGCAGTAATTCAGGCAAAAGGAGCCCCAACTGCGTATTGAGTGCTGTACATGCTCATACATGTTCATACTTTTCAGTTCAATCCTTTTTTTTGTATTGGTCTTAAGTAATATTCTAATTTTCTGTTCAATCCTTTTTTTTTGTATTGGTCTTAAGTAATATTCTAATTTTCTGAGATACTGAATTTGGGATTTTCATTAGTTGTCAGTTATAGTCATCAAAATTAAAAGAAATAAACATTTGAAATATGTCAGTCGGTGTGGAATGAATGAATACAATATACAAGTTTCACTTTTTGAATGGAATTACTGAAATAAATCAACTTTTTCATGATATTCTAATTATATCTTATATCTATATCTATTATAGCTTATATCTATTATATATATTATATTAAATCGAATTAATTTTATTCACTTTATACATCTTCCCTTAGGCAGTATTATTAGAAAGCATTGCTTAAATTTTCATTGTTACGCAGATGATACCCAGCTTTATCTATCCATGAAGCCAGAGGACACACACCAATTAGTTAAACTGCAGGAATGTCTTACAGACATAAAGACATGGATGACCTCTAATTTCCTGCTTTTAAATTCAGATAAAACTGAAGTTATTGTACTTGGCCCCACAAATCTTGGTGTCTAACCAGATCCTTACTCTGGATGGCATTACCCTGACCTCTAGTAATACTGTGAGAAATCTTGGAGTCATTTTTGATCAGGATATGTCCTTCAATGTGCATATTAAACAAATATGTAGGACTGCTTTTTTGCATTTGCGCAATATCTCTAAAATTAGAAAGGTCTTGTCTCAGAGTGATGCTGAAAAACTAATTCATGCATTTATTTCCTCTAGGCTGGACTATTGTAATTCATTATTATCAGGTTGTCCTAAAAGTTCCCTAAAAAGCCTTCAGTTAATTCAAAATGCTGCAGCTAGAGTACTGACAGGGACTAAAAGGAGAGAGCATATTTCACCCATATTGGCCTCTCTTCATTGGCTTCCTGTTAATTCTAGAATAGAATTTAAAATTCTTCTTCTTACTTATAAGGTTTTGAATAATCAGGTCCCATCTTATCTTAGGGACCTCATAGTACCATATCACTCCAATACAGTGCTTCGCTCTCAGACTGCAGGCTTACTTGTAGTTCCTAGGGTTTGTAAGAGTAGAATGGGAGGCAGAGCCTTCAGCTTTCAGGCTCCTTTCCTGTGGAACCAGCTCCCAATTCTAATCAGGGAGACAGACACCCTCTCTACTTTTAAGATTAGGCTTAAAACTTTCCTTTTTGCCAAAGCTTATAGTTAGGGCTGGATCAGGTGACCCTGAACCATCCCTTAGTTATGCTGCTATAGACTTAGACTGCTGGGGGGTTCCCCATGATGCACTGAGTGTTTCTTTCTCTTTTTGCTCTGTATGCACCACTCTGCATTTAATCATTAGTGATTGATCTCTGCTCTCTTCCACAGCATGTCTTTTTCCTGATTCTCTCCCCTCAGCCCCAACCAGTCCCAGCAGAAGACTGCCCCTCCCTGAGCCTGGTTCTGCTGGAGGTTTCTTCCTGTTAAAAGGGAGTTTTTCGTTTTGACTTTCCATGACAAAAACTCCTGTAACAGTGGAATGTGCCGTTCATTTCCAAACTGGATGCTGTGTTTTATCCGGGATGTCCTCTGACTAGCACAGGAATTGCAGAAGACGTGGACATCAGCACTTTTTCGGCACATTGAGATAGACGTGCGGAGGAATTCTGCGAGTCGCGGTGGAGCCGCATGGCGCAAAGCAACGCCGTGATGAAGCCTCACAGGACATGTTCTGGCATGTCCAGGCTCATCCACAATTTCTCGGTTAGTCACACGACTGAAAACCCACCGACAGCCGTCTGACAGCCATCTCAAAGCCGTCCTGTGAGACCAACACGGAGGTGGTTTTGTGCCGCGCCATGAGCAGCACGGTGGCGCAATCCTCCGCTTTTCTTTCCATGAAAAAACTCCTGTAACAGTGGAATGTGCCGAAAAAGTACTGATGTCCACGTCTCCTGCCATTTTTGTGTTAGTCAGACGACGTCCCGGATCAACAAAGCCTTCACGTTGGAAATGATCTGGTTGTTTCAGCGGGGTTTGAGCCTGTCAATCGGCGCTCGGCGCGCTCTCAGCAGCTGTGGGCGGTCTTTAAACCAGCTGGAGCACTCCTTAATCTGTGTAATCCCCATAAAATCGTCCCTCAAAGCCATTTGAATTTTCCGAATGGTTACCACCTGGAGGTCTCTCACAGTTTCTGGAAAAAAATTGATGCAGCAAAGCTCCAAATCGTTCAGACATTTATTCGCAATAAAAATCCGACGAGAGGAGTGGACCACTGCTTACACAAAGCCTGCTCACAGGCGAACGACGCAACCGACAGGCGTGAAAAAACTCACGCATGCGCACGAAGGTTCAAGCTTGGCTGATGCAATCATATGTGATTTAAATCCATATGGTTTTTGAAAATAATAAAAAGGTCGGATACTTTTCTAACAGACCTCGTAAAGCGCCTTGGGACAACTGTTTATTGTGATTTGGTGCTATATAAATAAAATTGATTTGAAACTGATTTGATATGACCAGCACCTGTATAATAGAAGGAAGGATGAATGAAAAAATGTACAGAGACATTTTTGATACAAATCTGCTGCCATCTACCAGGATGATGAAGATGAAACAAGGGTAAGACATTCAGTAAGACAGTGATCCCAAACACACAACCAAGGAAAATCTCAATTGGTTTCAGAGAATGAAAATAAAGCTGCTAGAATGGTCCAGCCAATCAACTGACTTCAATCAAAATAGACAATCTATGAAAATAACTCAAGATCACAGTTCATCAAAGAGGTCCACAGAACCTTCAAGATTTGAAGACTGTTTGTGTGAATTAATGGGCCAAAATCATACCTGAGCAATGCATGTGACTAGTTTCTCCACACAGGAGGCGTTTTGAAGCTATTATTACAAACAAAGGCTTTTGTACAAAATATTAAATACATATCAATTTAATGCAGTTTAATGGTGTTTAATGCTTTTTCCCCTGTGTCATTCCATTTTATGACACATAACCTGTTTATGCCCAGATTTTTTTCTGGAGTTGTGGAAAAAGTTGCATTAGTACCTTTGAGATTTTTTTTATTGTTAGTAGAAAATGACAGTGATACACTTTGTTAACAATTGTTGCCAGTGGGGCAAAACGGGTTAATATCTGTACTTATTTGTTTTGGTTTCTTTACATGTGTGGGTTGTTTGGGTTGTTACAGACACCTGGTGAAAATGTCATGTCAGTAGGACCTTTACAAATATAATTAGTGAGAAAAATGGTGATGTGTTCAATATTTATTTTTACCCGCTGTAAATCGAAAATGGTCGAAAATGTTGAAACAACTTTTTGACCATTTTCGATTTTACAGTGTTGGTGCAAGTAATTCTGATCAGGAACCAAGCAGCAACACTCGAGCCCATATGTTGGCCCCAACCTGGAAGTACAGTTCCTTGAGTGGCCGCTCGAGGCTGGCTCCAAAACAGAGCACATTCCCATAGAAACCCATTTTAAAATGTCCAACAGAAATAAAGGAGATGACACACCCCCCCTGGTCCCCACAAATCAGTAATATAAAAGTGTAGGGGGATCACCCAAGTACATCCTTATGCTAAACATGACTGAGATTGGTTAACTGGTTAACTGATATCACACTAACAAACAAAATTGGATTGACGGACAGACACATGGACATGCTGATCGCTATATCACCCGTATTTCATACTGGGGGATAAAAAGAGTTTTGGTCTCTATACATAATTTCCTCCTCCACAACCCCTGTACAAGGGTGAATTTCTTCCTAACTTCTTAGTTCAAGGTATTTTAATCCATAGAATTCTGTTGGTGTGGTTGCTTTAGGTGACAGTGGCTGAGCTCAGTGACTCCTCAACATTCCTGATAGATTGGTTTGTTTTTTAGCCTCATGAGTGTTTTCTCTTCAGACATCATATTGATGGTTATGTTGTTCTTTCTGTGGAGATATTCAGTGGTACAGTGTGAACTGATCATATGCCACAAAGCACACAGGCCTGGAGGGCTTACCCAGGCAGACCTGGAAAAGCTAGAAAGAAAAGGAATCAGCCTGTGCTGGCCAGATGACCCAGGGAGACTGTCTAATTTACTAATATCCCAGACAACGAGTGCTAAATTGCATAGGCAATTCAAACCTTTGCATGTTGGGGTGGAGACCGTTCTGCGGATGATAGTGCACAATTGTTCGTGAGCCATAATGTGACACAGACAGCATTATGTAAATGAGGATTTCATGTGTGTGTTAATGGCTGTAATACAAAATACTTTTGCCACATAAATGAGCGTGTTCATGTGCTGGAAATGTAAAAAAGTTTCTTTAAGAATAAATTTCTCTCTGTGTAACACAGAAAAATATATTGGGGCCTGTGTGGGAAATCACAGCTATGTGCAAATGACACACAGTGCATGAATACACTCATAAATTGGTTATTACAACAATAACAACAACAACAAAACACAAATCAAAATAAACAAGCACAAAGTAAACACTTTAAAAAGCCCAACATTTACAATGAATGATTTTTTATTTATTTTCTGTAGTAAGGAGGCAGCAGCAGTCTGTCAAGTGCAGTAATTTACAGCTAGGTTTCAAACTCACAAAATACAGACACTATCAGCACCCACTAAATTTCCTTTTGACCTTGATCAATTTTGTTGGATGTGCAAACCTCACCTATTTGCATGTTCCCTCCCAGAACTGTGTGCACTCTTGTGGACAAACCCAAATTGGTATTTGCATGATTGCAAATGCTTTAACCCTCTGGGGCCGACGCCGTCATATACGATGGCTAAGACCAAGCTTTACTAAATTAGAAATAACTTTTTAATGATATGAGATAGAAACGTACTCTTTTTTTTTGCTGAAAAGTTAACTCCGCGGACGTTCGAGCCAGCCATCAGCCATCTTTGTACTCCTCATAGAAGTTGTGTGAAGCTGTGTGATGACGTGCGCAATGTGAGTGTCCAATCAGAATTGGTTCACCGTCACATGGTTTTCCAAAATCCAATCGTAGGGCAGATTTACCTCACATGAAAAGCCAAAGATCGTTTTCAGGAGTGATGTGTTAGTAGTTGGCCCGTTTGAATAGCCCCCTAGGTGCTCCAATGAGTACATACATACTATTAGTACATACTCAGTGCGCTCTGCGCCATTACGCACAGCAATCAGTGAAAGCAGGAGCAGACGTATAGCCTCTGATGACAATCTCACGTGCTCAAACAAAGAGGACTGCTCCACTAGTTTGCATGGGAATGTTACTGAATAACTCTGTTGCTTTCTCTGCGTAAAGCACTGTTTACCATATCAATGGACAACAAAACGCATAGACCATTTTGTATATATTGTTCAAAATGTGCATTTGTGTTTATTGTTTGAACCTTTTTGTTGTACAGGCTTTCACACAAGACTTCAAATTACCTTTATAAAGTGTCAAAACAGTTGTTTATTATAGTTTGCTGTGTGTTTTGAATAAATGTGTGTGGAAAATTATTTTTTGCTTTATTTTTTCCTTGCCTATTTTTGATTGTAAACCTTTATTACGCTTATAAAACACAACAAAAACATATATTCTGAAAGCACAGGTTGTCCTGAAAAAGAGACATAAAACTTGATAGTGGGATGCAGGGAGAGCTGTTAAAAGCAACATTTATGCCAGATGAGTGAACTGTCCAAAAAATGCCCTTGGACCCCAGAGGGTAAAATGGACCATATGTGCCTTTTAGCACATTTAACAGATGCTATCCTCATTGTGCACTAACTCATTGTGTAGGTGTATTTGTGACTGCAATGGTGTTTGTGTAAATTTTACTGCATGCAAACATTTTGTAAATCAGGCCCTAAGAATCCAGAAACAGCAAGCAAAAGCCCTCTGAGTCATTTTTAATTTGTCCATGTCTGTCTGTACTCTGTCAGAGAACCTGCCTAAAATATATGAAATAAACTGCAGACATTTTGTTTGCTTACTACAAATTAAAGAATGGCTGAATAAAGAGCACACTTAGCCGAGTTTGCAATTGGCTCATTTATTTTCTGAAAGTGGCGCTCAGTGTGCCGATTCTGATCCAAACTACTGCATACTACAGGCCAAACTATAATAATGAAGTATTAAATTTACCTCTCTGCCTTGAGGTCCTGGTCGTCCTTGTTTCCCTTGTAGGCCTTTGGATCCCTGACAGGAAGAGAAAATGTAGTTTATCAATCAATAAAAGATGCAGAAACACAATAATGAATGGGAAAGTGTGTCCAAACATTTGATTGGTAGAGTATGTAATTCATACAACATCAGCATTTACCTTTAGCCCACCGCTGTCCATGCAGATTAATTAATAACCCTTCAAAGGGAATAATTTTGGCAACTGTACCACGTAGGTTGAATAAGAACTGAACTTGTTTAGTTCCCTGAAACAAGTCCAGTTGATTTGTCTCAATGTACCTGGACACCATGAACTGAATGACCGAGAATCTCCACAGACATTTAGGATGCCTGCTTTCAACACATGTATTGGAGGTTGTGTTTGTTGACCTCATCAAAGCCTTTGGCGCAGGCATGTGAAAAATCCTGTCAAGACTGTGGGCTGCCCAGACATATTCAGTACCGCGGTTAGATCATTCCATGACAACACGGCAGCTTGTGGTATAGATGGAGGAATCTGAAAGGATCCATTACTTCTGTCATATGGCACCAAGCCAGGTTGTGTTATGGCACCAGTGCTGTTCACCATAATATTTGCAGTAATGCTCCATGTTGCTTTCACTAATTGCAACCTGGGGATTCCCATCACATTCGGCACTGATGGTGGAGTCTTTAACCTTCAATGGCTCTCAGCTAAATTCAAAGTCAAGAAGCTTGTACTTGTTCTTCACTGACAACTGGGCAGTAGCTGCACACTCCCTAGCTCACCTTCAAGCCATCACAGATTGCTTTGCCACTACCTGATAGGACTTTGTCCTCATGAAAATTCAGTAAGGTATATCTTATATATTATATTCCAATTCTAAGGTGGAACTATGCTAGTATACTAAGGTATATTTAAATATCTAAAAAGGAAGAGTAAAATAGAAAAGTAGAAAAGAGTAGAGTAGAGCCACTTAGGTGCCTGGTCGTGAGAACCAGGGATGGTAGGTTGAAAAGCTTTTTTAATCCCATGGGAACTCTCCCTACCCACCCGAGCGGCTCAAGAAAAAAGGTATATATAATAATAAATAATAAGACATAAGAAAGATAAGACATCATATATGTAACTAATATTTAAATATTAAGGGTAATAAACAACATATACAATAAATATGGTGCTATGATCAGTTTGAGGAAGATGGAAGCTATGCTGCAGCCAAGCTCTGGTGGTGACTACAGACCGCCGCAGATCACCAGCAACAATACTCAGCTGAATGCTGAAGACCACTTTTGTGGCACAGAATGCTGTCATTGATCTACAGATCAGACTCTGAAGCAGTCACGACATCAGGCTCCATACCAAAGTTTTTCTCTTCAAGGCTGTGGTGCTCGGTGTGAAACGTGGGCACCCTATCGGTGTCACATACATCATCTCTTCGATCAGGCCCATCCCTAGTGTCTGCACAAGAATGCTAATATCAGCTGGCGGGACCCAACACTGAGGTTCTTGAAAGACATTTCATTGGGGGCATCAAATCCTTCACCATCACAGCGCAACTACGCTGGGTTGGCCCCCTCACAAAAGGATGCCCAAAGACATCTTCTATGGGCAGCTATAGGATGACACTCCCCATCAAGGTGGTCAGCAGAGGCACTACAAGGATGTCCTGAAGGCCAACCTCAAGACCTGTAACATCGATGTCGGGATTTAGGCGATCTCAGCCATGACACACCCATAGCGGGGATTCATTGACAACATGGGGAGGTGATGGTCTAGTGGTTTAGTGTTGGGCTTCAGACCAGAGGTTCAAACCCCAGTTCAAGCCCGGTTCAAACCCCAGCCAGACCGGAAAATCACGAAGTGCCCTTGGGCAAGGTCCTTAATCTCCAAGTTGCTCCTGGTGTGTAGTGAGCACCTTGCATGGCATCACCCTGACATCAGTGTGTGAGTGTCTGTGTGAATGGGTGCCATAATTGTAAAGCGCTTTGAGGTTCTGATGCAGATGGAAAAGTGCTATATAAATGCAGTCCATTTACCATGAATCGGCCTCTCTGGTGCTCTATGTTAAAGTCTGCAGTCAGCAAACGTGGCTTCAAACCATCAGTGATAAACGTTATTGCAGGAATCACGCCGTCATCCCTGAAGATGCCACCATCTATCCATGCACCATCTGCATCAGGCAGCATGGCACCACAATTGGTTTATTCAGTCACATGAAGACACACGCATAGCGGAGATTCATTGACAACATTGACCCATTCCAGGAAGGAAGGGTTTTAAAGATATATGTAATGTGAAATGAACTTGCCAGATTCTTTGATTTCCAAAACCTTGATCAAGTAACCACCAAGGCTGAAACTGCTTGTTACACAGTATAGTTCCAAAAAAAAAAAAAAAAAAAAAAAGTTATTCACAAAATGCAGTTGTCAGAAAAAAAAAAAAAAATTAAAAATGATACATTTTCCTAAATAACCCATAAATCAACAGTTTACAGATGGAGCTGTTTATTTTGGGACTTTCTGTTTTGATTCTGAAGTGTCACCCTCATATGAGTTTTAGTCATCCAGTGTATTTGTTTTTGTTTCATTAAGTTGGGATAACCCCATAAACAAATGAAGCCTGTGTTCACTGGTTTGACACATGATTTACTTCTACTTTCTTCTCAAATTTACTTTGATGGTATCTTCATCTCAAACCAGACATCTGACTCTTTGGTATCTACATTAGTGTTTTATGTTTCCTAAATTTAAAAATTCCCTAAAGAACTATGTTTCTGAGATAGAGACAGAGCAAGAGAGACAGAAAAATGTTTTGTTTTCTTTCCAGACAGTGACTATAATATGTTGTCATATTAATGTTACACTGGTGCAGGTGGTTAGTGATTATATGTGCAGAGTACAGAGTGTCCAAGTGTTTGAACCTGCTTTTGTAAGGTGCATCTGACTGCTGTGGTCTTTGTACAGTGATACATATTAGACCTGGTTTTTGACGGTCAAACGCGTAAATGCTTTCTTGTGATGGACAATATGAACATGTCGGTTTTGTGTCTGAATGCATCTCATTTTTAATCAAACACACTTGGCTTGTTGCCTGGGTTTGAGGTTCCAATTTTATCAGTAGTATGGAGAGCAAAGTTTGACAGTGTTTCAGAAAGTCTTGAGGATGACTAAAGATGTGAATGGTGTGTAGCTAAAACATCAGTTGCGTTGACCACATGGTGATGGACAGTAGGGACATCCGTCAGACAGCTAATGCTGCTGGAATCTCCTGTGAGACAACTGAGAAGACTGCAAACAGAAGCTAGAATGTTAACGTTTGAGTGGTGGGTGCCGAGTCTCTTGTCCCCTGATCATCATCATGTATTGGCAGAACAAAGAAAATCATCATTGTCAGCAGGATAAACATCTGTGAATAAAGTCAGTAAAATGTAAAGATTATTCCACACCTTTGGCCCTGCAAAGCCAGCAAATCCAGGCTGTCCAGGCTCACAGTCGCACTCCGTGGGCCCCTCCTCACCGAGACCCACATCACCTCCAATCTCCTCAGAGGAGTCAACGCTGGGTCCCGAGAGATGAACCTACAACACAACAATTATCAGTGTTATTAAGATGGAACAATCAGGAGTCTACATTTTCATTTCCAACCATGTTTAAAGTCTGATCCTCTGTGAAAACTGAACTGCCCCATTCATCAAAACCAGTGGGGCCATGGGGAGGAAAAAAGCGGTGTGACAGCAAATTAACACATGACTGAACGTTGTGTGTGTCCCACCCCCCCAAGCTTTAAGAAATCACCTGCATGTATTTCCACCAATGGCTGACTCTAAAACGTGCCATTATTTTATCAAAATACTGCACATATTATGCAGTTTGATGAAAACCAAACCTTCCTGTAACAACCAAGTCTGCTTTGTTATAAATCATCAGGTCCATAAGTAACTGGACAGTGCTAATTTTTTGTAATTGACAAAACAAAACTTTCACAAAAGGGATCAACTCAGATCTTGGCTCGAGTCTTCATTGTAGCTCCAAACAGTCTGAACTTTCAAGTCTGTTTTATTCAGAGAATGCAACAGGCAATTTCAGTTTCAATTTATTTTCTTTATATAGCGCCAAATCACAACAGAGTTGCCTCAAAGTGCTTCACACAGGTAAGGTCTAACCTTACCAACCACCAGAGCAACAGTGGTAAGGAAAAACTCCCTCTGAGGAAGAAACCTCAAGCAGACCAGACTCAAAGGGGTGACCCTCTGCTTGGGCCATGCTACAAACATAAATTACAGAACAATTCACGGACGAATATACAAGAAATGCTATTGGCGCACAGGACAGGAGGATCGCCAACATGAATACAACTCCCATCTCTGGATGGAGCTGCACCTTAAACAGAGAGAAATAGAGAGAAACAGGCAGAATTTTTCCTATGCACAGTCTCTACTTCTATACACAGAAGCCTATAATTCCTCCAGAGTTGCCATGTGTGTCTTGGTGGCTTCCCTCAGTAGTTTCCTTTTTGCATTTTCACTCAGTGTTATACTAAAAGGTGCCATTATGCAACCCATCATCTTGGCTTTGCTATTTTTATTTAATTAATATCAAGGAGTGATTTGCTTTCAGTTCTAGTTTAAGGAGAATGACTTTATAGATTTTAATATAGACAAGCCTGAATTATTTTTGTGTTTAAAATGTCATAAACATTCAAATGTGTAAAAGCCCAAGGGGGTCAATATTTTTTATATGGACTGTACATCTGGTCCTCTCACCCAATCAAACAGCTTTAGAGACTTATCTTATTTATAAACTTAATCTTATGTAGATTTATAGACTTATCTATTCATGCAGTACATTGATATTTCATTCTGTGACAGCATCTGTGATCTTTTTTTATTGAATGACAACAAACACAAGTCTAATTCTAAGATTCCATCAGGACAAAAACTGGCCAGGCCAATCAAAAATGATGAACAAATGAGCACTCTTGAGGCATTTTTGTGAATAATTAAAGTAGCTGCTGCTGCTGTAGAATGATCTTTTGAATCTGCTCAAGTCCAGCACAGAGTTTTTCTGCTACTCACAGGTGGGTTCATGATGCAGATGCTCTCTGCTTACATAGATTAAAAAAAAAAAACAACTAAACAAAACATAATTAAAACTAATGGGAAATTAAAAGATTTAACTGACTGCTTCACCTCAGGGAGCTTTGGTAGCTGCAAAATTCCAGGTGCTGCTCAACCTCTGCATCCAGTGGACTGAGGTGGTGAGAGCTGACAATCACAAGTTCCATCATGAAACTTGAGCCTGGCCAAAAACACTGCTGCTGCAGTGAAAAAAAATACTAGCAGCAACTTTACATCATCAGGCTGCTAAAAAAGGCTAGATTCAACTGCTGCCTCCTCACCTTTCCTACAGAGGACTCAGAGAGAGCATCCACACAAATGGTACCACTGTCTGGTTTAGAAAAACCCCTCAGGCAGAGAGGAAGGCTTTCCAAAAGATCATAAAGACTACAGAGAGGATCACTGGAGTGGACCTCCCATCTATGGACACTCTACACACAATGCTGCAGGAAAAAGGGACAGAACATTCACAGGGACACTCAGCACCCAGCTCACTTCCTGCTCAGGTACTATAACACACAACCCAAGACACAGCAAACCAGAGAGCAGCATCACACACAAGGCATGATTTTAAAACAGCTTCTTCCCACCAACAGTCAGACTGATAACAACGGACATGAAAGAATGAAAAAAAAAAGTCTATTTAATCTCAAATGTGCAATATTCTCAAAATTAAACTTATTTATTTTGACAGGGTTTGTCACTGCATCACTGGTCTCCTTCTCAGAAGTCATGTCAGGATATTTCATTTTAAATGTGCAACATGTGAATGTACAATATTCTGACAGGAGGGCCACTCTGGTTTTATATTTTACTGTCTCATCTCACTAATTGAAGAAACTAAGAACAACCCCAGGTTTCTTTTCAGCACTGTAGCCAGGCTGACAAAGAGTCAGAGCTCTATTGAGCTGAGTATTCCATTAACTTTAACTAGTAATGACTTCATGACTTTCTTTGCTAACAAAATTTTAACTATTAGAGAAAAAATTACTCATAACCATCCCAAAGATGTATCGTTATCTTTGGCTGCTTTCAGTGATGCCGGTATTTGGTTAGACTCTTTCTCTCCGATTGTTCTGTCTGAGTTATTTTCATTAGTTACTTCATCCAAACCATCAACATGTTTATTAGACCCCATTCCTACCAGGCTGCTCAAGGAAGCCCTACCATTATTTAATGCTTCGATCTTAAATATGACCACTCTATCTTTGTTAGTTGGCTATGTACCACAGGCTTTTAAGGTGGCAGTAATTAAACCATTACTTAAAAAGCCATCACTTGACCCAGCTATCTTAGCTAATTATAGGCCAATCTCCAACCTTCCTTTTCTCTCAAAAATTCTTGAAAGGGTAGTTGTAAAACAGCTAACTGATCATCTGCAGAGGAATGGTCTATTTGAAGAGTTTCAGTCAGGTTTTAGAATTCATCATAGTACAGAAACAGCATTAGTGAAGGTTACAAATGATCTTCTTATGGCCTCGGACAGTGGACTCATCTCTGTGCTTGTTCTGTTAGACCTCAGTGCTGCTTTTGATACTGTTGACCATAAAATTTTATTACAGAGATTAGAGCATGCCATAGGTATTAAAGGCACTGCGCTGCGGTGGTTTGAATCATATTTGTCTAATAGATTACAATTTGTTCATGTAAATGGGGAATCTTCTTCACAGACTAAAGTTAATTATGGAGTTCCACAAGGTTCTGTGCTAGGACCAATTTTATTCACTTTATACATGCTTCCCTTAGGCAGTATTATTAGACGGTATTGCTTAAATTTTCATTGTTACGCAGATGATACCCAGCTTTATCTATCCATGAAGCCAGAGGACACACACCAATTAGCTAAACTGCAGGATTGTCTTACAGACATAAAGACATGGATGACCTCTAATTTCCTGCTTTTAAACTCAGATAAAACTGAAGTTATTGTACTTGGCCCCACAAATCTTAGAAACATGGTGTCTAACCAGATCCTTACTCTGGATGGCATTACCCTGACCTCTAGTAATACTGTGAGAAATCTTGGAGTCATTTTGATCAGGATATGTCATTCAAAGCGCATATTAAACAAATATGTAGGACTGCTTTTTTGCATTTACGCAATATCTCTAAAATCAGAAAGGTCCTCTAGGCTGGACTATTGTAATTCATTATTATCAGGTTGTCCTAAAAGTTCCCTAAAAAGCCTTCAGTTAATTCAAAATGCTGCAGCTAGAGTACTGACGGGGACTAGAAGGAGAGAGCATATCTCACCCATATTGGCCTCTCTTCATTGGCTTCCTGTTAATTCTAGAATAGAATTTAAAATTCTTCTTCTTACTTATAAGGTTTTGAATAATCAGGTCCCATCTTATCTTAGGGACCTCGTAGTACCATATCACCCCAATAGAGCGCTTCGCTCTCAGACTGCAGGCTTACTTGTAGTTCCTAGGGTTTGTAAGAGTAGAATGGGAGGCAGAGCCTTCAGCTTTCAGGCTCCTCTCCTGTGGAACCAGCTCCCAATTCAGATCAGGGAGACAGACACCCTCTCTACTTTTAAGATTAGGCTTAAAACTTTCCTTTTTGCTAAAGCTTATAGTTAGGGCTGGATCAGGTGACCCTGAACCATCCCTTAGTTATGCTGCTATATACGTAGACTGCTGGGGGGTTCCCATGATGCACTGTTTCTTTCTCTTTTTGCTCTGTATGCACCACTCTGCATTTAATCATTAGTGATCGATCTCTGCTCCTCCTCCACAGCATGTCTTTTTCCTGGTTCTCTCCCTCAGCCCCAACCAGTCCCAGCAGAAGACTGCCCCTCCCTGAGCCTGGTTCTGCTGGAGGTTTCTTCCTGTTAAAAGGGAGTTTTTCCTTCCCACTGTAGCCAAGTGCTTGCTCACAGGGGTCGTTTTGACCGTTGGGGTTTTACATAATTATTGTATGGCCTTGCCTTACAATATAAAGCGCCTTGGGGCAACTGTTTGTTGTGATTTGGCGCTATATAAAAAAATTGATTGAATTGATTGAATTGAATTGTAAGTTTCTGTAGGACATTTAATGCACATTACAGTGCTTCTTTCTTATTAACTTTTTATTTTATTGTGATTCTCATTTGTTTTGTGCAACTGACTCTAAGAGCTTTGCACAATAATTCCTGTGCATCTGTACTGTATGTGTGTACAAATGGAAAATTAAATCTCAATTTGAAATATGTGCTATGTGCTTTAGACTGTGCACATTAAATCATCAAGATACATCTCATAATGTTTACTGCAGCTTGTCTCCCCAATGAATAATGCAGCAAAGACCCTTCAAAGATCAAAATTTACTTCTTCCACTTTTCTGTGATTAACAAACAATTCTAATATTTCTCCTGGCCATTGATGGGTCTTCTTTTGGAACTGCAGGAATATCTGTAACAGGTCATTATGTGCATCTCTGCAATAAAGCTGCATACCATGATAATAATTTGGTGTTTGGAGTAATCACTGGTGTTCGCATCAACCTTATGTGGATTAAATATAAAAGCCAGTAGAACAAAAGTTCACATGGATTGTATTTGATAACAAAACATGCTGAAAGGTGTAATCTTCTGATGTTCTGGAGTAGTGGAGCCATCAGACCACCCGTTTGAAACCTCTGCTTTAGAAGATCACAATCTGCATTGATGGTAGTCAGTGCATCGATACACATGAGTGATGACAATTTGTGTGACAAAAAGATATATAATTTTTAAGTCGTTCATAGTGTCCCAGGCCTCCACCCCTCCCACCTGCATGGTCTCAGTGTCCTCCTTGGCGTAGTGAGACTCAGTGGTGGTTGCGTAGGGAAAGGTGTCTTCAGTGATCATGGTAACCCTTGTTGGTGCAGGGCCGTAGGGATCGTAGTCATCATTCTCATTGTAGGGCTCATTCTCATTGGGCTCAGGTGGATATTCTGCTGAGAGAGGCCAGACAGTGACGTTTTATCTCTGCCGCAGCACTGATTTCTAAATGAGAGGTCATCACAGTACTAAGAAAAAGGTTAGTACATGAAAAGGAGAAATATATTTTTAAACCAAAAACTAGACACTGGATATTTTTATGTCATTAATGTGCTTATGTAAGATATTACAGTTCAAATCACTTGTTAAAATGGGGACAAAAAAAAACACACACACACACACATTCATTTAGGGCCCCTTCACACATAGTACAAATAAGTACAACTCTGGGTGAATCACGGCGGAAAAGTTCGTATGAGCGAACCACGAAAACATTGAGCCTACAGGCTGGTATGAATGATCCCGCTGCGATGGTGTCGTGCATGAAACCATCGCAGTAGGATCACAATGCGAGCAGCTGGCGCATGTGTAACCACATCGCACAGCTGCTGTGAAAAAAAATAAATAAAATACAGCCACCCACGGGACTTGAACCTGCAATTTACAAGAGCTCTGATTGCCTGCCAGAAACTTCACCACTGTCCTACCATCACTGTCCTGTAAAAGGTGTGGGAAATGCCTGGAATCAACAAGGAGATGGACGTATTTAAAAAAAAAAATAAAACCACACACCATAACTGCATTTTATTGAATTATCAAGCAAAGTATGAACCATGGTCACAGACGTACAGTCATGGAATGACATGAATGAAGCAGGGCATTCTTATGTCCACATCTACTGACCCGTGTGCGTGTCTTGCAGATGGCACACAGCAGGACAGACAGATGTGGGTGATGTGACATTCAGAACGCCCGCTGCATGTTATGATTTGACAGTTGCCTGTCAATGTGTGCACTGTGCACTTGCTAGCTGCAGCCCTTTGCAATGGTGTAATATGTTTTTTCTGTATGTCCAAGTGAGGACAGCAAGCAGACACATGTGCGTCACAGTGGAGAGTTGTAAGTTCATGGACCGTCCAACATAGTATGTGTTCTCCAGCTGGGACATCCAGAACCAGACATCTCAACAGCTGCGGCTGTTTGCGGCCACATCCCCTGCCCGTCCAGCGCACACGCCAACGTGTCACTCTGTGTCTGTGTTATGTGAGCTGTCAGTGAGTCTCTGGTCAGCAGCTGACAGGCACCTTGCTGTGCTGTGTGCACTCAGACCTGCCTGTCCGGCCCCCATGTGATCATGTCTCTGCAGCATACATGTAAGCATTTTTAGGCAAGTGTGCCCCCCGGCACACCACGTGTGCTGGGGGGGCAGAACCATAGGTATGCCACATGTGTATGAGACACGTGCACACATGAGATACACATGCAGGCCACATGTGTTTCTTTTTGCAACGCCACACTCGTGGAAGCACTTAGACAGATTTCACATCTAGTGCGAAAGTGATCATCTGTTGACTGTTTTCGTGCTAAAAGCGTGAATGGCCACACATTTTCTAAGTGCCAAGCGAGCGGTGTTAGATGGTCATGTGTGTCACCTGGAATTTGGCTGAGACCTGCTGCGAAAAGGTTTGATGGGCTCTCACAGGGCACGCTCTGCCTTTCAGCCACTGGTGTGTAATATAGTTGTAGCAACAGGTGTACAAGGCGTTGGAGGCAGCTCTGATTTTCATGATTGCCATGTAATTCCTCCTTCGTGCCCTAGTCGACTTAAACCATGTTATGTGTGAAGGGGCCCTAAACTGTGTTCAAAATTAATGGCAGCACTGAGGCTCAGGGGTTGGACTGTTCTGGTCTAGCAACCAACTAGTAATGTGTGGCTCTGGGTTAGGGTGCCACTCAAAAATAAGTTTGTAATGTTTATTGCCCCACCTACCAGATTTGTTCATAATGTGAAAAGAAAAAAAGCTGACAAAATTTGTATGTATTATAATAGTATTTACTGGTAGCTCAACAGCATCAAAGTTTTGTAATTTTTACAAAATTTGGATATGATAACAGGTGTTTTAAAATAAACATAAGAATATTGTAGAAATCCTTAAAATGAAGACTAGCAGCTGCTAACAGCTTTTTGAACAAAAAGAGATTAACACACAAAATGACTGAAAATGTCACAATGCACTGTCCAGAGAATGACTTAACGGCAGCTTAGCAATAACTCATTTGTCCTCTTGTAGCTGTACAGCTCACCCAGTAGCTACAGATCATTTTGTGGAGCAGGTGACGCACACATGCATGTGAACCAAGCCCTGACATAGACTTTTTTCACAAATGTGTTGAAAATAGCCAAGAGGTGAGTTTTCACATGCAGTCAGTCGGAACTGGGAATGAAAGATGTATATCTTCAGACGGCATATGAGCTTTGCCATCATCTAGCTCGATGGAGCCTGAATGTGTAGATCACCGTTGCCGTCAGCTCCCAGAAACAGCAGTGACAAGTACAGGAGCTCACAGCCATCATCTCTGGGATGAAACTCTGTTAATTGTTGCTGAATGAAGCAAATGATATCCCCCTTAACTGGATTAACATCTGACATTATGAACTCTACATCTAGTCCACTTTCAAAGCCAGACTGTTCAATTGAGCCCCAATTATATTCTGTGATATAGGAAACACTTCAATTCGTTGAGCTACCAGTAAATATCCATATATCTAAATGAAACTTGAAGCATGCAGTTAATATCATTCATAAAAGGAAAAAAAAAATAGGAGGTGGGGCATGGAAAATGTTGAAAATGTCTTTTGCCATAACACTGAGTGGCACCCTAGTCTGGGTGTTTCATCATGTCATGAGAGTAAATCCACATCACCCAACCTACAAAAATATGCACTTATTAAGGATCCAAACCTGACACCTTAACCCATGAAAGGGAGGGGAAAATGTTAAGGTTTGAGCTGCACTCCCTCTGTACGGCATGAATAAATATACACTAAACACTGAATAATTAACAGTAAAAAAATGCACAAATAAAATATGCAATTAACATAAAATGTGCAATGACAGAGAAAAAACTATATGTGAAAACAGACAAACAGACTGAAGTTGTACATGAGGTAGATGAATTAGTGAATTTTTTGGCAGGTTAAATTGTTCATCAGTGTGATGGCCTGTGGAAAGAAACTGTTCCTGTGTCTGGTTGTTTTGGCGTACAGAACTCTGTGACGTTGATCAGAAGGGAGGAGTTTGAACAGTGTGTGTCCAGGATGTGAGGGGTCTGCAGAGATGTTACCAGCTCGCTTCCTGGTCATGGACCAGTATAAGTCCTGGATGGAGGGCAGGCTGGCTCCAAAGATTTTTTCTGCAGACCTGACAGTTCGTTGAAGTCTGTGCCTGTCATGTTCGGAGGCAGAGGGAAACCAAACAGAGATGGAGATGCACAGGACAGACTGGATGATGGATGTGTAGAAGATGATGAGCAGTTCCTGGGGCAGGTTGAACTTCATGAGCTGTCTGAGGAAGAACATCCTCTGCTGTGCCTTTTCCTGATGGAGTCTATGTGGGAGGTCCACTACAGATCTCTGGAGATGGTGGATACCAGGAACTGGAAAGTGTCCACAGAAGGCACAGTGTTGTTGAGGATGGGGTGGGGGGGAATGATGGTGGTTCCTCCTGAAGTCTACTATCATCTCCACAGTCTTGAGCAGTTTCAGCTCCAGGCTGTTCTGACCACACCAGAACTGTTCCACATCCTGTCTATATGCAGCCTGTGGAGTTTGCCTTTTGGCAAACTCCACACGGGCTGCAATGTGTCTTTTACTAAGGAGTGGCTTCTGTCTGGCCACCCTACCATATAGACCTGATTGGTTGGATTGCGGCAGAGATGGTTGTCCTTCTGGAAGGTTCTCCTTTCTCCACAGAGGAATGCTTGAGCGCCGACAGAGTGACCATCGGGTTCTTGGTCACCTCCCTGATTAAGGCCCTTCTCCCCTAATCGATCAGTTTAGACAGGCTGCCAGCTCTAGAGTGTCTCCTGGATCCAGCTTTCTTACATTTATGGATGATGGAAGCCACTGTGCTCATTGGGACCTTCAAAGCAGCAGAACTGTACCTCGAGACAATTCTGTCTCAGAGGTGTGTGTCTTTCCAAATTATGTCCAATCAACTGAATTTACCCGAGGTGGACTCCAAGTAAACTGTCGAAACATCTCAAGGATGATCAGTGGAAACAGGATGCACCTGAGCTCAGTTTTGAGCTTCATGGCAAAGGTTGTGAATACTTACATGCATTTAGTTTTTTTTTATTATTATTTTTAATAAATTTGCAAAAATAAAAAAAAAAAAAACTTTTTTCACATTGTAGAGAAGCTTGAATCTTCGACTGGACTGGGTTGCTTGACGTGAGACGTTTCGCTTCTAATTGCAGAAGCTTCCTCAGCTAAAATTCTTGCTCTGGTAGTCTGACTTCTGTCTTGACACTTGTAGAGAAGAACAACAGAAGAAGACCAAAAGCTGGAGTTTTAAACCTAACCAGACCCCTCCTACCGAGAGGCAGACTGCTATTGGCTAGTGACTAAACAACTGGTCTAATTAGCACCTATTGTGCTCTAGTTAGCACCCTCCTAATGACAGTGTAGCTGTCCCTCCTAACGATGGGACTGATGGCTCTCCTGATGATGTGAATGACTCATTACCATGAACAAAAGACCGAAACTGCTTAGACCTGAGTACCCCATTGTAAACAGGGGATAAGGGGATAAAGCATGTCTCAGACCCCCTCCCCGGTTAAGGCTGGGTTTCAACTGTTTCACATACAATGCCTCCTTCACTCCTCTCTCAAACCATTTCTTTTCTCTGGCTAAGATTTCTTCACATTGTCATTATGGGGTATTGTGTGTAGAATTTTGAAGAAGAAAATGAATTTCATCCATTTTGGAATTTGGGACAAGAAGATAGAAGTAATTACATCTTAGCCTGTTGTACGAGGTCTATTAGAAAAGTATCCGACCTTATTATTTTTTTCAAAAACCATATGGATTTGAATCACGTGTGATTACATCAGACATGCTTGAACCCTCGTGGGCATGCAAGAGTTTTTTCACGCCTGTCGGTTACGTCATTCGCCTGTGGGCAGTCTTTGAGTGAGGAGTCGCCCACCCTCTCGTCGATTTTTCATTGTTTAGGAATGGCTCAGAGACTGCTGCTTTGTTTGATCAAATTTTTTCAAAACTGTAAGGCACACTAAGTGGACACCATTCGATAAATTCAGCTGGTTTTCGGTAAAGAATTTTAAACGGCTGATGAGAGATGTTGGTCTGGTAGTGTCGCCGTAAGGATGGCCCACGGCGCCTGATGGCGATCTGCGCTTCGAGGCGGAAAACTTCCACATTTCAGGCTCTGTTGACCCAGGAAGTCGTCAGAGAACAGAGAAGTTTCAGAAGAAGTCGGCATGAGGAGTTTATTCGGACATTCCATTGTTAACGGACATTTTGTAATGAAAGAACGTGCGGGCAGAGTCGCATGTCGGGCTGGACCTGACCGCTGGGGGTCGCGACAGGAAAAACACCTCCGTTGGAAACCATAACGGGCAAGTTGGAACATGCCCAAGCTGTTAAACAATTTCTCAGTTACTCACTTATTGAAAGCCATCAAAAGCCGCCTGAATTTTACAAATGGTTTTCAACACGGAGGTGTTTTTCCTGTCACGGCGCACATAGATTTGCCGAGTCGTCACGGAAACAACTCGGCGAATTTGCGCGCACGTCTTTCATTAAAAAATGTCCTTAAACAGTGGAATGTCCGCATAAAGTCCTCATGGGAAGTCCTTACAGCGACAGAAACACCCCATAATCTCTCATCAGCCGTTAAACTTTTCACCGAAAACCAGCTTAATTTCTCGAATAGTGTCCACTCGGATATTCCTCACAGGTCCAGAAAAAATTCTGATAAAGCAATGCGCGCCATCTCGAGCAGCGTGTGAAACAAAGGAATTCAGCCAAGAGGGCGGGACCACATCTCACTCAAGGCCTGCCCACAGGGAAATGACGTCACCGACGCGTGAAAAAACTCACGCATGCACACGAGGGTTCAAGCATGATTGGTGTAATCGCACGTCATTCAAATCCATATAGTTAAAAAAAATAAATAAAAGGGTCGGTTTATTATCTAATAGACCTCGTATGCCCTTTATAGAATGAGCAATATATGCGTAATGGTAATGGACTGCATTTATATAGCGCTTTTCCATCTACGTCAGAAGCTCAAAGCACTTTACAATTAGGGCTCACATTCACCCATTCACACAAACACACACCAATGTTAGGGTGCTGCCATGCAAGGCGCTCACTACACAATGGGAGGAACTTGGAGATTAAGGACTTTGCCCAAGGACTTTGCCTTTAGTGATTTTCCGGTCTGGCTGGGTTCTGAACCGAGGATCTTCTGGTCTGAAGCCCAGTGTTGTAAATTATGTTACACAATTCTGATTTAGTATTATTTATCTGAACAAACTGTTTTCTATTTTCTAAGTAGCTTTTTACCCACTGATGTGCAATACCTCCAATTCCATATTGTTGTAACTTGTGAAGCAATCTTGAGTGGTCGATAACATCAAAAGCTTTTTTCAGGTCGATAAAGATACTTACAAAATAATCCTTATTATCTATTGTTGTTGATATTTTCTCTGTTAATTCCACAATTGCCATAGCTGTCGAATGTTTTGTTTTGAATCCATACTGAGCATTATTAAAATATGATGTTTCTCAATGAATTTGTCCAACCTTGTCACAAAACCTTTTTCCATAATTGTACAAAACTGTGGAAGCAATGACACTGGCCTGGAATTTGAAAAATTATGTTTGTCTCCATTTTTATATAATGGGACTACCTTGGCAATTTTCATTTCGTCTGGGAAAATTCCTGTTGACAGAGACAGATTACAAATGTTAAGTGAATGGTTCAATAACAGTTTCTATTATACTTTTTACAGTCATCATATCTAAATCTTCATAGTCAGTTGATCTTTTGCTTACAGTTTTTTTACAATATTTCTTATTTCATCTTTTTCCACATTGTCAAGGAAAATACTATTGACCGCATTTACAAGTGTATTTAATTTATCTTCTACTATTAGTTTATTTTCCATCAGACTTGATCCCACATTTGAAAAATAATCATTAAACTCATTTACAACTTCCTTTGTGTCATATATCTCTTTATTTTCCTTGACACAGTAATGTGGAAAGTTGACTTCGGTCCATCACTTTCAATCACACTATTATAACGGTCCGCGCGTCGGGACGCAGCCGGCGCGGTGTGGCGGCACAGGAAAAACACCTCCGTGTTGATAACCATTTGTAAAATCCAGGCGGCTTTTGATGGCTTTCAGTGGAGTGAGTATATGAGAAATTGTTTAAACAGCTGGACATGTTCCAACTTGTCCTTAAGGCTTCCAACAGAGGTGTTTTTCCCTGTGGCGGAGCGTTGCGGCGGCTGCGAGCCGACGCTGCAATCCGCCCGCACGTCTTTCATTAAAAAAAATCTCCTTTAACAGTGGAATATCCGGATAAAATGCTGAAACCGACTTCTGAAACTTCTCTGTTCTCTCACGACGTCCTGGATCAATAGAGCCTGAACGTGGAGGTTTTCAGCTTGAAACAGGCTGACGACGGCGCCTGGGACCGTTGCGCGATGTCCCGTTCCGTGGGAAGTCCTTAAAGCGACAGTATCACCTCAAAATCTCTCATCAGCCGTTAAAATTTTCACCGAAAACCAGCTTAATTTTTCGAACCGTGTCCACTTCGATGTGTCTCACAGGTTTAGAAAAAATTTTGATCAAACAAAGCGCCAATCTCTCAGCAACTTCTCAGACAAAGGAATTCCGAAGAGGGGCTGGACGACTCCTCCCACAAGGAGTGCTCACAGGCGAATGACGTCACCGACAGGCGTGGAAAAACTCACGCATGCGCACGAGGGTTCAAGCATGTCTGACGTAAAAACATATGAATGAAATCCATATAGTTTTTGAAAAAAATAAAAAAGACCTATACTTTATTGACAGACCTCGTATGTTCATTTGTGCATTCAGTACTTTGTTGGGGCTCCTCTTGCACAAATGATTCCTTCAAAGAGGCATGGCATGGAGTTGATTAGCCTGTGGCACTGCTGAGATGTTATGGAAGCCCAGGATGCTTTGATACGAGACCTACAGCTTACTTCTATTGTTAAGTCTGGTGTCTCTCATCTTCCTTTTGGCAATACCCCACAGAGAATCTAAGGTCAGCAAATCTATCACTAATAGTTTTGGCAGTGTGGGCAGGTGCCACATCCTGCTGGAAAAGGAAATCAGCATCTCCATAAAGCTTTTCAGCAGATGGAAGCACAAAGTCCTCTAAAATGTCCTGGTAGATGGCTGCATTGACTTTGGACTTGATAAAACAGAGTGACTTATTCATACATACATTCACACTTTCACCTACAGTCAATTTAGAGTCACCTGGTACCCCAAGTCATCACTGACTGTGGAAAGGTCACACTGGACTTCAAGTACCTTGGATTCTGTGCCTCTCCACTCTTCTTAAAGACTCTGGGACCTTGATTTCCAAATGAAATTCAATATTTACTTTCATCGAAAAAGAACATTTTGGACCACTGAGCAAAAATCCAGTTCTTTTTCTCCTTAATCCAGGTAAGCTGCTTCTGATATTGTCTCTGGTTTAGAAGTGAATTGACACTAGCAATCCAACACTTGTAGCCCATTGCCTGGACACGTCTGTGTGTGGTGGCTCTTGACTAACTTCAGCCTCAGTCCACTCCTCGTAAAGGTCCCCCAAGTATTGGCTTTGTTCGACGATGTTCTCAAGGCTGCAGTCATCCCCATTGCTTGTGCATCTTTTCCAACCAAACTTTTCCCTTCAAATCATCTTTCCATGAATATACTTTGACACAGCACTCTCTGAACAGCCAGCCCTTTCAGCAATGACCTTTTGTTTCTTACCCTCCTTGTGGAAGGTGCCAATGAGTGTGTTCTAGACAACTGTGAAGTTAGTAGTGTTCCCCATGATTGTAGTTGTGTGTATTGAGCCTGAATAAGAAATTCATGCTATTTACAACACAGAAATAGTGAAATTTAAAATTGTGAAACTTAAAATACAGAATGATTTAAACATTTTAGCTTGCATGTACTGAGTTTGGCATATATAAATAATTCACTTTCTGAAACATCTGACAAAAATTGAACCTTTGTCAATATATACATTTTTGATGTACGCCTGTGCTGGGCTGAAAGCAGACATACTTTTTAGCCAGTTCCAACATCTTAGGTGTATTTGGGATACAAACCACGAGGCTGAAAAACAGGTTTATTCATGCCAGACCTGTTTGTGCAAAGCGGATATCAAACACAAATTTTTCAGAATGCCTTCAGTAAACCGATGTCTACCTCTACATCAGAACTACCCCAGAAACAACCCTTAAGACAAGAGCAGGTTTTTTTTTTTCATAAAATACAATTCTTTCAGACATCATATAAAAAGGATAATACACTCAAACTGGAATCTCATTGAGACAGGAAACACCTGTCTAAGAATAAGGTCAATTTTAACCCTTTAATGGTCAACTTGACCATTTGGTGGAGCATACTGATGTGTACTACATTCTGTTGAAAAATGTGAGGATATTAAAGGGTTAATAATTAGATTTAAGACAAAGGTCTCAAACCGGTTCCAGAAAGGGCCGAGAGGGTGCAGGTTTTCTGTGCAACCACCCACTCTACCAGGTGATTTCACTGATTAACATCACTTTGAGCAGGTGGAATCAGTTAATCAGTAAAATCACCTGCTGGAGTGGGTGGTTGCACAGAAAACCTGCATCCTCTCGGCCCTTTCTGGAACCAGTTTGAGACCTTTGATTTAAGAGGACTCCTACACTGCATGGTAATCGTGCTAACAAACAAATGCAAACTAATGACCTCAGACTACTAAGGAATATAATATTAAAGTATTCATTAACTGCAGTACCATGTTTGAAGTAGCTATGCATTTATCTTGTACATGTTGGTGCTTTTAGTCCTTTTTTGTCACAATTGGTGTTGTGTACTTATCAGCTTATATATACCACCACCTAGTGGTTTCTCCCTGTAATTGTCACCTGTGAGTTCATATCCTTGCCACTCAGGTCTTTGTAATTAGGCAACCCTACACAGAAGGGGAAACCTTGAGGAGCACACCATGAAGAAGGCTGTTTGTGGTATTGGTATGTTTGCAAAGGTTTTTTTAAATTATTAAATTATGACATAACCATTAAAATAAAAACATTTACTATTTTTTTTTTTTTAAGAGTCAGGTGTGCCAACAGGTCATGAGGGAAAAAGCTGGAATGGCCCAAAGGGCCATGATGCCACCAACGATAGCATGTGGGGAAGGTGGGGAGGGGGCTGCCTATTTTATAAAATAGGAGATTATAAGAGCAAATCTGGGCATGTCTGAGGCCAAATTCCAGAGTAAGAATTATATATTTAGGAAACCTTTTAGAGATTTTTATTATAACTGGAGAACATGAACAAACTGAAGTAAACACAGCCGGTGAATATAGGAAACTTCTTTTATTTTAAGATATGGCATAGGTTTGATTATTTCATTGCTTTTTGATCATAGTAAATCACTAATTTATGGCATGAATCACAGGATGTTTCCTGGTGAGACAAAAAAAAATAAATAAATAAAAAATGTGGGAAATTGGCACCCTGAAGAGTGCCTTGTCCACCTCCCCCCCTTTTTTTTCCCTCATCAGGTAATTTCACTACAAGTCCCTCCCTACACCTAAAAAAAAAACCCCAGTAACAACCAACAGACTGGTGATCCTTTGTGCCCATGGATGGCCGTCACTGGAATAAATGGTAAATGGACTGCATTTATATAGTGCTTTTCCATCTGTATCAGATGCTCAAAGCGCTTTATACATCAATGCCTCACACATTCCCCTAATGTGAGGCTGCTAAGGACCTTGCCCAAGGGCCCTTAGTGATTTTCCGGTCAGGCTGGGATTTGAACTGAGGATCCTCTGGTCTCAAGACCATCGCTTGACCACTAGACCATCACCTCCCCCAAAATAATAATAAAATAAAGCTGTGATCTTGTCTTTGGCTGTGACAATGCCCGAGTTTAGACAAACCTTCACTTCACAGAAAAGTATTGGTATTGTACAGCTATGCATGTTAAATATGTCAAGTTGGGTAGACATTTCTTTAAAGAGAACACAAATTAAAAAGAAAGACTTTCCAACAATCCTCACTGATTAAACATTCTACATAAACACAACAACCACAATTTCATTTATATTTTAGGACTCACTCACTCACCTTCAACCGCTTATCCAGGATCGGGTTGCGGTTATATTTGAAGACATTAAATAAAATTAATCAATTCACATTTTGAACTGTAAAAGAAAGGTACATGGTCCCACAATCAAAAATCAAAATAAACTTCAATATGTCTAATAATACCAAATTAAAACCTGTGTACCGTGTGTAGATCTTATTGCTCAATACTTTGAGCAGTAAGATCTACACAGATTCTGAGGTCCACTGGTGCCAGAACTTCTCCTGAATACTGGAGCATGAACCACAAGAGAGTCTACAACTCCCAGTGCATGGGACACCAGTTCATTGTGGGTTACTTCACCAACCAAAACGGGTGCACATTTACAGCTGGGTAGATTGGGACAATGCAGATGAAGTTTCTTGTCCAAAGACACAGGTAGCCTCAAACTCCCTTAGAATCAACAACATTCATGTACAACATGTACAGTAACACTACCTCTAACCTTAGTGACATGAAATTTGGGGTTCCACAGGGGTCTGTCTTAGGCCCCCTGCTTTTCTCCCTTTATATAGCACCCCTTGGGCACATATTGCGGCGTTTTGGGATTACCTTTCACTGCTATGCAGATGATACTCAGTTATACATGCCGATAACTGCTGGTAATCTCGTTCACATAAAATCCTTAGAAGATTGCCTTGCAGCAGTTAGAAGTTGGATGTCTAGAAACTTCCTACTTTTAAACACTGATAAGATGATAAACCTGATAAGACCTTCTTTCTCTGTTTGGTACTTCGCTGTAACAATTTATACAGACAGCCAGTACGCTTTTAGCACAGTGCATGTGTTTGCAAAACTGTGGGAGGAGCGTGGAATGGTGACGTCGTCTGGAAAGCCAGTGACTCATGCCACTCTCCTAACTGCCCTACTGCAAGCTGTGAAGTTGCCTCAACAAATTGCTATATGCAAATGTGCGGCTCACACCAATGGCTCTGACAGTGTTTCAAAAGGAAATGATTTTGCTGACAGAGCAGCAAAAGAGGCAGCAGCAGCTCCTTCTATTTTGTTGTACAGGAAACTACCCCAGAGTTGCATTTAGGTCATACACTGCTTGCTGACATGCAACAGCAGGCAACTGACAGAGAGAAACAAATGTGGATAGCTAAAGGAGCTACGTATGCGAATGGCTTGTGCGTATGACCACAAAAGAAACCCATATTGCCAAAAATATGTTTAAATGGGCAGCTATTATGAGCCATGGCGTGACGCATGTCTCATCAGGGGGTATGATATCGCAATTGCAATCTATTTTTTGTCTTTATGGGTTCGAAGCATATGCAAAACAGCATTGTAGAGCATGCATGATATGTGCAAAACACAACTCACAAGGCAATTTGAGACCCCAAAGAGGTAAATTTCCAACACCACAATATCCCTTTCAAGTGATTCATATGGATTATATACAGCTGAGTAAACATGAAGGGAAGGAATTTTGTTTAGTCATAATTGATGCCTTCTCAAAATGGGTAGAATTGTTCCCTACAAAACATGCAGATTCACTTACAGTGGCTAAAGCATTATGCAAAGACATCATCCCACGATTTGGAATACCAGAAACAGTCTATTCAGATAATGGAGCGCATTTTGTTAATGCAATAGTGCAATACGTAGGAGAAGCACTACAGGTTAATCTCAAAAATCATTGTTCTTATCATCCACAAAGTGCCGGATTAGTGGAAAGGATGAATGGAACAGTAAAAAACAGACTTAGAAAGACAATGGAGGAAACAGGCAGACCATGGACACATTGTGTAGATTTGGTAAAAATGTATATAAACATAACTAGTACCATGGGGTTGACACCGTATGAAACATTGTTTGGCAGAAAATATCGATTGCCATATTATGGACAAATTTGGGATGTACCTGAGGAAGCCAATTTGGCGGATTACATGAGAAAAATGTTAGAAGGACAACGAGGGAGAGTTCCAAACACTGATGATCCCATTTCTCCACAGGAGGACCCTAAAGTGGTACCTGGAGACTGGGTGTTGATAAGAAGCATCAAGAGAAAACACTGGCATTCACCTAAATGGGAAGGGCCCTATCAAGTACTACTCACAACACCCACAGCTTTGAAAATTGGGGAAAGAAGTACATGGATTCATTTAACTCACTGTAAGAAAGTCATTTCTGCAGACACAGACAAACAGTAAGAACAGTAGGACAAGACTAGTAATAGTGTGTGAGCTTGGTGTTGAGATCCAGGTTAGACACGAAAGCTAGCAGAAGACATTAAGAAGCCACTGTTCTGAACATAGGTGTGCTGTAGTGTGCAGAAATGGCGAAAGAAAAAAAAAGAACGGGGGTTTCTGGACCCCACGGACAGTCCTTGTTATGCTACTTTTCTTTTTTGAATTGGGAGTATTATTAAAAGCCATGAGCACGGGACATGATAATAAGGATCACATCCGCAGATTGCAGAGACCAAAAAGAAGTAACAAAGACCCCAGTCCGATAATTAATGCCACAGTACATAGCTGTGATGGGAATAATGCATACCGATTTGGTGTACAGGCCTGCATTCCTAGAAATACTTCTGTGATCATCTCTGTACCATATAGTGCTCTTACCCATGGAATGCCGGATGGTGACAGAGGGACTAATTACGGAAATAGTTTCTCATGGTATATGACCAACGATCAACAAGATAGGAGATGGGAAACGTTGGTAGCCGATGAATGGAGTAGATGGACACCAAGATGGGCACAAACCGAGTGGGCTAAGTACCAGAGTCAAAGTCTCAAAATGTATCAAACAGATGATAAGCTGTCTATAGTGGTGAATACCACAGAAAAAGGAACCATATTCCCACCTGATATAGAGGGAGACTGTTGGTTGTTCCTCCTTTGGGTATACAAACAAGGAAAAGATCCGTATTTCCATTTCTTCCTCTGTGAAACAGATAGAGTACAGCAACCAATATTGACCGAATTAAGTACGTCAAAGGGGGTGTCCATACAAGCAAAGGGGGTGTCCATACAAGCAAAGGGGGTGTCTGTACAAGGCACAAAAGACATGAAGGCAGATGACTGGTTCCTAGTAACTACTGGAATTAGTGGACAAAATAACAATTGGCTTTTAATGGCAGAACAAGCAGGACTAGCAGCAAAGAAGGACTGTGTTGTATGTATGGGACCCAGACCTATATTACAGGTAATACCGGCAGCATTACCCAAAGACTGTCTACTGACTGCTATGACACAGACATACATTGCGGCAAACAACAAATGTTCTAAGTGGGACAAGATCTATCCAGTGACCAAATTGACTAAGATTAAACCTTTATTCTCAAGCAAAGTTGGGCATGCTAACCATACATGTGTACACTTGACAGGGACAAGTAAGACTTTGGGTAGCTTAAACCACACCGCCTGGTGTAAGAATGTGGTCCATAGTACTCCCACATTCAAACCTGTCGGGAGGAGTGACGTATGGTGGTGGTGTGGGGATAACAGAATCTTTGACAGACTGCCACGAAATGTGTCAGGTTATTGTGCATTAATATCATTATTGTTACCAGTTGAAGCCATACCCATGACCCCTGAAGACGTTACGACATATGCAGCCTCTCTTATTCCTGAAGATTGGCAGAAAGGCGTAGCCAGACATAGAGTGAAAAGAGATTGGAAAGGAGTGGGAAATCCAACATATATTGACGCAATAGGAGTCCCCAGGGGAGTGCCTGACGAGTATAAACTGGTTAATCAAATAGCAGCTGGATTCGAATCTTCCATCTGTTGGTGGTGCTCAATTAATAAAAACGTGGACAGAATAAACTACATCCACTACAATGTACAGAAATTAGGAAATTGGACTGAGGAAGGATTTAAGGCTGTCCATTCACAGTTAGAAGCCACGTCCCTTATGGCCTTCCAGAATCGCATTGCTCTGGATATGTTGTTGGCAGAGAAAGGAGGTGTTTGTGCCATGTTCGGAGAACAATGCTGCACATTCATTCCCAACAACACAGCTGCAGACGGCAGTCTCACTCAAGCCATTGACGGGCTGAGGACGTTGAACAGGAAGATGAAAGAGCACAGTGGAGTAAACACCGAAGGCTGGGATTGGTGGCTGGAAGGGATGGGAAAATGGAGGTCTTTGATTTCTTCACTATTAGTGTCTATAGCAGTATTTGCTGCAATTCTAACATTGTGTGGATGTTGTTGTATTCCATGTCTCCGAGGCCTTGTAAATAGAATGATAACCACAGCAATAAGTCCAGGACCAGGAGGGGGTCCAGCATCATCCACTTCTGGGGACAGATGACGACAAGGAGGACGATGGCTCTCCTGACCTGTACCCAGACCAATGGAAGTATGATGACCCAGACACCGATGATGGTGACAATGATGACATCACCTCTGGGGTGTAAGCCTAGAGAAAACATACCATGATGAACCTCTTAGTGAAAATCTCAAAAAGAAGTGCTAAGCTGAGTGATGCCTACTGTATGTTTTAACAGGCGATAAACAGGAGGGGAATGTTAGAGATTTTGTATACATGTTATCACTGTTAAACGTTTGTACATTTGCCTTCTTTCTCATGAGAACGGTGTTGTGCTGTTTTGCACTTCACCCTGAGAACGTACGTGTTATTCAACCTTGTTTAGCTTTGTCTTCTTTCTCATGAGAACGGAGATGTGCTGTTTTGCACCTGTCTTAATGCAATCCTGAGAATTCAATTTTGTTTTGACGTTTGTGATGTGGTGTTTAGTGTGAAGGAGTGTGGAAGACAGGACACTTCAGGCAGATGCAGAACAGCTGATACCTGCAACAGACGAACGAGATGTGCTGACCTGAAGTGTTCTTCCTTACAGCTGCACTTATTGACGTATGCGTTTATGTTATGGGAAGAAACTTGTCTTGCGTCATTACCCCCACCCTTAGGACAAGTTTCTTGTTTATGTGATGAGGGCGTCTCTTAATAAAAAGAGCGGAAAAGCAGGCCAGACTTTAGTGTAGCCTTGGTGTACAGCCTGGCCGCACTCCGCGCGTAATATTTGACTTTCTGTCTCACTGGTGTTTCTTGACTCTGTTTGTCTTGTTAAAGGTTTTAAAATGTTTGGAGGAGAAATACCCAACAGAAATGATGGTTCTTGGTCCAGTGAGACATCGGCATCAATTTGACCATTAACGCTCAGCCTCGGCTCGGGTGTCATACATCACACTGACAAAATGAGGAACCTTGGGGTAATTTTTGATCCTTCGTTGTCCTTTGGCCTCCACATTAGAAATATTACTAGGACTGCTTTCTTCCACCTGCGAAATATAGAGAAGATTCTTCCCATCCTGTCTATGGCTGATGCTGAGACCCTGATCCATGCATTTATCTCTTCTAGATTGGACTACTGCAATGTTCTATTTTCTGGTTTACCGCAGTCTAGCATTAGGGGTCTCCAATTGGTTCAAAATGCTGCAGCCAGACTTTTGACACGAAGCAGAAAGTACAACCACATTACACTCATTTTGGCATCACTTCACTGGCTTCCTGTCCCAGTGAGATCAGATTTTAAGGTTCTGCTAATAACCTATAAAATTATTCATGGACTGGCACCTCCCTACCTAGCTGACCTAATTAAACCTTACGTACCGGCCCGGGCTTTATGTTTTCAGGGTGCAGGACTACTTTGTGTCCCTAAGGTGAATAAGAAGTCTGCGGGTCACAGAGCTTTCTCTTATCGTGCCCCTGTTCTGTGGAATGATCTCCCTGCGTCAATAAAACAGTCAGATTCTGTGGAGATTTTCAAGTCCAGACTTAAGACACACTTATTTTCCCTTTCATATGGCTAGCATACTGGTACAGTTTTGTTTTACACTTTTTACTCTTTTAATTCATTTATTAGTAATTGGAGCGGGCTGCGGTCTCAACTTTACCTAAATTCTGGGTCTTTAGTGAATTTTAGGGCTAGTGGCCGGCGATCACCTTAGTATTTCTGTGTTTTTTTGTTGTTTAATGCTGGCAAATTATACAGTATTTTTTGTCTTTCTGATGCCTGATTCTGTTTTTTCTCTCTGTTTAAGGTGCAGCTCCATCCAGAGATGGGAGTTGTATTCGTGTTAGTGATCCTCCTGTCCTGTGTCAATAGCATTTCTTGTATATTTGTCCATGAATTGTTCTGTAATTTATGTTTGTAGCATGGCCCAAGCAGAGGTCACCCCTTGAGTCTGGTCTGCTTGAGGTTTCTTCTTCAGAGGGAGTTTTTCCTTACCACTGTTGCTCTGGGGGTTGGTAAGGTTAGACCTTGCCTGTGTGAAGTGCTTTGAGGCAACTCTGTTGTGATTTGGCACTATAGAAATGAAAATAAGTTGAAAATGAATCAAACCCGGTCTACATGCTGGGATTCTGAATTCATCCATTTTCTAAACCTGCATATTCTGGTTCAGGATCATAAGGGGCTGCAGGGTTTTCTGACTGTGAAGCAACAGTGCTAACCGTTAAGTGCCTGCCACAATATGAATTTTACTATGCATTGCCCATGGGGATCCATGGGCTCAAGATTGGGTAGTGTTTATAAAATAGGCAGCCAACATTTTTCAAGAGTGGTAATAAATTATGCAAAGTTTCTATAATGAATTGGAATGGCATGTGAGTCCAGAATGTTTTTAGAACCTTAGACCTCAACAGTTTTTAGAAGATGAATGTCTTAATGTATTTATAAATTGTTTAGGTTCTTGTTATCATATACACATGATTATTAGTATTAAATATTATTATTACTTCTACTTGTAATTTGATTTTTGCCGTGAAAACTCTGCTTGCCTCTACTGGTGGTTGGCTCTCACTGCGGTATTGTATCACTTCCTGTTCCGGAGCACAGCGGTGTTTTTCTGTATCTGTTAGCTGTTTAATCTGCGCAGTTAGATTGATCTACTTATCTAGATTACGATGTGTTTCCCAGTGTAATCTTTACGTGCCTTAACTAAAGCACTCCTTCTGCTGAATCACCTCTAAATTATTTACACATTATTCACTTTGCGTGTTTTTAGGAATCCGCTAGCTTAGCGTAGCTACTAGCTCTTAGCCGATTTAGCATGGCGGCTTCTCCTGTCTCTCCCGCACTTTCTGCTCTGGGTGTGAAATGTTTAGTTACCTTCGCCTCCTTTAGCAGTAATGGTACTTGTAATAAGTGTAGCTTATTCGTAGCTTTGGAGGCCAGGCTGGGCGAATTGGAGACTCGGCTCTGCACCGTGGAAAATTCTACAGCTAGCCAGGCCCCTGTAGGTGCGGACCAAGGTAGCTTAGACGCCGTTAGATACCCCCTGGCAGATCCCGAGCCCGGGAAAGCAGGCCGACTGGGTGACTGTGAGGAGGAAGCGTAGTTCTAAACAGAAGCCCCGTGTACACCGCCAACCCGTTCACATCTCTAACCGTTTTTTTCCCCCTCGCGACAAACACCCCCGAGGATCAACTCTGGTTATTGGCCACCAGCTGGAGCACTCCTTAATCTGTGTAATCCCCATAAAATCGTCCCTCAAAGCCATTTGAATTTTCCGAATGGTTACCACCTGGAGGTCTCTCACAGTTTCTGGAAAAAAATTGATGCAGCAAAGCTCCAAATCGTTCAGACATTTATTCGCAATAAAATCCGACGAGAGGAGTGGACCACTGCTTACACAAAGCCTGCTCACAGGCGAATGACGCAACCGACAGGCGTGAAAAAACTCACGCATGCGCATGAAGGTTCAAGCTTGGCTGATGCAATCATATGTGATTTAAATCCATATGGTTTTTGAAAATAATAAAAGGTCGGATACTTTTCTAACAGACCTCGTAAAGCGCCTTGGGACAACTGTTTATTGTGATTTGGTGCTATATAAATAAAATTGATTTGAAACTGATTTGATATGACCAGCACCTGTATAATAGAAGGAAGGATGAATGAAAAAATGTACAGAGACATTTTTGATACAAATCTGCTGCCATCTACCAGGATGATGAAGATGAAACAAGGGTAAGACATTCAGTAAGACAGTGATCCCAAACACACAACCAAGGAAAATCTCAATTGGTTTCAGAGAATGAAAATAAAGCTGCTAGAATGGTCCAGCCAATCAACTGACTTCAATCAAAATAGACAATCTATGAAAAAACTCAAGATCACAGTTCATCAAAGAGGTCCACAGAACCTTCAAGATTTGAAGACTGTTTGTGTGAATTAATGGGCCAAAATCATACCTGAGCAATGCATGTGACTAGTTTCTCCACACAGGAGGCGTTTTGAAGCTATTATTACAAACAAAGGCTTTTGTACAAAATATTAAATACATATCAATTTAATGCAGTTTAATGGTGTTTAATGCTTTTTCCCCTGTGTCATTCCATTTTATGACACATAACCTGTTTATGCCCAGATTTTTTTCTGGAGTTGTGGAAAAAGTTGCATTAGTACCTTTGAGATTTTTTTTATTGTTAGTAGAAAATGACAGTGATACACTTTGTTAACAATTGTTGCCAGTGGGGCAAAACGGGTTAATATCTGTACTTATTTGTTTTGGTTTCTTTACATGTGTGGGTTGTTTGGGTTGTTACAGACACCTGGTGAAAATGTCATGTCAGTAGGACCTTTACAATATAATTAGTGAGAAAAATGGTGATGTGTTCAATATTTATTTTTACCCGCTGTAAATCGAAAATGGTCGAAAATGTTGAAACAACTTTTTGACCATTTTCGATTTTACAGTGTTGGTGCAAGTAATTCTGATCAGGAACCAAGCAGCAACACTCGAGCCCATATGTTGGCCCCAACCTGGAAGTACAGTTCCTTGAGTGGCCGCTCGAGGCTGGCTCCAAAACAGAGCACATTCCCATAGAAACCCATTTTAAAATGTCCAACAGAAATAAAGGAGATGACACACCCCCCCTGGTCCCCACAAATCAGTAATATAAAAGTGTAGGGGGATCACCCAAGTACATCCTTATGCTAAACATGACTGAGATTGGTTAACTGGTTAACTGATATCACACTAACAAACAAAATTGGATTGACGGACAGACACATGGACATGCTGATCGCTATATCACCCGTATTTCATACTGGGGGATAAAAAGAGTTTTGGTCTCTATACATAATTTCCTCCTCCACAACCCCTGTACAAGGGTGAATTTCTTCCTAACTTCTTAGTTCAAGGTATTTTAATCCATAGAATTCTGTTGGTGTGGTTGCTTTAGGTGACAGTGGCTGAGCTCAGTGACTCCTCAACATTCCTGATAGATTGGTTTGTTTTTTAGCCTCATGAGTGTTTCTCTTCAGACATCATATTGATGGTTATGTTGTTCTTTCTGTGGAGATATTCAGTGGTACAGTGTGAACTGATCATATGCCACAAAGCACACAGGCCTGGAGGGCTTACCCAGGCAGACCTGGAAAAGCTAGAAAGAAAAGGAATCAGCCTGTGCTGGCCAGATGACCCAGGGAGACTGTCTAATTTACTAATATCCCAGACAACGAGTGCTAAATTGCATAGGCAATTCAAACCTTTGCATGTTGGGGTGGAGACCGTTCTGCGGATGATAGTGCACAATTGTTCGTGAGCCATAATGTGACACAGACAGCATTATGTAAATGAGGATTTCATGTGTGTGTAATGGCTGTAATACAAAATACTTTTGCCACATAAATGAGCGTGTTCATGTGCTGGAAATGTAAAAAAGTTTCTTTAAGAATAAATTTCTCTCTGTGTAACACAGAAAAATATTTGGGGCCTGTGTGGGAAATCACAGCTATGTGCAAATGACACACAGTGCATGAATACACTCATAAATTGGTTATTACAACAATAACAACAACAACAAAACACAAATCAAATAAACAAGCACAAAGTAAACACTTTAAAAAGCCCAACATTTACAATGAATGATTTTTTATTTATTTTCTGTAGTAAGGAGGCAGCAGCAGTCTGTCAAGTGCAGTAATTTACAGCTAGGTTTCAAACTCACAAAATACAGACACTATCAGCACCCACTAAATTTCCTTTTGACCTTGATCAATTTTGTGGATGTGCAAACCTCACCTATTTGCATGTTCCCTCCCAGAACTGTGTGCACTCTTGTGGACAAACCCAAATTGGTATTTGCATGATTGCAAATGCTTTAACCCTCTGGGGCCGACGCCGTCATATACGATGGCTAAGACCAAGCTTTACTAAATTAGAAATAACTTTTTAATGATATGAGATAGAAACGTACTCTTTTTTTTTGCTGAAAAGTTAACTCCGCGGACGTTCGAGCCAGCCATCAGCCATCTTTGTACTCCTCATAGAAGTTGTGAAGCTGTGTGATGACGTGCGCAATGTGAGTGTCCAATCAGAATTGGTTCACCGTCACATGGTTTTCCAAAATCCAATCGTAGGGCAGATTTACCTCACATGAAAAGCCAAAGATCGTTTTCAGGAGTGATGTGTTAGTAGTTGGCCCGTTTGAATAGCCCCCTAGGTGCTCCAATGAGTACATACATACTATTAGTACATACTCAGTGCGCTCTGCGCCATTACGCACAGCAATCAGTGAAAGCAGGAGCAGACGTATAGCCTCTGATGACAATCTCACGTGCTCAAACAAAGAGGACTGCTCCACTAGTTTGCATGGGAATGTTACTGAATAACTCTGTTGCTTTCTCTGCGTAAAGCACTGTTTACCATATCAATGGACAACAAAACGCATAGACCATTTTGTATATATTGTTCAAAATGTGCATTTGTGTTTATTGTTTGAACCTTTTTGTTGTACAGGCTTTCACACAAGACTTCAAATTACCTTTATAAAGTGTCAAAACAGTTGTTTATTATAGTTTGCTGTGTGTTTTGAATAAATGTGTGTGGAAAATTATTTTTTGCTTTATTTTTTCCTTGCCTATTTTTGATTGTAAACCTTTATTACGCTTATAAAACACAACAAAAACATATATTCTGAAAGCACAGGTTGTCCTGAAAAAAGACATAAAACTTGATAGTGGGATGCAGGGAGAGCTGTTAAAAGCAACATTTATGCCAGATGAGTGAACTGTCCAAAAAATGCCCTTGGACCCCAGAGGGTAAAATGGACCATATGTGCCTTTTAGCACATTTAACAGATGCTATCCTCATTGTGCACTAACTCATTGTGTAGGTGTATTTGTGACTGCAATGGTGTTTGTGTAAATTTTACTGCATGCAAACATTTTGTAAATCAGGCCCTAAGAATCCAGAAACAGCAAGCAAAAGCCCTCTGAGTCATTTTTAATTTGTCCATGTCTGTCTGTACTCTGTCAGAGAACCTGCCTAAAATATGAAATAAACTGCAGACATTTTGTTTGCTTACTACAAATTAAAGAATGGCTGAATAAAGAGCACACTTAGCCGAGTTTGCAATTGGCTCATTTATTTTCTGAAAGTGGCGCTCAGTGTGCCGATTCTGATCCAAACTACTGCATACTACAGGCCAAACTATAATAATGAAGTATTAAATTTACCTCTCTGCCTTGAGGTCCTGGTCGTCCTTGTTTCCCTTGTAGGCCTTTGGATCCCTGACAGGAAGAGAAAATGTAGTTTATCAATCAATAAAAGATGCAGAAACACAATAATGAATGGGAAAGTGTGTCCAAACATTTGATTGGTAGAGTATGTAATTCATACAACATCAGCATTTACCTTTAGCCCACCGCTGTCCATGCAGATTAATTAATAACCCTTCAAAGGGAATAATTTTGGCAACTGTACCACGTAGGTTGAATAAGAACTGAACTTGTTTAGTTCCCTGAAACAAGTCCAGTTGATTTGTCTCAATGTACCTGGACACCATGAACTGAATGACCGAGAATCTCCACAGACATTTAGGATGCCTGCTTTCAACACATGTATTGGAGGTTGTGTTTGTTGACCTCATCAAAGCCTTTGGCGCAGGCATGTGAAAAATCCTGTCAAGACTGTGGGCTGCCCAGACATATTCAGTACCGCGGTTAGATCATTCCATGACAACACGGCAGCTTGTGGTATAGATGGAGGAATCTGAAAGGATCCATTACTTCTGTCATATGGCACCAAGCCAGGTTGTGTTATGGCACCAGTGCTGTTCACCATAATATTTGCAGTAATGCTCCATGTTGCTTTCACTAATTGCAACCTGGGGATTCCCATCACATTCGGCACTGATGGTGGAGTCTTTAACCTTCAATGGCTCTCAGCTAAATTCAAAGTCAAGAAGCTTGTACTTGTTCTTCACTGACAACTGGGCAGTAGCTGCACACTCCCTAGCTCACCTTCAAGCCATCACAGATTGCTTTGCCACTACCTGGTAGGACTTTGTCCTCATGAAAATTCAGTAAGGTATATCTTATATATTATATTCCAATTCTAAGGTGGAACTATGCTAGTATACTAAGGTATATTTAAATATCTAAAAAGGAAGAGTAAAATAGAAAAGTAGAAAAGAGTAGAGTAGAGCCACTTAGGTGCCTGGTCGTGAGAACCAGGGATGGTAGGTTGAAAAGCTTTTTTAATCCCATGGGAACTCTCCCTACCCACCCGAGCGGCTCAAGAAAAAAGGTATATATAATAATAAATAATAAGACATAAGAAAGATAAGACATCATATATGTAACTAATATTTAAATATTAAGGGTAATAAACAACATATACAATAAATATGGTGCTATGATCAGTTTGAGGAAGATGGAAGCTATGCTGCAGCCAAGCTCTGGTGGTGACTACAGACCGCCGCAGATCACCAGCAACAATACTCAGCTGAATGCTGAAGACCACTTTTGTGGCACAGAATGCTGTCATTGATCTACAGATCAGACTCTGAAGCAGTCACGACATCAGGCTCCATACCAAAGTTTTTCTCTTCAAGGCTGTGGTGCTCGGTGTGAAACGTGGGCACCCTATCGGTGTCACATACATCATCTCTTCGATCAGGCCCATCCCTAGTGTCTGCACAAGAATGCTAATATCAGCTGGCGGGACCCAACACTGAGGTTCTTGAAAGACATTTCATTGGGGCATCAAATCCTTCACCATCACAGCGCAACTACGCTGGGTTGGCCCCCTCACAAAAGGATGCCCAAAGACATCTTCTATGGGCAGCTATAGGATGACACTCCCCATCAAGGTGGTCAGCAGAGGCACTACAAGGATGTCCTGAAGGCCAACCTCAAGACCTGTAACATCGATGTCGGGATTTAGGCGATCTCAGCCATGACACACCCATAGCGGGGATTCATTGACAACATGGGGAGGTGATGGTCTAGTGGTTTAGTGTTGGGCTTCAGACCAGAGGTTCAAACCCCAGTTCAAGCCCGGTTCAAACCCCAGCCAGACCGGGAAAATCACGAAGTGACCCTTGGGCAAGGTCCTTAATCTCCAAGTTGCTCCTGGTGTGTAGTGAGCACCTTGCATGGCATCACCTGACATCAGTGTGTGAGTGTCTGTGTGAATGGGTGCCATAATTGTAAAGCGCTTTGAGGTTCTGATGCAGATGGAAAAGTGCTATATAAATGCAGTCCATTTACCATGAATCGGCCTCTCTGGTGCTCTATGTTAAAGTCTGCAGTCAGCAAACGTGGCTTCAAACCATCAGTGATAAACGTTATTGCGGCATCACGCCGTCATCCCTTAAGATGCCACCATCTATCCATGCACCATCTGCATCAGGCAGCATGGCACCACAATGGTTTATTCAGTCACATGAAGACACACGCCATAGCGGAGATTCATTGACAACATTGACCCATTCCAGGAAGGAAGGGTTTTAAGATATATGTAATGTGAAATGAACTTGCCAGATTCTTTGATTTCCAAAACCTTGATCAAGTAACCACCAAGGCTGAAACTGCTTGTTACACCAGTATAGTTCCAAAAAAAAAAAAAAAAAAAAAAGTTATTCACAACATGCAGTTGTCAGAAAAATAAAAAAAAAATTAAAATGATACATTTTTCCTAAATAACCCATAAATCAACAGTTACAGATGGAGCTGTTTATTTGGGACTTTCTGTTTTGATTCTGAAGTGTCACCCTCATATGAGTTTTAGTCATCCAGTGTATTGTTTTGTTTCATTAAGTTGGGTATAAACCCCATAAACAAATGAAGCCTGTGTTCACTGGTTTGACACATGATTTATTCTACTTTCTTCTCAAATTTACTTTGATGGTATCTTCATCTCAAACCAGACATCTGACTCTTTGGTATCTACATTAGTGTTTATGTTTCTAAATTTAAAATTCCCTAAAGAACTATGTTTCTGAGATAGAGACGAGCAAGAGAGACAGAAAAATGTTTTGTTTTCTTTCCAGACAGTTACTATAATATGTTGTCATATTAATGTTACACTCGGTGCAGGTGGTTAGTGATTATATGTGCAGAGTACAGAGTGTCCAAGTGTTTGAACCTGCTTTTGTAAGGTGCATCTGACTGCTGTGGTCTTTGTACAGTGATACATATTAGACCTGGTTTTGACGGTCAAACGCGTAAATGCTTTCTTGTGATGGACAATATGAACATGTCGGTTTTGTGTCTGAATGCATCTCATTTTTAATCAAACACACTTGGCTTGTTGCCTGGGTTTGAGGTTCCAATTTTATCAGTAGTATGGAGAGCAAAGTTGACAGTGTTTCAGAAAGTCCTTGAGGATGACTAAGATGTGACATGGTGTGTAGCTAAAACATCAGTTGCGTTGACCACATGGTGATGGACAGTAGGGACATCGTCAGACAGCTAATGCTGCTGGAATCTCCTGTGAGACAACTGAGAAGACTGCAAACAGAAGCTAGAATGTTAACGTTTGAGTGGTGGGTGCCGAGTCTCTTGTCCCCTGATCATCATCATGTATTGGCAGAACAAAGAAAATCATCATTGTCAGCAGGATAAACATCTGTGAATAAAGTCAGTAAAATGTAAAGATTATTCCACACCTTTGGCCCTGCAAAGCCAGCAAATCCAGGCTGTCCAGGCTCACAGTCGCACTCCGTGGGCCCCTCCTCACCGAGACCACCACATCACCTCCAATCTCCTCAGAGGAGTCAACGCTGTGGTCCCGAGAGATGAACCTACAACACAACAATTATCAGTGTTATTAAGATGGAACAATCAGGAGTCTACATTTTCATTCCAACCATGTTTAAAGTCTGATCCTCTGTGAAAACTGAACTGCCCCCATTCATCAAAACCAGTGGGGCCATGGGGAGGAAAAAAGCGGTGTGACAAGCAAATTAACACATGGACTGAACGTTGTGTGTGTCCCACCCCCCCAAGCTTTAAGAAATCACCTGCATGGATTTCCACCAATGGCTGACTCTAAAACGTGCCATTATTTTATCAAAATACTGCACATATTATGCAGTTTGATGAAAACCAAACCTTCCTGTAACAACCAAGTCTGCTTTGTTATAAATCATCAGGTCCATAAGTAACTGGACAGTGCTAATTTTTTGTAATTGACAAAACAAAACTTTCACAAAAGGGATCAAGCTCAGATCTTGGCTCGAGTCTTCATTGTAGCTCCAAACAGTCTGACTTCAAGTCTGTTTTATTCAGAGAATGCAACAGGCAATTTCAGTTTCAATTATTTTCTTTATATAGCGCCAAATCACAACAGAGTTGCCTCAAAGTGCTTCACACAGGTAAGGGTCTAACCTTACCAACCACCAGAGCAACAGTGGTAAGGAAAAACTACTCCCTCTGAGGAAGAAAACCTCAAGCAGACCAGACTCAAAGGGGTGACCCTCTGCTTGGGCCATGCTACAAACATAAATTACAGAACAATTCACGGACGAATATACAAGAAATGCTATTTAGGCGCACACGGACAGGAGGATCGCCAACATGAATACAACTCCCATCTCTGGATGGAGCTGCACCTTAAACAGAGAGAAATAGAGAGAAACAGGCAGAATTTTTCCTATGCACAGTCTCTACTTCTATACACAGAAGCCTATAATTCCTCCAGAGTTGCCATGTGTGTCTTGGTGGCTTCCCTCAGTAGTTTCCTTTTTGCATTTTCACTCAGTGTTATACTAAAAGGTGCCATTATGCAACCCATCATCTTGGCTTTGCTATTTTTATTTAATTAATATCAAGGAGTGATTTGCTTTCAGTTCTAGTTTAAGGAGAATGACTTTATAGATTTTAATATAGACAAGCCTGAATTATTTTTGTGTTTAAAATGTCATAAACATTCAAATGTGTAAAAGCCCAAGGGGGTCAATATTTTTTATATGGACTGTACATCTGGTCCTCTCACCCAATCAAACAGCTTTAGAGACTTATCTTATTTATAAACTTAATCTTATGTAGATTTATAGACTTATCTATTCATGCAGTACATTGATATTTCATTCTGTGACAGCATCTGTGATCTTTTTTTATTGAATGACAACAAACACAAGTCTAATTCTAAGATTCCATCAGGACAAAAACTGGCCAGGCCAATCAAAAATGATGAACAAATGAGCACTCTTGAGGCATTTTTGTGAATAATTAAAGTAGCTGCTGCTGCTGTAGAATGATCTTTTGAATCTGCTCAAGTCCAGCACAGAGTTTTTCTGCTACTCACAGGTGGGTTCATGATGCAGATGCTCTCTGCTTACATAGATTAAAAAAAAAAAAACAACTAAACAAAACATAATTAAAAACTAATGGGAAATTAAAAAGATTTAACTGACTGCTTCACCTCAGGGAGCTTTGGTAGCTGCAAAATTCCAGGTGCTGCTCAACCTCTGCATCCAGTGGACTGAGGTGGTGAGAGCTGACAATCACAAGTTCCATCATGAAACTTGAGCCTGGCCAAAAACACTGCTGCTGCAGTGAAAAAAAAATACTAGCAGCAACTTTACATCATCAGGCTGCTAAAAAAGGCTAGATTCAACTGCTGCCTCCTCACCTTTCCTACAGAGGACTCAGAGAGAGCATCCACACAAATGGTACCACTGTCTGGTTTAGAAAAACCCCTCAGGCAGAGAGGAAGGCTTTCCAAAAGATCATAAAGACTACAGAGAGGATCACTGGAGTGGACCTCCCATCTATGGACACTCTACACACAATGCTGCAGGAAAAAGGGACAGAACATTCACAGGGACACTCAGCACCCAGCTCACTTCCTGCTCAGGTACTATAACACACAACCCAAGACACAGCAAACCAGAGAGCAGCATCACACACAAGGCATGATTTTAAAACAGCTTCTTCCCACCAACAGTCAGACTGATAACAACGGACATGAAAGAATGAAAAAAAAAAAGTCTATTTAATCTCAAATGTGCAATATTCTCAAAATTAAACTTATTTATTTTGACAGGGTTTGTCACTGCATCACTAGTCTCCTTCTCAGAAGTCATGTCAGGATATTTCATTTTAAATGTGCAACATGTGAATGTACAATATTCTGACAGGAGGGCCACTCTGGTTTTATATTTTACTGTCTCATCTCACTAATTGAAGAAAATAAGAACAACCCCAGGTTTCTTTTCAGCACTGTAGCCAGGCTGACAAAGAGTCAGAGCTCTATTGAGCTGAGTATTCCATTAACTTTAACTAGTAATGACTTCATGACTTTCTTTGCTAACAAAATTTTAACTATTAGAGAAAAAATTACTCATAACCATCCCAAAGATGTATCGTTATCTTTGGCTGCTTTCAGTGATGCCGGTATTTGGTTAGACTCTTTCTCTCCGATTGTTCTGTCTGAGTTATTTTCATTAGTTACTTCATCCAAACCATCAACATGTTATTAGACCCCATTCCTACCAGGCTGCTCAAGGAAGCCCTACCATTATTTAATGCTTCGATCTTAAATATGACCACTCTATCTTTGTTAGTTGGCTATGTACCACAGGCTTTTAAGGTGGCAGTAATTAAACCATTACTTAAAAAGCCATCACTTGACCCAGCTATCTTAGCTAATTATAGGCCAATCTCCAACCTTCCTTTTCTCTCAAAAATTCTTGAAAGGGTAGTTGTAAAACAGCTAACTGATCATCTGCAGAGGAATGGTCTATTTGAAGAGTTTCAGTCAGGTTTTAGAATTCATCATAGTACAGAAACAGCATTAGTGAAGGTTACAAATGATCTTCTTATGGCCTCGGACAGTGGACTCATCTCTGTGCTTGTTCTGTTAGACCTCAGTGCTGCTTTTGATACTGTTGACCATAAAATTTTATTACAGAGATTAGAGCATGCCATAGGTATTAAAGGCACTGCGCTGCGGTGGTTTGAATCATATTTGTCTAATAGATTACAATTTGTTCATGTAAATGGGGAATCTTCTTCACAGACTAAAGTTAATTATGGAGTTCCACAAGGTTCTGTGCTAGGACCAATTTTATTCACTTTATACATGCTTCCCTTAGGCAGTATTATTAGACGGTATTGCTTAAATTTTCATTGTTACGCAGATGATACCCAGCTTTATCTATCCATGAAGCCAGAGGACACACACCAATTAGCTAAACTGCAGGATTGTCTTACAGACATAAAGACATGGATGACCTCTAATTTCCTGCTTTTAAACTCAGATAAAACTGAAGTTATTGTACTTGGCCCCACAAATCTTAGAAACATGGTGTCTAACCAGATCCTTACTCTGGATGGCATTACCCTGACCTCTAGTAATACTGTGAGAAATCTTGGAGTCATTTTTGATCAGGATATGTCATTCAAAGCGCATATTAAACAAATATGTAGGACTGCTTTTTTGCATTTACGCAATATCTCTAAAATCAGAAAGGTCCTCTAGGCTGGACTATTGTAATTCATTATTATCAGGTTGTCCTAAAAGTTCCCTAAAAAGCCTTCAGTTAATTCAAAATGCTGCAGCTAGAGTACTGACGGGGACTAGAAGGAGAGAGCATATCTCACCCATATTGGCCTCTCTTCATTGGCTTCCTGTTAATTCTAGAATAGAATTTAAAATTCTTCTTCTTACTTATAAGGTTTTGAATAATCAGGTCCCATCTTATCTTAGGGACCTCGTAGTACCATATCACCCCAATAGAGCGCTTCGCTCTCAGACTGCAGGCTTACTTGTAGTTCCTAGGGTTTGTAAGAGTAGAATGGGAGGCAGAGCCTTCAGCTTTCAGGCTCCTCTCCTGTGGAACCAGCTCCCAATTCAGATCAGGGAGACAGACACCCTCTCTACTTTTAAGATTAGGCTTAAAACTTTCCTTTTTGCTAAAGCTTATAGTTAGGGCTGGATCAGGTGACCCTGAACCATCCCTTAGTTATGCTGCTATATACGTAGACTGCTGGGGGGTTCCCATGATGCACTGTTTCTTTCTCTTTTTGCTCTGTATGCACCACTCTGCATTTAATCATTAGTGATCGATCTCTGCTCCCCTCCACAGCATGTCTTTTTCCTGGTTCTCTCCCTCAGCCCCAACCAGTCCCAGCAGAAGACTGCCCCTCCCTGAGCCTGGTTCTGCTGGAGGTTTCTTCCTGTTAAAAGGGAGTTTTTCCTTCCCACTGTAGCCAAGTGCTTGCTCACAGGGGGTCGTTTTGACCGTTGGGGTTTTACATAATTATTGTATGGCCTTGCCTTACAATATAAAGCGCCTTGGGGCAACTGTTTGTTGTGATTTGGCGCTATATAAAAAAATTGATTGAATTGATTGAATTGATTGTAAGTTTCTGTAGGACATTTATGCACATTACAGTGCTTCTTTCTTATTAACTTTTATTTTATTGTGATTCTCATTTGTTTGTGCAACTGACTCTAAGAGCTTTGCACAATAATTCCTGTGCATCTGTACTGTATGTGTGTACAAATGGAAAATTAAATCTCAATTTGAAATATGTGCTATGTGCTTTAGACTGTGCACATTAAATCATCAAGATACATCTCATAATGTTTACTGCAGCTTGTCTCCCCAATGAATAATGCAGCAAAGACCCTTCAAAGATCAAAATTTACTTCTTCCACTTTTCTGTGATTAACAAACAATTCTAATATTTCTCCTGGCCATTGATGGGTCTTCTTTTGGAACTGCAGGATATCTGTAACAGGTCATTATGTGCATCTCTGCAATAAAGCTGCATACCATGATAATAATTTGGTGTTTGGAGTAATCACTGGTGTTCGCATCAACCTTATGTGGATTAAATATAAAAGCCAGTAGAACAAAAGTTCACATGGATTGTATTTGATAACAAAACATGCTGAAAGGTGTAATCTTCTGATGTTCTGGAGTAGTGGAGCCATCAGACCACCCGTTTGAAACCTCTGCTTTAGAAGATCACAATCTGCATTGATGGTAGTCAGTGCATCGATACACATGAGTGATGACAATTTGTGTGACAAAAAGATATATAATTTTTAAGTCGTTCATAGTGTCCCAGGCCTCCACCCCTCCCACCTGCATGGTCTCAGTGTCCTCCTTGGCGTAGTGAGACTCAGTGGTGGTTGCGTAGGGAAAGGTGTCTTCAGTGATCATGGTAACCCTTGTTGATGCAGGGCCGTAGGGATCGTAGTCATCATTCTCATTGTAGGGCTCATTCTCATTGGGCTCAGGTGGATATTCTGCTGAGAGAGGCCAGACAGTGACGTTTTATCTCTGCCGCAGCACTGATTTCTAAATGAGAGGTCATCACAGTACTAAGAAAAAGGTTAGTACATGAAAAGGAGAAATATATTTTTAAACCAAAAACTAGACACTGGATATTTTTATGTCATTAATGTGCTTATGTAAGATATTACAGTTCAAATCACTTGTTAAAATGGGGACAAAAAAAACACACACACACACACATTCATTTAGGGCCCCTTCACACATAGTACAAATAAGTACAACTCTGGGTGAATCACGGCGGAAAAGTTCGTATGAGCGAACCACGAAAACATTGAGCCTACAGGCTGGTATGAATGATCCCGCTGCGATGGTGTCGTGCATGAAACCATCGCAGTAGGATCACAATGCGAGCAGCTGGCGCATGTGTAACCACATCGCACAGCTGCTGTGAAAAAAAATAAAATAAAATACAGCCACCCACGGGACTTGAACCTGCAATTTACAAGAGCTCTGATTGCCTGCCAGAAACTTCACCACTGTCCTACCATCACTGTCCTGTAAAAGGTGTGGGAAAATGCCTGGAATCAACAAGGAGATGGACGTATTTAAAAAAAAAATAAAACCACACACCATAACTGCATTTTATTGAATTATCAAGCAAAGTATGAACCATGGTCACAGACGTACAGTCATGGAATGACATGAATGAAGCAGGGCATTCTTATGTCCACATCTACTGACCCGTGTGCGTGTCTTGCAGATGGCACACAGCAGGACAGACAGATGTGGGTGATGTGACATTCAGAACGCCCGCTGCATGTTATGATTTGACAGTTGCCTGTCAATGTGTGCACTGTGCACTTGCTAGCTGCAGCCCTTTGCAATGGTGTAATATGTTTTTTCTGTATGTCCAAGTGAGGACAGCACGCAGACACATGTGCGTCACAGTGGAGAGTTGTAAGTTCATGACCGTCCAAACATAGTATGTGTTCTCCAGCTGGGACATCCAGAACCAGACATCTCAACAGCTGCGGCTGTTTGCGGCCACATCCCCTGCCCGTCCAGCGCACACGCCAACGTGTCACTCTGTGTCTGTGTTATGTGAGCTGTCAGTGAGTCTCTGGTCAGCAGCTGACAGGCACCTTGCTGTGCTGTGTGCACTCAGACCTGCCTGTCCGGCCCCCATGTGATCATGTCTCTGCAGCATACATGTAAGCATTTTTAGGCAAGTGTGCCCCCCGGCACACCACGTGTGCTGGGGGGGGCAGAACCATAGGTATGCCACATGTGTATGAGACACGTGCACACATGAGATACACATGCAGGCCACATGTGTTTCTTTTTGCAACGCCACACTCGTGGAAGCACTTAGACAGATTTCACATCTAGTGCGAAAGTGATCATCTGTTGACTGTTTTCGTGCTAAAAGCGTGAATGGCCACACATTTTCTAAGTGCCAAGCGAGCGGTGTTAGATGGTCATGTGTGTCACCTGGAATTTGGCTGAGACCTGCTGCGAAAAGGTTTGATGGGCTCTCACAGGGCACGCTCTGCCTTTCAGCCACTGGTGTGTACATATAGTTGTAGCAACAGGTGTACAAGGCGTTGGAGGCAGCTCTGATTTTTCATGATTGCCATGTAATTCCTCCTTCGTGCCCTAGTCGACTTAAACCATGTTATGTGTGAAGGGGCCCTAAACTGTGTTCAAAATTAATGGCAGCACTGAGGCTCAGGGGTTGGACTGTTCTGGTCTAGCAACCAACTAGTAATGTGTGGCTCTGGGTTAGGGTGCCACTCAAAAATAAAGTTTGTAATGTTTATTGCCCCACCTACCAGATTTGTTCATAATGTGAAAAGAAAAAAAGCTGACAAAATTTGTATGTATTATAATAGTATTTACTGGTAGCTCAACAGCATCAAAGTTTTGTAATTTTTACAAAATTTGGATATGATAACAGGTGTTTTAAAATAAACATAAGAATATTGTAGAAATCCTTAAAATGAAGACTAGCAGCTGCTAACAGCTTTTTGAACAAAAAGAGATTAACACACAAAATGACTGAAAATGTCACAATGCACTGTCCAGAGAATGACTTAACGGCAGCTTTAGCAATAACTTCATTTGTCCTCTTGTAGCTGTACAGCTCACCCAGTAGCTACAGATCATTTTGTGGAGCAGGTGACGCACACATGCATGTGAACCAAGCCCTGACATAGACTTTTTTCACAAATGTGTTGAAAATAGCCAAGAGGTGAGTTTTCACATGCAGTCAGTCGGAACTGGGAATGAAAGATGTATATCTTCAGACGGCATATGAGCTTTGCCATCATCTAGCTCGATGGAGCCTGAATGTGTAGATCACCGTTGCCGTCAGCTCCCAGAAACAGCAGTGACAAGTACAGGAGCTCACAGCCATCATCTCTGGATGAAACTCTGTTAATTGTTGCTGAATGAAGCAAATGATATCCCCTTAACTGGATTACATCTGACATTATGAACTCTACATCTAGTCCACTTTCAAAGCCAGACTGTTCAATTGAGCCCCAATTATATTCTGTGATATAGGAAACACTTCAATTCGTTGAGCTACCAGTAAATATCCATATATCTAAATGAAACTTGAAGCATGCAGTTAATATCATTCATAAAAGGAAAAAAAAAAATAGGAGGTGGGGCATGGAAAATGTTGAAAATGTCTTTTGCCATAACACTGAGTGGCACCCTAGTCTGGGTGTTTCATCATGTCATGAGAGTAAATCCACATCACCCAACCTACAAAAATATGCACTTATTAAGGATCCAAACCTGACACCTTAACCCATGAAAGGGAGGGGAAAATGTTAAGGTTTGAGCTGCACTCCCTCTGTACGGCATGAATAAATATACACTAAACACTGAATAATTAACAGTAAAAAAATGCACAAATAAAATATGCAATTAACATAAAATGTGCAATGACAGAAGAAAAAACTATATGTGAAACAGACAAACAGACTGAAGTTGTACATGAGGTAGATGAATTAGTGAATTTTTTGGCAGGTTAAATTGTTCATCAGTGTGATGGCCTGTGGAAAGAAACTGTTCCTGTGTCTGGTTGTTTGGCGTACAGAACTCTGTGACGTTGATCAGAAGGGAGGAGTTTGAACAGTGTGTGTCCAGGATGTGAGGGGTCTGCAGAGATGTTACCAGCTCGCTTCCTGGTCATGGACCAGTATAAGTCCTGGATGGAGGGCAGGCTGGCTCCAAAGATTTTTTCTGCAGACCTGACAGTTCGTTGAAGTCTGTGCCTGTCATGTTCGGAGGCAGAGGGAAACCAAACAGAGATGGAGATGCACAGGACAGACTGGATGATGGATGTGTAGAAGATGATGAGCAGTTCCTGGGGCAGGTTGAACTTCATGAGCTGTCTGAGGAAGAACATCCTCTGCTGTGCCTTTTTCCTGATGGAGTCTATGTGGGAGGTCCACTACAGATCTCTGGAGATGGTGGATACCAGGAACTGGAAAGTGTCCACAGAAGGCACAGTGTTGTTGAGGATGGGGTGGGGGGAATGATGGTGGGTTCCTCCTGAAGTCTACTATCATCTCCACAGTCTTGAGCAGTTTCAGCTCCAGGCTGTTCTGACCACACCAGAACTGTTCCACATCCTGTCTATATGCAGCCTGTGGAGTTTGCCTTTTGGCAAACTCCACACGGGCTGCAATGTGTCTTTTACTAAGGAGTGGCTTCTGTCTGGCCACCCTACCATATAGACCTGATTGGTTGGATTGCGGCAGAGATGGTTGTCCTTCTGGAAGGTTCTCCTTTCTCCACAGAGGAATGCTTGAGCGCCGACAGAGTGACCATCGGGTTCTTGGTCACCTCCCTGATTAAGGCCCTTCTCCCCTAATCGATCAGTTTAGACAGGCTGCCAGCTCTAGAGTGTCTCCTGGATCCAGCTTTCTTACATTTATGGATGATGGAAGCCACTGTGCTCATTGGGACCTTCAAAGCAGCAGAAACTGTACCTCGAGACAATTCTGTCTCAGAGGTGTGTGTTCTTTCCAATTATGTCCAATCAACTGAATTTAACCCGAGGTGGACTCCAGTAAACTGTCGAAACATCTCAAGGATGATCAGTGGAAACAGGATGCACCTGAGCTCAGTTTTGAGCTTCATGGCAAAGGTTGTGAATACTTACATGCATTTAGTTTTTTTTTATTATTATTTTTAATAAATTTGCAAAAATAAAAAAAAAAAAAACTTTTTTCACATTGTAGAGAAGCTTGAATCTTCGACTGGACTGGGTTGCTTGACGTGAGACGTTTCGCTTCTAATTGCAGAAGCTTCCTCAGCTAAAATTCTTGCTCTGGTAGTCTGACTTCTGTCTTGACACTTGTAGAGAAGAACAACAGAAGAAGACCAAAAGCTGGAGTTTTAAACCTAACCAGACCCCTCCTACCGAAGAGGGCAGACTGCTATTGGCTAGTGACTAAACAACTGGTCTAATTAGCACCTATTGTGCTCTAGTTAGCACCCTCCTAATGACAGTGTAGCTGTCCCTCCTAACGATGGGACTGATGGCTCTCCTGATGATGTGAATGACTCATTACCATGAACAAAAGACCGAAACTGCTTAGACCTGAGTACCCCATTGTAAACAGGGGATAAGGGGATAAAGCATGTCTCAGACCCCCTCCCCGGTTAAGGCTGGGTTTCAACTGTTTCACATACAATGCCTCCTTCACTCCTCTCTCAAACCCATTTCTTTCTCTGGCTAAGATTTCTTCACATTGTCATTATGGGGTATTGTGTGTAGAATTTTGAAGAAGAAAATGAATTTCATCCATTTTGGAATTTGGGACAAGAAGATAGAAGTAATTACATCTTAGCCTGTTGTACGAGGTCTATTAGAAAAGTATCCGACCTTATTATTTTTTCAAAAACCATATGGATTTGAATCACGTGTGTGATTACATCAGACATGCTTGAACCCCGTGGGCATGCAAGAGTTTTTCACGCCTGTCGGTTTACGTCATTCGCCTGTGGGCCGTCTTTGAGTGAGGAGTCGCCCACCCTCTCGTCGATTTTTTTTCATTGTTTAGGAATGGCTCAGAGGACCTGCTGCTTGTTTGATCAAATTTTTTTCAAAACTGTAAGGCACAACTAAGTGGACACCATTCGATAAATTCAGCTGGTTTTCGGTAAAAATTTTAACGGCTGATGAGAGATGTTGGTCTGGTAGTGTCGCCGTAAGGATGGCCCACGGCGCCTGATGGCGATCTGCGCTTCGAGGCGGAAAACTTCCACATTTCAGGCTCTGTTGACCCAGGAAGTCGTCAGAGAACAGAGAAGTTTCAGAAGAAGTCGGCATGAGGAGTTTATTCGGACATTCCATTGTTAACGGACATTTTGTAATGAAAGAACGTGCGGGCAGAGTCGCATGTCGGGCTGGACCTGACCGCTGGGGGTCGCGACAGGAAAAACACCTCCGTTGGAAACCATAACGGGCAAGTTGGAACATGCCCAAGCTGTTAAACAATTTCTCAGTTACTCACTTATTGAAAGCCATCAAAAGCCGCCTGAATTTTACAAATGGTTTCAACACGGAGGTGTTTTTCCTGTCACGGCGCACATAGATTTGCCGAGTCGTCACGGAAACAACTCGGCGAATTTGCTGCGCACGTCTTTCATTAAAAATGTCCTTAAACAGTGGAATGTCCGCATAAAGTCCTCATGGGAAGTCCTTACAGCGACAGAAACACCCCATAATCTCTCATCAGCCGTTAAACTTTTCACCGAAAACCAGCTTAATTTCTCGAATAGTGTCCACTCGGATATTCCTCACAGGTCCCAGAAAAAATTCTGATAAAGCAATGCGCGCCATCTCGAGCAGCGTGTGAAACAAAGGAATTCAGCCAAGAGGGCGGGACCACATCTCACTCAAGGCCTGCCCACAGGGAAATGACGTCACCGACGCGTGAAAAAACTCACGCATGCACACGAGGGTTCAAGCATGATTGGTGTAATCGCACGTCATTCAAATCCATATAGTTAAAAAAATAAATAAAAGGGTCGGTTTATTATCTAATAGACCTCGTATGCCCTTTATAGAATGAGCAATATATGCGTAAATGGTAAATGGACTGCATTTATATAGCGCTTTTCCATCTACGTCAGAAGCTCAAAGCACTTTACAATTAGGGCTCACATTCACCCATTCACACAAACACACACCAATGTTAGGGTGCTGCCATGCAAGGCGCTCACTACACAATGGGAGGAACTTGGAGATTAAGGACTTTGCCCAAGGACTTTGCCTTTAGTGATTTTCCGGTCTGGCTGGGTTCTGAACCGAGGATCTTCTGGTCTGAAGCCCAGTGTTGTAATTATGTTACACAATTCTGATTTAGTATTATTTATCTGAACAAACTGTTTTCTATTTTCTAAGTAGCTTTTTACCCACTGATGTGCAATACCTCCAATTCCATATTGTTGTAACTTGTGAAGCAATCTTGAGTGGTCGATAACATCAAAAGCTTTTTTCAGGTCGATAAAGATACTTACAAAATAATCCTTATTATCTATTGTTGTTGATATTTTCTCTGTTAATTCCACAATTGCCATAGCTGTCGAATGTTTTGTTTTGAATCCATACTGAGCATTATTTAAAATATGATGTTTCTCAATGAATTTGTCCAACCTTGTCACAAAACCTTTTTCCATAATTGTACAAAACTGTGGAAGCAATGACACTGGCCTGGAATTGAAAAATTATGTTTGTCTCCATTTTTATATAATGGGACTACCTTGGCAATTTTCATTCGTCTGGGAAAATTCCTGTTGACAGAGACAGATACAAATGTTAAGTGAATGGTTCAATAACAGTTTCTATTATACTTTTTACAGTCATCATATCTAAATCTTCATAGTCAGTTGATCTTTTGCTTACAGTTTTTTTACAATATTTCTTATTTCATCTTTTTCCACATTGTCAAGGAAAATACTATTGACCGCATTTACAAGTGTATTTAATTTATCTTCTACTATTAGTTTATTTTCCATCAGACTTGATCCCACATTTGAAAAATAATCATTAAACTCATTTACAACTTCCTTTGTGTCATATATCTCTTTATTTTCCTTGACACAGTAATTTGGAAAAGTTGACTTCGGTCCATCACTTTCAATCACACTATTTATAACGGGTCCGCGCGTCGGGACGCAGCCGGCGCGGTGTGGCGGCACAGGAAAAACACCTCCGTGTTGATAACCATTTGTAAAATCCAGGCGGCTTTTGATGGCTTTCAGTGGAGTGAGTATATGAGAAATTGTTTAACAGCTGGACATGTTCCAACTTGTCCTTAAGGCTTCCAACAGAGGTGTTTTTCCTGTGGCGGAGCGTTGCGGCGGCTGCGAGCCGACGCTGCAATCCGCCCGCACGTCTTTCATTAAAAAAATCTCCTTTAACAGTGGAATATCCGGATAAAATGCTGAAACCGACTTCTGAAACTTCTCTGTTCTCTCACGACGTCCTGGATCAATAGAGCCTGAAACGTGGAGGTTTTCAGCTTGAAACAGGCTGACGACGGCGCCTGGGACCGTTGCGCGATGTCCCGTTCCGTGGGAAGTCCTTAAAGCGACAGTATCACCTCAAAATCTCTCATCAGCCGTTAAAATTTTCACCGAAAACCAGCTTAATTTTTCGAACCGTGTCCACTTCGATGTGTCTCACAGGTTTAGAAAAAATTTTGATCAAACAAAGCGCCAATCTCTCAGCAACTTCTCAGACAAAGGAATTCCGAAGAGGGGCTGGATGACTCCTCCCACAAGGAGTGCTCACAGGCGAATGACGTCACCGACAGGCGTGGAAAAACTCACGCATGCGCACGAGGGTTCAAGCATGTCTGACGTAAAAACATATGAATGAAATCCATATAGTTTTTGAAAAAAATAAAAAAGACCTATACTTTATTGACAGACCTCGTATGTTCATTTGTGCATTCAGTACTTTGTTGGGGCTCCTCTTGCACAAATGATTCCTTCAAAGAGGCATGGCATGGAGTTGATTAGCCTGTGGCACTGCTGAGATGTTATGGAAGCCCAGGATGCTTTGATACGAGACCTACAGCTTACTTCTATTGTTAAGTCTGGTGTCTCTCATCTTCCTTTTGGCAATACCCCACAGAGAATCTAAGGTCAGCAAATCTATCACTAATAGTTTTGCAGTGTGGGCAGGTGCCACATCCTGCTGGAAAAGGAAATCAGCATCTCCATAAAGCTTTTCAGCAGATGGAAGCACAAAGTCCTCTAAAATGTCCTGGTAGATGGCTGCATTGACTTTGGACTTGATAAAACAGAGTGACTTATTCATACATACATTCACACTTTCACCTACAGTCAATTTAGAGTCACCTGGTACCCCAAGTCATCACTGACTGTGGAAAGGTCACACTGGACTTCAAGTACCTTGGATTCTGTGCCTCTCCACTCTTCTTAAAGACTCTGGGACCTTGATTTCCAAATGAAATTCAATATTTACTTTCATCGAAAAAGAACATTTTGGACCACTGAGCAAAAATCCAGTTCTTTTTCTCCTTAATCCAGGTAAGCTGCTTCTGATATTGTCTCTGGTTTAGAAGTGAATTGACACTAGCAATCCAACACTTGTAGCCCATTGCCTGGACACGTCTGTGTGTGGTGGCTCTTGACTAACTTCAGCCTCAGTCCACTCCTCGTAAAGGTCCCCCAAGTATTGGCTTTGTTCGACGATGTTCTCAAGGCTGCAGTCATCCCCATTGCTTGTGCATCTTTTCCAACCAAACTTTTCCCTTCAAATCATCTTTCCATGAATATACTTTGACACAGCACTCTCTGAACAGCCAGCCCTTTCAGCAATGACCTTTTGTTTCTTACCCTCCTTGTGGAAGGTGCCAATGAGTGTGTTCTAGACAACTGTGAAGTTAGTAGTGTTCCCCATGATTGTAGTTGTGTGTATTGAGCCTGAATAAGAAATTCATGCTATTTACAACACAGAAATAGTGAAATTTAAAATTGTGAAACTTAAAATACAGAATGATTTAAACATTTTAGCTTGCATGTACTGAGTTTGGCATATATAAAATAATTCACTTTCTGAAACATCTGACAAAAATATTGAACCTTTGTCAATATATACATTTTTGATGTACGCCTGTGCTGGGCTGAAAGCAGACATACTTTTTAGCCAGTTCCAACATCTTAGGTGTATTTGGGATACAAACCACGAGGCTGAAAAACAGGTTTATTCATGCCAGACCTGTTTGTGCAAAGCGGATATCAAACACAAATTTTTCAGAATGCCTTCAGTAAACCGATGTCTACCTCTACATCAGAACTACCCCAGAAACAACCCTTAAGACAAGAGCAGGTTTTTTTTTTTCATAAAATACAATTCTTTCAGACATCATATAAAAAGGATAATACACTCAAACTGGAATCTCATTGAGACAGGAAACACCTGTCTAAGAATAAGGTCAATTTTAACCCTTTAATGGTCAACTTGACCATTTGGTGGAGCATACTGATGTGTACTACATTCTGTTGAAAAATGTGAGGATATTAAAGGGTTAATAATTAGATTTAAGACAAAGGTCTCAAACCGGTTCCAGAAAGGGCCGAGAGGGTGCAGGTTTTCTGTGCAACCACCCACTCTACCAGGTGATTTCACTGATTAACATCACTTTGAGCAGGTGGAATCAGTTAATCAGTAAAATCACCTGCTGGAGTGGGTGGTTGCACAGAAAACCTGCATCCTCTCGGCCCTTTCTGGAACCAGTTTGAGACCTTTGATTTAAGAGGACTCCTACACTGCATGGTAATCGTGCTAACAAACAAATGCAAACTAATGACCTCAGACTACTAAGGAATATAATATTAAAGTATTCATTAACTGCAGTACCATGTTTGAAGTAGCTATGCATTTATCTTGTACATGTTGGTGCTTTTAGTCCTTTTTTGTCACAATTGGTGTTGTGTACTTATCAGCTTATGATATACCACCACCTAGTGGTTTCTCCCTGTAATTGTCACCTGTGAGTTCATATCCTTGCCACTCAGGTCTTTGTAATTAGGCAACCCTACACAGAAGGGGAAACCTTGAGGAGCACACCATGAAGAAGGCTGTTTGTGGTATTTGGTATGTTTGCAAAGGTTTTTTTAAATTATTAAATTATGACATAACCATTAAAATAAAAACATTTTACTATTTTTTTTTTTTTTTAAGAGTCAGGTGTGCCAACAGGTCATGAGGGAAAAAGCTGGAATGGCCCAAAGGGCCATGATGCCACCAACGATAGCATGTGGGGAAGGTGGGGAGGGGGCTGCCTATTTTATAAAATAGGAGATTATAAGAGCAAATCTGGGCATGTCTGCGGCCAAATTCCAGAGTAAGAATTATATATTTAGGAAACCTTTTAGAGATTTTTATTATAACTGGAGAACATGAACAAACTGAAGTAAACACAGCCGGTGAATATAGGAAACTTCTTTTATTTTAAGATATGGCATAGGTTTGATTATTTCATTGCTTTTTGATCATAGTAAATCACTAATTTATGGCATGAATCACAGGATGTTTCCTGGTGAGACAAAAAAAAATAAATAAATAAAAAATGTGGGAAATTGGCACCCTGGAGAGTGCCTTGTCCACCTCCCCCCCTTTTTTTCCTCATCAGGTAATTTCACTACAAGTCCCTCCCTACACCTAAAAAAAAACCCCTAGTAACAACCAACAGACTGGTGATCCTTTGTGCCCATGGATGGCCGTCACTGGAATAAATGGTAAATGGACTGCATTTATATAGTGCTTTTCCATCTGTATCAGATGCTCAAAGCGCTTTATACATCAATGCCTCACATTCACCCTAATGTGAGGCTGCTAAGGACCTTGCCCAAGGGCCCTTAGTGATTTTCCGGTCAGGCTGGGATTTGAACTGAGGATCCTCTGGTCTCAAGACCATCGCTTGACCACTAGACCATCACCTCCCCCAAAATAATAATAAAATAAAGCTGTGATCTTGTCTTTGGCTGTGACAATGCCCGAGTTTAGACAAACCTTCACTTCACAGAAAAGTATTGGTATTGTACAGCTATGCATGTTAAATATGTCAAGTTGGGTAGACATTTCTTTAAAGAGAACACAAATTAAAAAGAAAGACTTTCCAACAATCCTCACTGATTAAACATTCTACATAAACACAACAACCACAATTTCATTTATATTTTAGGACTCACTCACTCACCTTCAACCGCTTATCCAGGATCGGGTTGCGGTTATATTTGAAGACATTAAATAAAATTCATCAATTCACATTTTGAACTGTAAAAGAAAGGTACATGGTCCCACAATCAAAAATCAAAATAAACTTCTTCAATATGTCTAATAATACCAAATTAAAACCTGTGTACCGTGTGTAGATCTTATTGCTCAATACTTTGAGCAGTAAGATCTACACAGATTCTGAGGTCCACTGGTGCCAGAACTTCTCCTGAATACTGGAGCATGAACCACAAGAGAGTCTACAACTCCCAGTGCATGGGACACCAGTTCATTGTGGGTTACTTCACCAACCAAAACGGGTGCACATTTACAGCTGGGTAGATTGGGACAATGCAGATGAAGTTTCTTGTCCAAAGACACAGGTAGCCTCAAACTCCCTTAGAATCAACAACATTCATGTACAACATGTACAGTAACACTACCTCTAACCTTAGTGACATGAAATTTGGGGTTCCACAGGGGTCTGTCTTAGGCCCCCTGCTTTTCTCCCTTTATATAGCACCCCTTGGGCACATATTGCGGCGTTTTGGGATTACCTTTCACTGCTATGCAGATGATACTCAGTTATACATGCCGATAACTGCTGGTAATCTCGTTCACATAAAATCCTTAGAAGATTGCCTTGCAGCAGTTAGAAGTTGGATGTCTAGAAACTTCCTACTTTTAAACACTGATAAGAATGATAAGACCTGATAAGACCTTCTTTCTCTGTTTGGTACTTCGGCTGTAACAATTTATACAGACAGCCAGTACGCTTTTAGCACAGTGCATGTGTTTGCAAAACTGTGGGAGGAGCGTGGAATGGTGACGTCGTCTGGAAAGCCAGTGACTCATGCCACTCTCCTAACTGCCCTACTGCAAGCTGTGAAGTTGCCTCAACAAATTGCTATATGCAAATGTGCGGCTCACACCAATGGCTCTGACAGTGTTTCAAAAGGAAATGATTTTGCTGACAGAGCAGCAAAAGAGGCAGCAGCAGCTCCTTCTATTTTTGTTGTACAGGAAACTACCCCAGAGTTGCATTTAGGTCATACACTGCTTGCTGACATGCAACAGCAGGCAACTGACAGAGAGAAACAAATGTGGATAGCTAAAGGAGCTACGTATGCGAATGGCTTGTGCGTATGACCACAAAAGAAACCCATATTGCCAAAAAATATGTTTAAATGGGCAGCTATTATGAGCCATGGCGTGACGCATGTCTCATCAGGGGGTATGATATCGCAATTGCAATCTATTTTTGTCTTTATGGGTTCGAAGCATATGCAAAACAGCATTGTAGAGCATGCATGATATGTGCAAAACACAACTCACAAGGCAATTTGAGACCCCAAAGAGGTAAATTTCCAACACCACAATATCCCTTTCAAGTGATTCATATGGATTATATACAGCTGAGTAAACATGAAGGGAAGGAATTTTGTTTAGTCATAATTGATGCCTTCTCAAAATGGGTAGAATTGTTCCCTACAAAACATGCAGATTCACTTACAGTGGCTAAAGCATTATGCAAAGACATCATCCCACGATTTGGAATACCAGAAACAGTCTATTCAGATAATGGAGCGCATTTTGTTAATGCAATAGTGCAATACGTAGGAGAAGCACTACAGGTTAATCTCAAAAATCATTGTTCTTATCATCCACAAAGTGCCGGATTAGTGGAAAGGATGAATGGAACAGTAAAAAACAGACTTAGAAAGACAATGGAGGAAACAGGCAGACCATGGACACATTGTGTAGATTTGGTAAAAATGTATATAAACATAACTAGTACCATGGGGTTGACACCGTATGAAACATTGTTTGGCAGAAAATATCGATTGCCATATTATGGACAAATTTGGGATGTACCTGAGGAAGCCAATTTGGCGGATTACATGAGAAAAATGTTAGAAGGACAACGAGGGAGAGTTCCAAACACTGATGATCCCATTTCTCCACAGGAGGACCCTAAAGTGGTACCTGGAGACTGGGTGTTGATAAGAAGCATCAAGAGAAAACACTGGTATTCACCTAAATGGGAAGCGCCCTATCAAGTACTACTCACAACACCCACAGCTTTGAAAATTGGGGAACGAAGTACATGGATTCATTTAACTCACTGTAAGAAAGTCATTTCTGCAGACACAGACAAACAGTAAGAACAGTAGGACAAGACTAGTAATAGTGTGTGAGCTTGGTGTTGAGATCCAGGTTAGACACGAAAGCTAGCAGAAGACATTAAGAAGCCACTGTTCTGAACATAGGTGTGCTGTAGTGTGCAGAAATGGCGAAAGAAAAAAAAAAGAACGGGGGTTTCTGGACCCCACGGACAGTCCTTGTTATGCTACTTTTCTTTTTTGAATTGGGAGTATTATTAAAAGCCATGAGCATGATAATAAGGATCACATCCGCAGATTGCAGAGACCAAAAAGAAGTAACAAAGACCCCAGTCCGATAATTAATGCCACAGTACATAGCTGTGATGGGAATAATGCATACAGATTTGGTGTACAGGCCTGCATTCCTAGAAATACTTCTGTGATCATCTCTGTACCATATAGTGCTCTTACCCATGGAATGCCGGATGGTGACAGAGGGACTAATTACGGAAATAGTTTCTCATGGTATATGACCAACGATCAACAAGATAGGAGATGGGAAACGTTGGTAGCCGATGAATGGAGTAGATGGACACCAAGATGGGCACAAACCGAGTGGGCTAAGTACCAGAGTCAAAGTCTCAAAATGTATCAAACAGATGATAAGCTGTCTATAGTGGTGAATACCACAGAAAAAGGAACCATATTCCCACCTGATATAGAGGGAGACTGTTGGTTGTTCCTCCTTTGGGTATACAAACAAGGAAAAGATCCGTATTTCCATTTCTTCCTCTGTGAAACAGATAGAGTACAGCAACCAATATTGACCGAATTAAGTACGTCAAAGGGGGTGTCCATACAAGCAAAGGGGGTGTCCATACAAGCAAAGGGGGTGTCTGTACAAGGCACAAAAGACATGAAGGCAGATGACTGGTTCCTAGTAACTACTGGAATTAGTGGACAAAATAACAATTGGCTTTTAATGGCAGAACAAGCAGGACTAGCAGCAAAGAAGGACTGTGTTGTATGTATGGGACCCAGACCTATATTACAGGTAATACCGGCAGCATTACCCAAAGACTGTCTACTGACTGCTATGACACAGACATACATTGCGGCAAACAACAAATGTTCTAAGTGGGACAAGATCTATCCAGTGACCAAATTGACTAAGATTAAACCTTTATTCTCAAGCAAAGTTGGGCATGCTAACCATACATGTGTACACTTGACAGGGACAAGTAAGACTTTGGGTAGCTTAAACCACACCGCCTGGTGTAAGAATGTGGTCCATAGTACTCCCACATTCAAACCTGTCGGGAGGAGTGACGTATGGTGGTGGTGTGGGGATAACAGAATCTTTGACAGACTGCCACGAAATGTGTCAGGTTATTGTGCATTAATATCATTATTGTTACCAGTTGAAGCCATACCCATGACCCCTGAAGACGTTACGACATATGCAGCCTCTCTTATTCCTGAAGATTGGCAGAAAGGCGTAGCCAGACATAGAGTGAAAAGAGATTGGAAAGGAGTGGGAAATCCAACATATATTGACGCAATAGGAGTCCCCAGGGGAGTGCCTGACGAGTATAAACTGGTTAATCAAATAGCAGCTGGATTCGAATCTTCCATCTGTTGGTGGTGCTCAATTAATAAAAACGTGGACAGAATAAACTACATCCACTACAATGTACAGAAATTAGGAAATTGGACTGAGGAAGGATTTAAGGCTGTCCATTCACAGTTAGAAGCCACGTCCCTTATGGCCTTCCAGAATCGCATTGCTCTGGATATGTTGTTGGCAGAGAAAGGAGGTGTTTGTGCCATGTTCGGAGAACAATGCTGCACATTCATTCCCAACAACACAGCTGCAGACGGCAGTCTCACTCAAGCCATTGACGGGCTGAGGACGTTGAACAGGAAGATGAAAGAGCACAGTGGAGTAAACACCGAAGGCTGGGATTGGTGGCTGGAAGGGATGGGAAAATGGAGGTCTTTGATTTCTTCACTATTAGTGTCTATAGCAGTATTTGCTGCGATTCTAACATTGTGTGGATGTTGTTGTATTCCATGTCTCCGAGGCCTTGTAAATAGAATGATAACCACAGCAATAAGTCCAGGACCAGGAGGGGGTCCAGCATCATATCCACTTCTGGGGACAGATGACGACAAGGAGGACGATGGCTCTCCTGACCTGTACCCAGACCAATGGAAGTATGATGACCCAGACACCGATGATGGTGACAATGATGACATCACCTCTGGGGTGTAAGCCTAGAGAAAACATACCATGATGAACCTCTTAGTGAAAATCTCAAAAAGAAGTGCTAAGCTGAGTGATGCCTACTGTATGTTTTAACAGGCGATAAACAGGAGGGGAATGTTAGAGATTTTGTATACATGTTATCACTGTTAAACGTTTGTACATTTGCCTTCTTTCTCATGAGAACGGTGTTGTGCTGTTTTGCACTTCACCCTGAGAACGTACGTGTTATTCAACCTTGTTTAGCTTTGTCTTCTTTCTCATGAGAACGGAGATGTGCTGTTTTGCACCTGTCTTAATGCAATCCTGAGAATTCAATTTTGTTTTGACGTTTGTGATGTGGTGTTTAGTGTGAAGGAGTGTGGAAGACAGGACACTTCAGGCAGATGCAGAACAGCTGATACCTGCAACAGACGAACGAGATGTGCTGACCTGAAGTGTTCTTCCTTACAGCTGCACTTATTGACGTATGCGTTTATGTTATGGGAAGAAACTTGTCTTGCGTCATTACCCCCACCCTTAGGACAAGTTTCTTGTTTATGTGATGAGGGCGTCTCTTAATAAAAAGAGCGGAAAAGCAGGCCAGACTTTAGTGTAGCCTTGGTGTACAGCCTGGCCGCACTCCGCGCGTAATATTTGACTTTCTGTCTCACTGGTGTTTCTTGACTCTGTTTGTCTTGTTAAAGGTTTTAAAAATGTTTGGAGGAGAAAATACCCAACAGAAATGATGGTTCTTGGTCCAGTGAGACATCGGCATCAATTTGACCAGTTAACGCTCAGCCTCGGCTCGGGTGTCATACATCACACTGACAAAATGAGGAACCTTGGGGTAATTTTTGATCCTTCGTTGTCCTTTGGCCTCCACATTAGAAATATTACTAGGACTGCTTTCTTCCACCTGCGAAATATAGAGAAGATTCTTCAAATCCTGTCTATGGCTGATGCTGAGACCCTGATCCATGCATTTATCTCTTCTAGATTGGACTACTGCAATGTTCTATTTTCTGGTTTACCGCAGTCTAGCATTAGGGGTCTCCAATTGGTTCAAAATGCTGCAGCCAGACTTTTGACACGAAGCAGAAAGTACAACCACATTACACTCATTTTGGCATCACTTCACTGGCTTCCTGTCCCAGTGAGATCAGATTTTAAGGTTCTGCTAATAACCTATAAAATTATTCATGGACTGGCACCTCCCTACCTAGCTGACCTAATTAAACCTTACGTACCGGCCCAGGCTTTATGTTTTCAGGGTGCAGGACTACTTTGTGTCCCTAAGGTGAATAAGAAGTCTGCGGGTCACAGAGCTTTCTCTTATCGTGCCCCTGTTCTGTGGAATGATCTCCCTGCGTCAATAAAACAGTCAGATTCTGTGGAGATTTTCAAGTCCAGACTTAAGACACACTTATTTTCCCTTTCATATGGCTAGCATACTGGTACAGTTTTGTTTTACACTTTTTACTCTTTTAATTCATTTATTAGTAATTGGAGCGGGCTGCGGTCTCAACTTTACCTAAATTCTGGGTCTTTTAGTGAATTTTAGGGCTAGTGGCCGGCGATCACCTTAGTATTTCTGTGTTTTTTTGTTGTTTAATGCTGGCAAATTATACAGTATTTTTTGTCTTTCTGATGCCTGATTCTGTTTTTTCTCTCTGTTTAAGGTGCAGCTCCATCCAGAGATGGGAGTTGTATTCGTGTTAGTGATCCTCCTGTCCTGTGTGTCAATAGCATTTCTTGTATATTTGTCCATGAATTGTTCTGTAATTTATGTTTGTAGCATGGCCCAAGCAGAGGGTCACCCCTTTGAGTCTGGTCTGCTTGAGGTTTCTTCTTCAGAGGGAGTTTTTCCTTACCACTGTTGCTCTGGGGGTTGGTAAGGTTAGACCTTGCCTGTGTGAAGTGCTTTGAGGCAACTCTGTTGTGATTTGGCACTATAGAAATGAAAATAAGTTGAAAATGAAATCAAACCCTGGTCTACATGCTGGGATTCTGAATTCATCCATTTTCTAAACCTGCATATTCTGGTTCAGGATCATAAGGGGCTGCAGGGTTTTCTGACTGTGAAGCAACAGTGCTAACCGTTAAGTGCCTGCCACAATATGAATTTTACTATGCATTGCCCATGGGGATCCATGGGCTCAAGATTGGGTAGTGTTTATAAAATAGGCAGCCAACATTTTTCAAGAGTGGTAATAAATTATGCAAAGTTTCTATAATGAATTGGAATGGCATGTGAGTCCAGAATGTTTTTAGAACCTTAGACCTCAACAGTTTTTAGAAGATGAATGTCTTAATGTATTTATAAATTGTTTAGGTTCTTGTTATCATATACACATGATTATTAGTATTAAATATTATTATTACTTCTACTTTGTAATTTGATTTTTGCCGTGAAAACTCTTGCTTGCCTCTACTGGTGGTTGGCTCTCACTGCGGTATTGTATCACTTCCTGTTCCGGAGCACAGCGGTGTTTTTCTGTATCTGTTAGCTGTTTAATCTGCGCAGTTAGATTGATCTACTTATCTAGATTACGATGTGTTTCCCAGTGTAATCTTTACGTGCCTTAACTAAAGCACTCCTTCTGCTGAATCACCTCTAAATTATTTACACATTATTCACTTTGCGTGTTTTTAGGAATCCGCTAGCTTAGCGTAGCTACTAGCTCTTAGCCGATTTAGCATGGCGGCTTCTCCTGTCTCTCCCGCACTTTTCTGCTCTGGGTGTGAAATGTTTAGTTATTCCTCGGCCTCCTTTAGCAGTAATGGTACTTGTAATAAGTGTAGCTTATTCGTAGCTTTGGAGGCCAGGCTGGGCGAATTGGAGACTCGGCTCTGCACCGTGGAAAATTCTACAGCTAGCCAGGCCCCTGTAGTCGGTGCGGACCAAGGTAGCTTAGACGCCGTTAGATACCCCCTGGCAGATCCCGAGCAGCCGGGAAAGCAGGCCGACTGGGTGACTGTGAGGAGGAAGCGTAGTTCTAAACAGAAGCCCCGTGTACACCGCCAACCCGTTCACATCTCTAACCGTTTTTCCCCACTCGGCGACACACCCGCCGAGGATCAAACTCTGGTTATTGGCGACTCTGTTTTGCGAAATGTGAAGTTAGCGACACCAGCAACCATAGTCAATTGTCTTCCGGGGGCCAGAGCAGGCGACACTGAAGGAAATTTGAAACTGCTGGCTAAGGCTAAGCGTAAATTTGGTAAGATTGTAATTCACGTCGGCAGTAATGACACCCGGTTACGTCAATCGGAGGTCACTAAAATTAACATTAAATCGGTGTGTAACTTTGCAAAAACAATGTCAGACTCTGTAGTTTTCTCTGGGCCCCTCCCCAATCAGACCGGGAGTGACATGTTTAGCCGCATGTTCTCCTTGAATTGCTGGCTGTCTGAGTGTTGTCCAAAAAATGAGGTGGGCTTCATAGATAATTGGCAAAGCTTCTGGGGAAAACCTGGTCTTGTTAGGAGAGACGGCATCCATCCCACTTTGGATGGAGCAGCTCTCATTTCTAGAAATCTGGCCAATTTTCTTAAATCCTCCAAACCGTGACTATCCAGGGTTGGGACCAGGAAGCAGAGTTGTAGTCTTACACACCTCTCTGCAGTTTCTCTCCCCCTGCCATCCCCTCATTACCCCATCCCCGTAGAGACGGTGCCTGCTCCCAGACTACCAATAACCAGCAAAAATCTATTTAAGCATAAAAATTCAAAAAGAAAAAATAATATAGCACCTTCAACTGCACCACAGACTAAAACAGTTAAATGTGGTCTATTAAACATTAGGTCTCTCTCTTCTAAGTCCCTGTTGGTAAATGATATAATAATTGATCAACATATTGATTTATTCTGCCTTACAGAAACCTGGTTACAGCAGGATGAATATGTTAGTTTAAATGAGTCAACACCCCCGAGTCACACTAACTGTCAGAATGCTCGTAGCACGGGCCGGGGCAGAGGATTAGCAGCAATCTTCCATTCCAGCTTATTAATTAATCAAAAACCCAGACAGAGCTTTAATTCATTTGAAAGCTTGACTCTTAGTCTTGTCCATCCAAATTGGAAGTCCCAAAAACCAGTTTTATTTGTTATTATCTATCGTCCACCTGGTCGTTACTGTGAGTTTCTCTGTGAATTTTCAGACCTTTTGTCTGACTTAGTGCTTAGCTCAGATAAGATAATTATAGTGGGCGATTTTAACATCCACACAGATGCTGAGAATGACAGCCTCAACACTGCATTTAATCTATTATTAGACTCTATTGGCTTTGCTCAAAAAGTAAATGAGTCCACCCACCACTTTAATCATATCTTAGATCTTATTCTGACTTATGGTATGGAAATAGAAGACTTAACAGTATTCCCTGAAAACTCCCTTCTGTCTGATCATTTCTTAATAACATTTACATTTACTCTGATGGACTACCCAGCAGTGGGGAATAAGTTTCATTACACTAGAAGTCTTTCAGAAAGCGCTGTAACTAGGTTTAAGGATATGATTCCTTCTTTATGTTCTCTAATGCCATATACCAACACAGTGCAGAGTAGCTACCTAAACTCTGTAAGTGAGATAGAGTATCTCATCAATAGTTTTACATCCTCATTGAAGACAACTTTGGATGCTGTAGCTCCTCTAAAAAAGAGAGCTTTAAATCAGAAGTGCCTGACTCCGTGGTATAACTCACAAACTCGTAGCTTAAGCAGATAACCCGTAAGTTGGAGAGGAAATGGCGTCTCACTAATTTAGAAGATCTTCACTTAGCCTGGAAAAAAGAGTCTGTTGCTCTATAAAAAGCCCTCCGTAAAGCTAGGACATCTTTCTACTCATCACTAATTGAAGAAAATAAGAACAATCCCAGGTTTCTTTTCAGCACTGTAGCCAGGCTGACAAAGAGTCAGAGCTCTATTGAGCTCAGTATTCCATTAACTTTAACTAGTAATGACTTCATGACTTTCTTTGCTAACAAAATTTTAACTATTAGAGAAAAAATTACTCATAACCATCCCAAAGACGTATCGTTATCTTTGGCTGCTTTCAGTGATGCCGGTATTTGGTTAGACTCTTTCTCTCCGATTGTTCTGAGTTATTTTCATTAGTTACTTCATCCAAACCATCAACATGTTTATTAGACCCCATTCCTACCAGGCTGCTCAAGGAAGCCCTACCATTATTTAATGCTTCGATCTTAAATATGATCAATCTATCTTTGTTAGTTGGCTATGTACCACAGGCTTTTAAGGTGGCAGTAATTAAACCATTACTTAAAAGCCATCACTTGACCCAGCTATCTTAGCTAATTATAGGCCAATCTCCAACCTTCCTTTTCTCTCAAAAATTCTTGAAAGGGTAGTTGTAAAACAGCTAACTGATCATCTGCAGAGGAATGGTCTATTTGAAGAGTTTCAGTCAGGTTTTAGAATTCATCATAGTACAGAAACAGCATTAGTGAAGGTTACAAATGATCTTCTTATGGCCTCGGACAGTGGACTCATCTCTGTGCTTGTTCTGTTAGACCTCAGTGCTGCATTTGATACTGTTGACCATAAAATTTTATTACAGAGATTAGAGCATGCCATAGGTATTAAAGGCACTGCGCTGCGGTGGTTTGAATCATATTTGTCTAATAGATTACAATTTGTTCATGTAAATGGGGAATCTTCTTCACAGACTAAAGTTAATTATGGAGTTCCACAAGGTTCTGTGCTAGGACCAATTTTATTCACTTTATACATGCTTCCCTTAGGCAGTATCATTAGACGGTATTGCTTAAATTTTCATTGTTACGCAGATGATACCCAGCTTTATCTATCCATGAAGCCAGAGGACACACACCAATTAGCTAAACTGCAGGATTGTCTTACAGGATTGTTACTGGGGGGTTCCCATGATGCACTGAGTGTTTCTTTCTCTTTTTGCTCTGTATGCACCACTCTGCATTTAATCATTAGTGATTGATCTCTGCTCCCCTCCACAGCATGTCTTTTTCCTGGTTCTCTCCCTCAGCCCCAACCAGTCCCAGCAGAAGACTGCCCCTCCCCGAGCCTGGTTCTGCTGGAGGTTTCTTCCTGTTAAAAGGGAGTTTTTCCTTCCAACTGTAGCCAAGTGCTTGCTCACAGGGGGTCGTTTTGACCGTTGGGTTTTACATAATTATTGTATGGCCTTGCCTTACAATATAAAGCGCCTTGGGGCAACTGTTTGTTGTGATTTGGCGCTATATAAAAAAATTGATTGATTGATTTTTAAATGGACCAAAATGGAAATAAGTGTTTTCACTTTCTTGTGTCATCCATGTATTTTTAACATATTTACAATTATATTATGTACTTACATTGATATTACTAAATAAAAGCATGCATGCACACAATCATGCTTTTAATAAATAGATGATTTCTACTGGAATGCGCATGAGTCTAGAATGTAATAATTATCGTAGTTTTTCCAAAAATATTTGTCCTATCAATGTTCAGTTTTTGCAGTGTTCATCCTTGGCCCCAAATACATAAGCATACCAAAAGGCAAATGTCAGCTCTCCCCAGTTTCTCCGTGATCAAGAAAGATGACACCTGAATAGATCCTTGTATTCTATGTTCACCTTGTTGACTAGAAAGCTCCATCTTTCAACTCATGCAAATATTCTTACATTGCACTCATTATATGTATAAGAAATGCAAAACTGTGATAGACTAGCGTCTTGTCCAGGGTGTACCACGCCTCTCATCTAATCTAATGAAGACAACCAGTTTGTTACATGAGGTGTTTGGTGTCTCTGACCTGAGTGGTACCCAGAATATTCATCCTGACAGAGAGAGGTGATGACACACAGCAGAAACACCAGCACACCAGGAAGGAGACACACCTGCAATGGGGACAAGAAGCTATTGTAATTCAACAAATTAAATACAAATCCAGTCGGGGAGCATATGCTGACCCGAGCTGCGCCTGCTTTTGCTCAGGGTTCTTCACAACAGATCCAAGGTTTCACATCAGATGCCCTTCATGGCAGAAATCCAGTGCCCCCCCAGAAACTCACAGTCCCTGGATCAATTATATAAGGACAGTTATTAATTCAAATAATCACTTTCAGAACAAGTTCTCTTTAAACATGTCAGCAGAAGAATGTGTGAACATTTTTAATACCTCCATCACGCTAGAGGCTGAATGAGCTCAAATGGATACTCGACCCACATTCAGGAAGCGTTGAGGTGCATTCCAAAAACAGTCGGGCAGTCATGTGGTCAGCCTGAATGTTGAGCACGTGCACCCAACTGTCGAGGTGCGTTTGAGGTGGAAATATATCGAACGGCAGTTGAGGTCGACTCTAACTGTATTCTGTGTTCTAAATATTCTCACAGTGTCAAAACAGCATTTGAAAAGTCTGATCGAATTCGAGGGAAATTCGCCATGGATGCAGGCATGTCAACTCCTGTCCGCCTGGACAGCGGAGCGTCCAGCTGTCCGCTAAACAGCGGACTTCTGAGAGAGAGAGAGAGCGCGCGTGCACTTGGGATGGATTTAGTCATATCTCACATATATGGATCTGAACACATGATATATTCCTCAAAATTCCACATATTGTGTCACCAGCTGATATACAGCAAATGATGGTGTTTGTAATGATGTTGTGGTGATGACAGCTGTACTCTGTATAGCTGCTGCAGAGGTCGACTCTGGTTGGCGTAACGTGGCCCGCTTCGAATTCACCCCCGATCACGATCAAATTGTTTCAAATGCTGTTGGAGTCTCGTCTCAAATATTTAGATTGCGTTCCACATTTTCAATTCATCTCGACAGAGAGAACGTGCCATTCGGGCTGACGCAACTGTTTAGTGTGCTCTCAGAATGCTGTCCGTTTCCGACTGCACCTCCACACTTCCCGATTCTGGGTTGAATTTCCATTCAGATGGTATTCAGGTTCATTCAGCCTATGGTGTGAGCTGGTGGGATGGGGTATTATTCTTACTGCAGTCTGACAGCATTTTGGGATTCGTACTGTGTTCCACCTACATTCGAACTGCGTTCGGGAGCTATTATGCATTTGGCCAGATTTGGCTTTATTCATGCTCACTCTTGCTAAGTGTGACGGGGCACTAAGTCAGCGAATATATCTTGAACTTAATTTATGTTAATTGTTTAGAACAGTATGAAAAATGTGTTTGGAACAGGCAGCATACATGTGGACCAGTCACCACCTCACAGAGCCTCTGCAGGGTGCAACTTGCAGCCACTTGCAGGCAGACCAGTGCATCTTTCTTATCTCTCGAAAGTAGCCATCAATATGCTTCAGACTGGAGATATGGAGATGTGGGCATCCCATTAACCTTTTCCTGAGATATTCAGCACTCAGAGACTTGTGTGCTGGATCATAGTCGGGGTAATCAGCATCTTTCTGGTCTCCACAAGTAACTGATACTGAATTCTACTAAGAATGACTCCTGTAAGTACAGACAGCAGTGTCATGTAGTTACTGCAGACCAGGTTATCATCCTTCCTATACCACAGAGGTACAACAACTCCTTTCTTCGAGGCTGTTCTGGTGATGCTGGTCTCTCCAGGAACCCTGGCAGTAGAGACATCCAGCAGTGTTACATAAGGATGAACCTTACAGTGCTTCACTTTTTCCACATTTATGTTACAGCCTTATTCCAAAATGGATGAATTTAATTTTTTTCCTCAAAATTCTACACACAATACCCCATAATGACAATGTGAAAAAAGTTTTTTTTATATTTTGGCAAATGTATAAGCATGCAGGGATGTTTTTCAGTGGCAGGGACTGGGAGATGAGTCAGGATTGAGGGAAAGATGAATGCAGCAATGTACAGAGACATCCTGCATGAAAACCTGCTCCAGAGCGCTCTTGACCTTAGACTGGGGCAATGGTTCATCTTTCAGCAGGACAATGACCCTAAGCACACAGCCAAAATATCAAAGAAGTGGCTTCAGGACAACTTTGTGAATGTCTTTGAGTGGCACAGCCAGAGTCCAGACCAGAATCAGATTGAACATCTCTGGAGAGATCTGAAAATGGCTGTGCACCGATGCTCCCCATCCAACCTGTTGGAGCTTGAGAGGTGCTGTAAAAAGGAATGGGCAAAACTGCCCAAAGATAGGTGCACCAAGCTTGTGAAATCATATTCAAGATGGCTTGAGGCTGTAATTGCTGCCAAATGTGCATCAAGAAAGTACTGCAATTGTGTGAATACTTACATACATGTGATTTCTTAGTTTTTAATTTTAATAACTTTGCAACAAAACAAAACAAAAAACTTTGACACTGATTTAATTATTGCCAATTCAGCATTCTCAGCAACTCCTCCAGATGATATTCAGGGTGCTCTCTGAAATTAAACGCTTCCTTCTGTGACCAACAGTGATTCTAACACAATCCCTGGCAGATTTCACGGTCTTGTGCCAGATGCACTACCAGATTCATAAACATTTTGCATTTCATAATTACTTCATACACTCTACTTCATAAAGCTGTTAAAAATGTAACGTGTATAAATAATTTCTGGACCACTTTTCAACTCAAAATGTTATGTAAAACCACATTACTGCTTTTTGATGAGTTGTTGCAAATTAAAAGGTTACAATCAATTTGTGTTCTCGTGTACCTTAAAATAAAAACAATGCAGTTTTCAAATTTTAGAAGGTTTGTAACTTGAAAACAAACTTGTAAAACATAATTTTTGTTGGAACACTTTTACATTAGAAATGGCATCAAATAAATCACAAGTTTACACATCCTTGAGTATGAGAATAAAAATGTTTGCTCAAATGCATCTCACTGATAATCAACGTGCACATTTGTGGAGTCCACTCTTTGGCAAATTCAACTGACTGGACGTGACTACACACCTGTATGGATAATCCACCCTAAAACTGCTCCAACTCTTACCTTGTTACTGGAAGCTACCATGATGCTGCAGAGCCTCTTCAGACCAGAACCTGCAGAGGACACTTTTAAAAAGCAGACGAGGACAAAAGTGACCTGTTGTGTCTCAGAGCCGTTCAGTTTACAGCAGCGGTCTGTTCAGGATCCACCAGGTTCCCAGGCACTAACGGGACACTCTTCATATTTGATGCCTCTGGTCTTCAACCTTTACTTCACAGCTGGGTGAAAAATACCGGAGGCCAGGCTCTCCCAGAGGTTTGTTCCAGCGGTGCTGGATAACAACCAAGTCAGGCTTCTGCATTTTTAAGTTCTCCTTTAATTTTCCACATTACGCCAACTACTGCCACGTCACCAAAGCTAAGGGGCTTCAGAAAAGACTATTGACAATGTATTTTCATCCTAAAAAAATACTATCGTACTGTAAAATATTTTGTGTAACATTGAAAGCTAGTACAGACAAAGATAAATATTTGGGATTCAAACATCAGCAGATTCCTGAGTAAATATGATCATTAACTTACTGGTTTGTTATGACTCAGTTTAGTTCTGAGCAGTGTTGCCACAGTTACTTTGAAAAAGTAATCCAATTACTGATTACTGATTACTCCTTGAAAAAGTAACTTAGTTACTTTACTGATTACTCAATTGTATAAGTAACTAAGTTAGATTACTAGTTACTTTCCCCAGCTGCCGACAACAACCCATGTCAACATGACAATGATACCTGTTTTGCCAAAACTCACTTTATAGTCACCCTTTCTTGACTTTAATGAAAACAAATACTTGTTTTATAAAAAGTAAAATAAAGACCTCTTTCTTGACCTCATATTTAACTGTTGACAGCACTGTAACAGTAAAACTTGCAATTTCAAACCTACATTGTTTATAAATGTAACTATTAAATTCTAACATTTTTCTAACATTTAAATTCTCTAAACATTTTACTTGTCGAAATTATTATTATTTTAAGCAGTATTAGTAGTTGTAGTACAAAACGGCTTCAAAACTGGACCTTCAACTTAGGGGTGTTGTGGGGGAGGGCACATCCCTCCCCCATGCCCCCATCCCATCTGGATTCGCCCCTGCTTTGGCGTTTGAGCACAAAGAATGGATAACATTTATTTATGCAGAAAACAGGACCAGATTTACAGGTAAGAAAGTTTTATTGCGTTTTCACATCATGTGGTCCTCAGAAAGAGAGTTTAGGTGCATTTGAGTGGAAAACAGTGTTAGTTGTTGACGCGTCGCGGAGGATCAGCTGTTTTTAACGAGACGATACAGAGCGGCTCAGCTCAGAATTCTAAATAAAGGAGGGAAAAAAGTATAAAAATGTCTTTGTAAAGCTCAGTGCAGGTGTGCTGATCACCGCGCTTTAAGAGGTGAGGACGAGTCGAGCAGCTGCAAAAAAACGCGGATGAAAAGCTCACAGCTCGCTTAAAGTGGGCAGTTCAGTCGAACCCCGACCTCCTGCCCACGGACCAAGTTTAATGCTGCTATCGACCCACAATGAAAAATAATAGTAACGCACAGTGACATGGAGAAGTAACTTTAATCTGATTACTGATTTGGAAAGATTAACGCGTTAGATTACTCGTTACTAAAAAAAGTGGTCAGATTAGAGTAACCGGCATCACTGGTTCTGAGAGACCATCAGTTTTAACTTGGTGTTTTGGTCATTCATTTTATGGAAGTGTGGACACGTCTGATCAATGACCTCTTAATGTGTGAGCTTGCAATTACTTTAGGTCAGAGAGAAATTATTTTTCCTTTTAACGGTGTTGTAAAGCATTTTTATTATTTTGAATATTTTGTCTCCATAGAAACAAACAATGACATATAAAATGCCCAAGGACTGAGCTTTGGTGTACTCCATACTATTTAGTGTACAATGATGCATCAAATATTCCTTTATGCATTTTGTAGTGGTTTTATTTGTCAAATCAAAGTAAACTGCTTAAGGTAAGGAGAGTTAAACAGTATTTTCATTTACATAATTGTTTTCCAGAGTAGAAATGTAGATTGTACATTTTTAAACTTTGAAAATTACCAAATGAAACACTTGATTCTAAAGTTCTTTGGTCATGTCAGGTCTGAGAGCATGCACTGGGTCATGGATGGCAACTGTCATGTCGTATCAAAATTATTCATTTAATGTCTTACAGATAGCCTGCCTCAAACTTTTGCATCTAAACTCTATTCACTGTCTTTATGTAACGTTGCAGTTCTCCAGCTGCACTGATAAAACTCACCGCCTCTTCTCCAAGGCCAAAAACTGTGCTAACATTCACTATTCAGTTAGAGTTTTCGCGGGAAACTCAAAGTTTCATTTTCTGGTAAATGTGTATATGACTGTTAGCAGCAACTTGCCTTTCTCTGAATGTATGAGGTCTGTTAGAAAAGTATCGGACCTTTTTATTTTTTGCAAAAACCTGATGGATTTGAATCACGTGTGCTTGCATGAGCAAACCTTGAACCTTCGTGCGCATGCGTGAATTTTTTCACGCCTGTCGATTGCATCATTTTCTGGTAAGCAGCCTTTGTGTGGGACGTGTGTTGTGCGCTTGGCGTTTTTGCATTCCAAAGAAAAAGACGGAACGACTGGAGCAGCGCCGCATCAAATTTTGCCAAAAACTGGGCGACAGCCAGGTGGAAACCATTCACATGATTCAGACGGCTTTTGGTGACTTTTCAGTCGTGTGACTATCCGAGAAATTGTGGAAGAGGTAGGCATGTCACAGCATGTCCTGTGAGACTTCAACACAAAGGCGCTTTTGCTCCGCCGTTGGGAGCTTTGTGCCAAAGCCATCGGCATGAATTTCACAGCCACAATTTTCATGGCCAAATCTTCTGTCACAGTGGAATGTGCCGAAAAAGTTCTGATGTCCTCCTCTTACGCAATTTCTCGGATAGTCACACGACGGTCCCACATCACCACAGCGTTCACTTTGGAAATGATCCGGTCGTTTCAGCATGTTGATGGCCGACCGGAGCGTGGCTCGCTCTCCACCGTTGTGCGGACGTCTTTAAATCGGTTGTACCGCTCCTTAATCTGTGTGATGCTCATAGGATCATCACCGAAAGCCGTCTGAATCATCCGAATGGTTTCCACCTGGCTGTCGCCCAGTTTCTGGCAAAATTTGATGCGGCACTGCTCCAGTCATTCCGTCTTTTCCCTTGGAATGAAAAAATGCCGAGCGCACAGCACACGTCCTACTCAAAGGCTGCTTACCAGAAAATGATGCAATCGACAGGCATGAAAATGTTCACGCATGCGCACGGAGGTTCAAGGTTTGCTCATGCAAGCACACTTGATTCAAATCCATCAGGTTTTTGCAAAAAATAAAAAGGTCCGATACTTTTCTAACAGACCTTGTACAAAACAGCTCCCTCAGAAATGCTGTGCACACACACTCATTCAAAATCCTGCTGTTCTGATTTTGACTTTGCGTGTGTCTTCGAGGCCTCGAATTAAAAGGCTGTTATTTAATCTGTTAATTTCCTTCACTTTATTTTCATAAACATCCTCAGACACTTTGACTTATAATCATTTTTGCCTCCACACAACCACCCGGGCAGTCGAGGCAGCTTAGTTACTGGGTATTTTAATGACTCATGGAGCACTGTAGAGGTGGAGACACACAGAAAAGTTAGGCCTGAACTCCCACAACCTCTGACCCTGAGCCAAGGTGTGACAGCACTGACACTCCTGTCAAACATTCCATCTTCGAGTCCACCCAAGCAGAGGTGGATGGGACCTACTACTATTATTCTGTGTTTCACAGTTGTGAATCTCGCCTCGTCTTGCGGCCGATGACTCACGTGAGAGGTCAGTTTCAGCAGAGTTCCGGTTCAGGGCACAATGTAAACACACCTCGTGAAGTATGGGCAACAAGACAACACCGGGGCACAGCAGAAGTTGATCACAAGTGCTACACCTCCTCTAGATAACCCTCTGAACTTGGGAGATCGTGTCATCATAATCGCCTGTAAACTCACTGGATCAAAGCTATTCGTGTCCTCACTAGCCATTGTTTACATGCGCTGTGAGACGCCAGAACTCTGCTGGCACCACGGTGCATTCTGGGAAGCGCATTGGGTTGCCAGGGGCATTATGGGACCATGTGATCAGGTCACGCCAAAAACATTTTAAATGATCTTTCTGTTTCCATGCTAAAGCTTCACTGACCACAAAGCATGTTAATGCTTAAATTGACAAATAGGGCTGCCACAAACGACTATTTTGATAGTCGACTAGTCAACGATTATTTTGGCGATCAGTCAACTAGTCGGATCATACGTAATTTCCTAAATTTAAGGCCTGCAGCATTTTCTGAGAAACGTCAGGGGATGAAAACATGAACATTTCCAAATCAGTGACTATTTCTTAGACTTCATTTACATCAATCATTCAAGAAATACAAACTGTGGTACTTTATAGTAAATATGTGTCAGGTAGGCAGTTCTCAAAAACTAAATGTCCATGCTGGAAGGAGACAAGTGAGGGAAGCCACCAAGACAACTCTGGAAGAATTTTGTATAAATAAATCAGAATAAAATAAGAGGCAACTCACTTTGAAATGAATAAAACATATAGCTGCAGCTTAATAACTTTGAAAAATAACAAAAATCAGCAGCTTGTATTTTTATTCCGACTACAGTTCATTTTAGTGTGATGAAGTCATCCTCTTTTTCTCCTCAGTCACGTTTTGTGCTTGAACACTACATTAAGCTCAAGACTGAACACAAACATACCTTTTAACAGCTGTTAAAGTTCAGAGTTCTCACCTGCTTTTTGTGATCTGTGCCTCTGAACATCACTGCACAGCTTCAACACATCAGGGTTTGGTTTTTACCCGTGTATGCGTAATTTTTGCTCAGTTCATTTATATATTCTCATTTTTTAAGGTTTTTTTTTTTAAAGGATATCTGACCATTTATTTCATCTCATGATCTCATAAATTCAGTATACGACACACACATGGTGTGAACAGGACAGTGCCGTCGGACTTGCATGGGTAGAGAAAGTGCAGAGAGAAGTAAAGGCAGCTCCACAGTTTAGTTTTTTTAGCATGTTCACTCGGGTTAAAATCCTCTCTCTCTGCTCCGCGCTCGCTGTCTCATGTGCACTGATGATTCTCAGCACAATGCAAAGTCTCGTGCCTTCCGGAATCTCCCTCCCCCACCCCCTCCCTCTCTCCCTTGCAGTCTGCAGCCAGTTGACTCCACACACACACACACACACACACACACACACACACACACACACCTCCTTCAGTAAACTATGCATTTTAGACAGCTTTGAACAAGACAGCCACTGTTTTAATCAGCCGTCTTTTTCAAAATTTGAACGGCCAAATGACGGCAGGACGGCTCGCTGCCTAAAACTATGAACTGAGAGAAAAACAAAGACTTAAATAAAATCAACGACTTGTTGACTGCAAAATTAGTTGTCGACGGTTTCAATAGTCAATGTAGTCGTAGTCGACTAGTCGTGGCAGCCCTATTGACAAAACCAGACTCAAACTTATTCTCGAAACTTTATTCCTGTTTATTTCTTTTTAGAATTCCATGCTTTATAAACTGTGGCTAAACAACATGAGATTGGACACTGTTTGACCTCTGACCTCTTCTGAGCCCCCCTGTGTAGATGCTGATCATTCACTTGTCATCTTTTTTCTTTTTCTTCTTCTTTCGGTCGTGGTGGTGATAATCGTCTGGGGACCGAGAATCCCTACAACGTTCCACAAAGACAAAGCAGAAAAACTTTTTGATATTTTCATATGTGACCCATCAATGTGCTCAAAAAACAGTCTTCCAATAAAAGAACACCAGAATGTCACGCAAAGGACAAATTACTTTATTGCTGGGAGATTTTGGTGTTGAGGATATTCACTGCTTTTACTCTTTGATGGTGTGGTATTTTACCCTTTTCCATCAACAATTCACCACAGATCTGCTTGAAAACACAACTGATAAAATAAAGAACTGCTGCTTTTAAAGTCATGTTCTTGTAAGAGGAAAAATGTAGGAGAAGGTGGTTGGCGGTTGGTGATGAGAAGTATGTCCCATGTAAACAGTGACAGCGGTGTCAGAGTAACAGGTCCTGGTGACCAAACTGATCATTTCATCACAGGTGAGAAGCAAAATTTTATTCCATTTAACCAGGGAAACATTTCCCTGAATGTCAAGTTTAAAAAGAGTAAAGCTGCTAGATTAATGCTGTTGTCAGTTCTTGACCGTAGAAACCTGCTGTTATAGCACAATAGTTGTCAGCTGTAACAGTAAACAATGATTGGAAAAGTGGTGATGCCACAGCACTGCAGTTCATGGTTCCCACCAGCCTGCTTTATCCTATGGAGTAAACAGCCTACATGACAGGCTACAGTTCTTGTCATGAGAAATATCATAAAACTGTGTGTACTCAGTGATGTTTCAGTGCACTGAAGAGGCAGAATAAGGTGCGCTTTCTCTTAGTCTAAGGTGTTGTTCAAACTGACATTTCAAATCGGATTTAAAGCTTATCTGATTCAAATCTGATCTCACTGACTATTCACATTATACAGCACCTGACCAGATCTGATTTCTGTGTCTGTACTGCAGTCCTCATCTCTAATCCACATCGGTTGCTACAGTGATCAAAGCTTGTGAGTTTATAAGTATTTATATAATTTACACTTTTACACAAGTTTATATACTAAAATGACACAAGGTGTGCAGTCAGGTGATAGTTTGAGGAGCCAAACAAGCCACTAAAGAACTTGTGCACATATGCACACAAAACTGATCTGAATGTGCACTGTAAACGTCACACCCAATAAAAGGCTTTAATCAAGTCAAATGATGTGGACACAGACCGAACAGTAGCTGAAACACGTAAATAAACAAACAAGACTTCACAAGTGACACATGCATGTGTTTAAAGCAATGTGCAGTGTGTTTCAGGCATGAAGCGTCATCCGAGTGTTCATTTTTGGAGGTGGTTTTAAAGGGATAGTTTGGGCTTTTGAGGTTATGTGTGTGAGTGTGTGTGTGCCTGTGGGAGGGTTTTTTTTTCTCCCTGACATTCAGCTGTGAGCAAAAGGAGGAAAGTGATCACAGATCTCACATGTAAGCTCACTGCAAGCTTTAAATGACATGAAAAGTGTCTGATCTAAGAGTTTGCAAAAAATTCTATTTGAATCCCATTTTAAACTACCTATGAATGAGGCTTGAAATAGATTTGGAAACATTGGATTTCATGTGACTTTGAACTGTTCAGACTTTCAGCATGGAATCAATTTCAAACTGGATGTTTACATGAATTCTAGTTTTTACTGGCAGACTGAACAAGATATCAGTGACACAGTCACACATTAGGCCGACTTCCAGAATCCTGTAATGCTGAAAGAAGTCTACCAACAGCCTGTCCGTGCACATCATCAAAACTGTGTGGTTAACATATACACAACTGTGCCAAACTTGCAGACACATTAAAGTTCAACATCTTAAAATATTGTGCATCTGCTCTGCATGTTCTCAAGATAAATCCTCATTAATCTGCTGATTTAGACACAGAACACATTAAGAGGGGTGGGTTAATGTTGTATATATGATGTGTCTACCTTGCATTTTGATTAATTTAACATGTCCAAACATAGAGAGCAGCAGTGAGAAACACAATCAGGACAACATTTTGATGATATTCATAGAGGAGGGGTCAGAGTGTAACTTCACTGTTCTCACCTTCTCTTCCTGCCCTCTCGGTTTTGGCTTCGCTCACGGCTGCGATGGCGTCTGCTGCGGTGGTGGGACTCTGTGGAAGCCGAGCGCCTTTCGTCTGTCCAGCGCCTGACAGAAAAATCAGCTTCATCATTTGCCCTTCCGCTGGTGTTTCTGTGAGTGGGAGCAACTAAAACTGCTGCAGGATAATCAGCTCCAGGGTCAACATCACAGGAAGTCGAATAATAGGGCTGCACATTTAGTAACATCACTATTACAACGTAAGCCTGTACAATTTTATACATATAATCACAAAAAAGCCATTTAAATAAAGAAATCATTTTCTCACACTGTGCTGTGGCCTGCAGCACCCCACCATTAAAATGCTCCAGCCCCACTCCCCACTGTGCAGAATGATAAATGTCTGTGCAGCTTCACATCATTAAGATGAAGGGTTTTAGGGCTCGGTCCCACTGGGGAGAGGATTAATTGCGCATGATTTGAGCATACAAATTACGGGTGTGTGTTGTCGTCCGCAACAAAATTGGCCAAAAATGACAAATGTCTCAGTAGGAATTACGGATATATTAATAATGTACAGCGAGTATATGACGAACAATCACGGATGTATAACGCATGCATTGTGAATGCATCGCGCACGTGTCGCAGCAACAGCGGTTGTAATGCACGTGCGCGGCATCTGCATTGGGGTCATAACAGAAGTGCACTCGGCCCTTTCAGCATCACTATTCACACCAACACCACAGCCTCTGGAGCAATTGCTGGACTTGGACACGTTGATTGGTATGCTGTTGGATGGCAGCAGCTATCACACTACGTCTTTGGGAATCCATAACTACATCTGTAAGTCTCCACAGCTGGACTGGCAATGACTGGCAGGTATGTCGATATCTGTTTGTTATGCATTCGCAAATTATCCGCAAATCAGATGCAAAGTAGACGTAATACAAAGCTTTATTCGTGGCCAATCTGTATGCATTCGCCACAACTTATTTTAGTTTGTGATGTGGACATGATAGGCACGCTATATATCCATTTTACACACTGTCCCAGTCCGCTGCCAAGCCGCAATACCCCGTCAGTTGCGGATAGCGGCTGATATACAGCGCATAGATTGTGTATGTATTGAGTATGTAAGGCGGATGTCATCCGCAACCAAAATTTTGTGCAGCTCAAAAATCCTGGCAACGGAAAAACGTGCCTCTGCGGATACTTGCAGACATGTGCGGATGTCGGCCAACTCATACAAGCATGTTTCATGGATATTGCTGGAGTTTAGCAAATATGAACCAATTTTGTGCACAATTGATACGTAAATTTTCCTAAACGCCAGTGGGACCGGGCCCTTAGCTCCTCTTTTTGAGTTTGACTGTGATGAAAAAAGCGCTGTTGGTTATTTTTCTCATGGACGAATGTCACTATAAAGTCACTGTCATGTGAAACCAGCAGCAGACATCATGTAGAGATGGTGCACAATGTGACTCCGCTGTAGGAACCTCAGACATTTCCATGGGAACGTGCACAATGCTCACTAAGACAGCTGTTTATTTGATAAACAAATTAAACTATGTAAAAATAAAATATTGATTTAAATATTTCATAGATCTCACTGAGTTTTGTCCTGTATTACCACTACATGCCAAAAAAAGAAAAAATAGAGAAAAAAAAAAAACTCCAATGTGCAAAGTGAAAATTGTTACATCGAGCAGCAATCCCATGAATACGTTTTATACTTTGAACTGCAAAATATTTATGTTAAAATACACTCTGTAATGCTTTTGCTCATTAAAGTTTGGTAAGTAGAGATTTAGAATAACACCACCATGTGTTTATCATAACGCAATTGCAACATTTCACACAGTAATCCCAGTATGACTTCTCCTCAAACTGTGCAGCCCAACCTGTTATGCTAAAGTCAGAGTACAGATTAGCTCATTTACCTGTGGGAGGACACTTCAGATACTTTTGACTCTTTCTCCTCCTCTTCTTCCTCTTTCCACTGTCTGGCCAGTTCATCCGAGTGGACGTTAATCACCTCTCTAATCACCTACCACACAATCAAGAGTCATGTCAGATTACATGATTTTATATTTCACATATTTTTTTTCCTCACAAGAAATTTACACCCTGTTTACAATAAAGGGTGACAATTTTTAATGCCCACACCAACACAAAACCATTATGTGAATCACCAGTCAGCCCCCCAAAATATGTTTTAATTAACACCTGAACTGAGGTTAGCCTTTCACAGTCTCAACTGCGCTCCACATTCACATTTACCCATTTATGAGTTAGTCCTCTGAGGATGGACACATGACAGGTGCTTCATATATCGGATTATATTAGCTGGGTTTCTGCATTACAAGTCATACCCAGTGGATTTTAACATATATGATGGATAATTTATCCTTCTTATAATTTTAAAGTGCATCATTTGTTGATGTATTTACACAGACCACATGGAATTTTATAAGGAATTAAAAGCTGGTGTTTGGGGAAATTGAAGCTTGGGACAAAGTGAAGCTTAAACTGAAGTTAATTTATAACATTTCTTCACAAATACGAGGTCTGTCAATAAAGTAACGGTCCTTTTTATTTTTTTCAAAAACTATATGGATTTCATTCATATGTTTTTACGTCAGACATGCTTGAAGCCTCGTGCGCATGCGTGAGTTTTTCCACGCCTGTCGGTGACATTCGCCTGTGAGCACGCCTTAGGAAGGAGTGGTCCCGCCCCCTCGTCGGATTTTCATTGTCTGGAAATGGCGGAATGAAAAGGACTTTTTTTTTCCATCAGAATTTTTTCAGAAGCTGTTAGAGATTGGCACCTGGAAACCATTCGAAAAATGTATCTGGCTTTCGGTGAAAATTTTACGGGCTTCACAGAGAATAAGGTCTGTTACTACAGCTTTAAGGACCCCTTTAAGGACGCTCGGCGAGCCGCGCTCCGAGCTGCGACGACGCGGCACAAGCCACCGGACCATTTCTAAACGGATGGCTCTGTGGATACGAGACCGTTGTGTGCTCTTTCTCTGGTTATCACAAGAGCTGGACATCAGCTATTTTCCGGCAGATTTCACTTTTAACAAGAGATTTTGTCATGGAAAGCCGCGCAGAGGCTTCGCGCATAAAGACAGATTCGCTTTGGAAGCGAGACAAAGGAACACCTCCGTTTCGGCGTGTCACAGGACAAGTTTTGGACATGTCCAGCTCTCCACAATTTCACTGATACTTACTGGACTGGTAAACATTGAAAGCCGAGATAGACATGTCCAAACTTGTCCTCTGACACGCCGAAACGGAGGTGTTCCTTTGTCTCGCTTCCAAAGCGAATCGGTCTTTATGCGCGAAAGCCAGATACATTTTTCGAATGGTTTCCAGGTGCCAGTCTTTAACAGCTTCTGAAAAAATTCTGATGGAAAAAAGTCCTTTTCATTCCGCCATTTCCAGACAATGAAAATCCGAGGAGGGGGCGGGACCACTCCTTCCCAAGGCGTGCTCACAGGCGAATGATGTCACCGACAGGCGTGGAAAAACTCAGGCATGCGCACGAGGGTTCAAGCATGTCTGACGTAAAAACATATGAATGAAATCCATATAGTTTTTGAAAAAAATAAAAAGGACCGTTACTTTATTGACAGACCTCGTATGCCTGCTGTTTATGTTTTGGATGACTGGTTTTTCAAAGACAAATGTGCACAAACAAAATGTAAAAACATGACAACCTTAAACTTCCTCACTCTGCTTCCTCTGTGTAGGTGATCCTACCTCAGTGTAAGACTTTTTGGTGATGTGGACATTTTTGGCTCGGTAGGACTGGCGTCGCCTCTTGTAGTCCCTCATCTCTGCCATCAGCTCCAGGTGAGTCTTGGGCTCGTTCTTGCCTTCGTCTACACACAGACACACATATACACACCACTGAAAGGTACAACTGACTGAGAACCACAATGTTCTTTTCCACTGACCACAAGCACAGTCATACTCCAAAAACAACAACAAAAAAATATATGCTTTTGATGGTTTCTATAACAAGTCTGCTTTAAGGTCCTGTCACACCTTGACGATTTAGCTAGCGTATGCCAACTGTATTAAAAAACACTGGCATAAGTCCAATAAGTTAAGGCAAAGTTTTTTATAAGTTAAGAGCATGTTGAAGCACTGTGAAACGCTGAAGTTTGCTGATGTACATCCTAATAAGATGAGCTCCTCAAAAGATTTTGGGCATGCTGAAAATTTTCAACGAGTGCCAGCGTGTGACTCATACGTCCCGCACATGCTGGACATAAGTTGTAGGTGAGTTATGTGATTGCTGGCACACATTTCTTGTAATTTACTCATAATTCTAAATTCGTCTGTTAATGCTGGTTACTGATTGGCTGAAACCTACAGTCCTCATGCAGAACAACTGTTTCATTCACACACAGAGTAAATCTGATCTGTTCATTTCAGTCCAATTAACCATCACAGATGGACATGAATCCACATAAAGCTCCTGATTTTTGAAAATGACCTCTGAAAATACTTTAATTCGTGGCTGGAAACGCAGCGTTTGCAAGTCCCTCAGTGGTTTTTCTGCTGCAAATGTGTTTCTCAGCCGGTGTCACACTCTGAACACCGAGAAGTGCTGTAACGATTTAAACATTTAAAGCGTCGTCACTGTCGGTGTGATCACCAGACAACCTGATCGATCAGGATGATCATGCCTGATTAATGCTCTGTTTAAACATTTAAAGCGCCGTCGCTGTCGGTGATCACCACGCTGACAGATCACACCGACACATCACACAGCACTTCCTTCAGATCACACTTGATCACGGTCGACTGGCGCTTTAAAAGTTTAAATCATCACAGCGTTTCATTATTCAGGTCTGTGATGACCTGATCAGACCCGCTGATCAAGAAGCAGCCAGTGCTTTCAACATTTAAATTGACAGTACTCCATTCATTCACGGCAGCATTTACCACAGCCAGTCGACTCAACAGCATTCTGTACACAATGATCCACCAAGATAAAAAATGAAAATAAAAGGGGGAGGTGATGGTCTAGTGGTTGGATGTTGGGCTTGAGTCCAGAAGATCATGGGTTCAAATCCCCGCCTGACTGGAAAATCACTCAGGGCCCTTGGGCAAGGTCTTTAATCCCCTATTGCTCCCGGTGTGTAGTGAGCGCCTTGTATGGCAGCACCCTGACATTGAGGTGAATGTGAGGCATAATTGTAAAGCGCCATGAGCGTCTGATGCAGACGGAAAAGCGCTACACAAATGCAGTCCATTTAAAAGATAAAATAATGGTTAAATTACTGTTTCTGTCCGGCACCACACCGTGCAGTACCAACCCAAACCACTGGGTGAAAAATTAGACGTACGCCAGCGTGCGCCAGGGTTTTTAATACAGTCGGCATACGCAGGCTAAATCGTCAAGGTCTGACAAGGCCTTTACACATGAACACGACTTTTGTCTTTAGGTGTAGGTACTGCCATAGTGCTGATTCATCACAAGTAAAATCATCCAGATGCTGCTATATTTACAGTTGTATTTAAAAGTTTTGGGCCCCCTGATGATTTCCCTTTATAAATCATTGGTTGTTTGAATCAGCAATTTCAGTTAAATATATCATAAAGCAGACAAACACAGTGATATTTCAGAAGTGCATACACACGCACAAACACACAGTTAAAATAAAATTCTGTGGTACAATTTTGGTACTCAGACCCTAACTAAATGTTGTTACATAATGTGAATGAACTCTGGAGCAGCAGTGGAGTCTGTTCTGAGCATGGTAGAAGGCAGAGCTCAACAGCAAATGATGCGATGTGCACTGTTTGTTCGGTTATGTTGAGACATTTGGTTCACTGATTAATCTTTATTATCTGTGCTTGTTTTTTTTTTCCTTTTGGTACTTGTTGTTATGAGTGTGTGTGTGTATTGTAAATGATAAAAGGGGTGGGTGTTTATAAGGGAAATTGTTTTAGTTTTTGTTTGTTTTTGATTCACGAGTTTTTTTAAGTACAGTAGTGTTCAGAATAATAGTAGTGTTATGTGACTAAAAAGATTAATCCAGGTTTTGAGTATATTTCTTACTGTTACATGGGAAACAAGGTACCAGTAGATTCAGAAGATTCTCACAAATCCAACAAGACCAAGTGATATGCACACTCTTAAGGCTATGAAATTGGGCTATCAGTAAAAAAAAAAAAGTAGAAAAGGGGGTGTTCACAATAATAGTAGCAAATCAAATCAAAATAACTTTATTTATCCGTTAGGAACTTAATTTGCAAACAAAGCACCAGCACGAGCAGAAACACACAATTCATACATGATAAAATTCCATAAAAATCAACACTTAATATAATTACAAAAGCCAGTAAAAGCCAAACACAGCCTGCTTAAAGAACTAGTCACATTAGCTGCTGTTCAGCAGGCGGATCGAGGTGCGCAAGAAACTGGAGGTGGCCCTCTTAGTCCTAAGAGGCAGGGACCTGAACCTGCGACCTGATGGTAAGAAGGTGTAGTGCTGGTGCAGAGTGTGAGTTAGGTCTGTGGAGGTCTGCGTGGCTTTCCTCACAACTCTGCGGTTATAGATGGAGGTGAGTGAGTCCTGCTGCTGTCCAATGATTTTGCTGCTGATATTGATAACTTTATTGAGAGTGTTACGATGAGTGAGACTAAGTGAACCAAACCAGGCTGTAAAATTGAACGTGAGGATGGAGTCTATGAAGCATTTATAAAAAACTGCAAGAACTGAGTGGTGAACCTGTAATTTGCGAAGTTTACGGGAAAAAAAAGGCGCCGTTGACATTTCGAGAAGATTTGTTCTGTGTTGAGTTGAAATGTGAGTTTGTTATCAATTATTGTACCTAAGTATTTGTATGTGTGGACCTTATCTATTGCTTCTCTGTTAACTGTAAGTGTGGGAGTGGTGGAGTGTCCATGGTGGAAAAGGACAACCATTTCCTTGGTCTTGGATACATTTAAATCCAAACAACTAACTCTGCACCACAGTGAAAAAATGTCCAGTTCAGCCTGTAGAAGTCCATCTGTGTTAGTGGAGTCCATGATAATAGTGTCATCAGAATATTTGATATATGTTATTCCAGGGGTAGTGCTCCTGCAGTCATTAGTGTAGAGTGAAGAGAAGTGGAGAGATGACTGAGCCCTGGGGTGAACCTGTGGATATTGTCCTGATCGAACTGAGATGACCATTTACCCTGACCCTCTGTTCCCTCCTTGAGAGGAAGGAGAGAACCTAAAGGATGAGGGGAGGGTTGGTGTTCATCTTGAGCAGCTTACGTCCCATGAGATGTGGTTGCAGGGTGTTAAATGCACTCGAGAATTCCACAAAGACCAGACTGACATGGGACTTGGACTTTTCCAGGTGAGTGATGGCACCATGCAACAGGGTCAGCACTGCGTCATCCACCCCCCTATGTGGCCGGTATGCAAACTGGAGGGGGTCAGAATGCACACCAACATCGACCTGCAGCTGCTGTTGATGCTAAAAACTCAAAACTATTATGTTCAAACTGCCTTTTTAGCAATCCCGTGAATCACTAAACTAGTATTTAGTTGTATACCCACAGTTTTTCATGATTTCTTCACATCTGCGAGGCATTAATTTTGTTGGTTTGGAACCAAGATTTTGCTCATTTACTAGTGTGCTTGGGGTCATTGTCTTGTTGAAACACCCATTTCAAGGGCATGTCATCTTCAGCATAAGGCAACATGACCTCTTCAAGTATTTTGACATATCCAAACTGATCCATGATACCTGGTATGCGATATATAGGCCCAACACCATAGTAGGAGAAACATGCCCATATCATGATGCTTGCACCACCATGCTTCACTGTGAACTGTGGCTTGAATTCAGAGTTTGGGGGTCGTCTCACAAACTGTCTGCGGCCCTTGGACCCAAAAAGAACAATTTTAATCTCATCAGTCCACAAAATATTCCTCCATTTCTCTTTAGGCCAGTTGATGTGTTCTTTGGCAAATTGTAACCTCTTCTGCACGTCTTTTATTTAACAGAGGGACTTTGCGGGGAATTCTTGCAAATAAATTAGCTTCACACAGGCGTCTTCTTCTAACTGTCACAGCACTTACAGGTAACTCCAGACTGTCTTTGATCATCCTGGAGCTGATCAATGGGTGAGCCTTTGCCATTCTGGTTATTCTTCTATCCATTTTGATGGTTCTTTTCTGTTTTCTTCCATGCGTCTCTGGTTTTTTTTGTCCATTTTAAAGCATTGGAGACCATTGTAGATGAACAGCCTATAATGTTTTGCACCTGCGTATAAGTTTTCCCCTCTCCAATCAACTTTTCAATCAAACTACGCTAAATGGCTAAAATGCAGTAGGACTAACAAAAAGACAGGAGGCAGAGCCACTTTCCTTAACAGTGATGAGGACGGACAGGATTACAAATAAACACATCAGAGGGAGAGCACATAGGGTTCGATATTAACAGTTGTCTGACTGTTGAAGACAAGCAGAAAAGCTGTTCGGACAACAGGGGTACTGTCCAAATTGGACAAGTGCAGTCTGTTGGTATAACGTGGCCAAATTTTGTTTTTAGACAGAAGTTGACCAGGTCCAGTTACAACATTAGACACAGGATGACAAACTGAGTCATGATTCACCGTGAGCCTCAAATGAATTATGGAAATGCAGTTTTAGCACAGTTAGACTGCAGAAACTTTGATTAAAATTCATTTTACACAGTTGCTGACATCTGAAAGAATGGACTGCCTAAAACAGCAATTCACAAAATATGCAATAGTTCATATCTTGAAAAGGACATAATGTTTTACAACTTGCACGTGTTGCATAATATGCTGCTAACACATTCATTTTAGCATGGAGTGAGATTTTGTGTGAGGAACCTTCTGGTCTATATCTAGTCTATGGTTGTGATATGCAGAAGTCACTTTCTGAAATAAGGTATTCAGTTTTGTGCAGGGGGCAAAAAAACCCTTCATCTTCCATGAAAAAAAAAATCAGCTGAAGTTGCCATTTAGCTGAAGATGATGTCTTAAGGTTATGTGAAAGATTAAATCTAAATTATGTGTAATAGAGGACTGTAACAGTACTGTTTGTAGGTCACAGAAAAGAGAATATGGTTCTTAATTTTACTGTTTTAATTAAAAAATAAACGTAACACCATCTTGATCTAATTGAAGTTTAAATAATTTTTGAATTTTTCATGAGCCAAACTGTAAACAAAAAGGGTGAGATCTTGAAAGATGATCTGTTGTGGTGACCTCAAACATAAGCAGATAAGAATCATGTCTGTGGTGTCTCCATAGGACACCTAGCCTTACCCTTCTGGAGCTTGGACACAAGATCTACATAGAGATCCTCATTGTTTGAAGAAGCGGCTTGTTCCTTCTGCTGGTTGAGGACACTGACCACATGATCATAGAGAGCCACCCGGTCAGCCACGGTCAGGTCACATACTGCTCGCTTGTGGTTCTGAGGTACGTCAACTGGGTGACCCGTGTATTGACCTGGTGGACAAGAAGACCATGTGAGGGAGGCAAACACACAAAACTTAACATCCAAACTTTAGCCACGCCCTCCCTTTTCAAAACAAAGAAGCATTTTCAGTGGATGAGTCCATGTCTAACATGGATAATCTCCTGCTGTGTGTCTCATGTATGAAAGGACGACTCCAGAAAAAGCCCATATCTGATTCTCCAAACAATGCCAGGAGATCATACGACAGAACCGCTTAAAGGACATGTTGCACAATATTTAACATCCCAGTTAGCAGCACAACATCAAAGTATTCACGATTGTAAGTCTATCGTGCACATGCGGTAATAATTAGTGGTTGCTGATGTATTTTACTGCTAATTATCCCTCTCGCTCGGGGAGTCAGGAGGTACATTTCCAGACAATGTCTTACTCTGCATTTCTTGCCTTTGCGCTGCGTGATGTACACTTTAGCAAATACAGAAACATCCCAATGGCTGACAGACAGAGTGAAATGTACGCTGCTACATCTGATATCGAAGCTTCTGAGGTTGCATTCGAAAGTGACTGCTCAGATTTATCAGATATGGTTGTGGAAACATTTCTAAAGTTTTATTTTGGACACTTACAGTTGTTTTACTGCGTATACAGCAACATTATTTCACAAAGAGCAAAAACCTTGAGGGTCAAAATTATACTCAACAAAAATATAAACGCAACACTTTTGGTTTTGCTCCCAATTTGTATGAGATGAACTCAAAGATCTAAAACTTTTTCCACATACACAATATCACCATTTCCCTCAAATATTGTTCACAAACCAGTCTAAATCTGTGATAGTGAGCACTTCTCCTTTACTGAGATAATCCATCCCACCTCACAGGTGTGCCATATCAAGATGCTGATTAGACACCATGATTAGTGCACAGGTGTGCCTTAGACTGCCCACAATAAAAGGCCACTCTGAAAGGTGCAGTTTTATCACACATCACAATGCCACAGATGTCGCAAGATTTGAGGGAGCATGCAATTGGCATGCTGACAGCAGGAATGTCAACCAGAGCTGTTGCTCGTGTATTGAATGTTCATTTCTCTACCATAAGCCGTCTCCAAAGGCGTTTCAGAGAATTTGGCAGTACATCCAACCAGCCTCACAACTGCAGACCACGTGTAACCACACCAGCCCAGGACCTCCACATTCAGCATGTTCACCTCCAAGATCGTCTGAGACCAGCCACTCGGACAGCTGCTGAAACAACCGGTTTGCATAACCAAAGAATTTCTGCACAAACTGTCAGAAACCGTCTCAGGGAAGCTCATCTGCATGCTCGTCGTCCTCATCGGGGTCTCGACCTGACTCCAGTTCTTGAGTGGGCAAATCAATCAATCAATCAATCAATTTTTTTTATATAGCGCCAAATCACAACAAACAGTTGCCCCAAGGCGCTTTATATTGTAAGGCAAGGCCATACAATAATTATGTAAAACCCCAACGGTCAAAACGACCCCCTGTGAGCAAGCACTTGGCTACAGTGGGAAGGAAAAACTCCCTTTTATCAGGAAGAAACCTCCAGCAGAACCAGGCTCAGGGAGGGGCAGTCTTCTGCTGGGACTGGTTGGGGCTGAGGGAGAGAACCAGGAAAAAGACATGCTGTGGAGGGGAGCAGAGATCGATCACTAATGATTAAATGCAGAGTGGTGCATACAGAGCAAAAAGAGAAAGAAACAGTGCATCATGGGAACCCCCCAGCAGTCTACGTCTATAGCAGCATAACTAAGGGATGGTTCAGGGTCACCTGATCCAGCCCTAACTTGTTGTGTGGGCCGCCAGAAGAGGAGGTACTGCTGGCCAACCACCAGAGGGCGCCCTGTCTGGAGTGCGGGCTCCAGGCACCAGAGGGCGCAGCCGCCTCACAGGAGCAGCCAGGGTGACAGCTGTCACGCATCACCTGCAACAGCTGTTACCAATCATCTGATCGGCAGGAGTATATCAGCAGGACGACGTCTCCACCTCTTTGCCGAGATATCGTTCTACCTGGAAGGTAATATTCTCAGCTGACTGCTTGACAGTAACCTTTTGTGATTTTTGTGAGTGATAGCAGACTTTTTCTCCAACGAGAGGTGGAGGTAGCTTCCCTGCCGTGCAGGTTGCTGGGTGCAAACGCGCCCACGTTTAATTGTGTTCTTGTTCCTCGCCAGCAGTACCAGGTCCGACACACGGAGGCAGTGGCCACCTGGGAGTTCGGGACTTGGCGGCTCCAGTATTCCCGGGGTCTGGTGGTGGAGGAAATCGTGTGGTTCCGGTTCTGATTTGGACAGGCGTCTCCTATCTTCGAGCCTGCCCACACGACACCTTTGTGAATTGACTCTGGTCTATTGTTGTAATCTGTTGTATTTGTTGTGCACATTCACAACAGTAAAGTGTTGTTATTTGACCTGCTCTATTGTCCGTTCATTTGCGCCCCCTGTTGTGGGTCCGTGTACCTACACTTTCCCAACACTAACTATAAGCTTTAGCAAAAAGGAAAGTTTTAAGCCTAATCTTAAAAGTAGAGAGGGTGTCTGTCTCCCTGATCTGAATTGGGAGCTGGTTCCACAGGAGAGGAGCCTGAAAGCTGAAGGCTCTGCCTCCCATTCTACTCTTACAAACCCTAGGAACTACAAGTAAGCCTGCAGTCTGAGAGCGAAGCGCTCTATTGGGGTGATATGGTACTACGAGGTCCCTAAGATAAGATGGGACCTGATTATTCAAAACCTTATAAGTAAGAAGAAGAATTTTAAATTCCATTCTAGAATTAACAGGAAGCCAATGAAGAGAGGCCAATATGGGTGAGATATGCTCTCTCCTTCTAGTCCCCGTCAGTACTCTAGCTGCAGCATTTTGAATTAACTGAAGGCTTTTTAGGGAACTTTTAGGACAACCTGATAATAATGAATTACAATATTCCAGCCTAGAGGAAATAAATGCATGAATTAGTTTTTCAGCATCACTCTGAGACAAGACCTTTCTGATTTTAGAGATATTGCGTAAATGCAAAAAAGCAGTCCTACATATTTGTGTAATATGCGCTTTGAATGACATATCCTGATCAAAAATGACTCCAAGATTTCTCACAGTATTACTAGAGGTCAGGGTAATGCCATCCAGAGTAAGGATCTGGTTAGACACCATGTTTCTAAGATTTGTGGGGCCTAGTACAATAACTTCAGTTTTATCTGAGTTTAAAAGCAGGAAATTAGAGGTCATCCATGTCTTTATGTCTGTAAGACAATCCTGCAGTTTATCTAATTGGTGTGTGTCCTCTGGCTTCATGGATAGATAAAGCTGGGTATCATCTGCGTAACAATGAAAATTTAAGCAATACCGTCTAATAATACTGCCTAAGGGAAGCATGTATAAAGTGAATAAAATTGGTCCTAGCACAGAACCTTGTGGAACTCCATAATTAACTTTAGTCTGTGAAGAAGATTCCCCATTTACATGAACAAATTGTAATCTATTAGACAAATATGATTCAAACCACCGCAGCGCAGTGCCTTTAATACCTATGGCATGCTCTAATCTCCGTAATAAAATTTTATGGTCAACAGTATCAAAAGCAGCACTGAGGTCTAACAGAACAAGCACAGAGATGAGTCCACTGTCCGAGGCCATAAGAAGATCATTTGTAACCTTCACTAATGCTGTTTCTGTACTATGATGAATTCTAAAACCTGACTGAAACTCTTCAAATAGACCATTCCTCTGCAGATGATCAGTTAGCTGTTTTACAACTACCCTTTCAAGAATTTTTGAGAGAAAAGGAAGGTTGGAGATTGGCCTATAATTAGCTAAGATAGCTGGGTCAAGTGATGGCTTTTTAAGTAATGGTTTAATTACTGCCACCTTAAAAGCCTGTGGTACATAGCCAACTAACAAAGATAGATTGATCATATTTAAGATCGAAGCATTAAATAATGGTAGGGCTTCCTTGAGCAGCCTGGTAGGAATGGGGTCTAATAAACATGTTGATGGTTTGGATGAAGTAACTAATGAAAATAACTCAGACAGAACAATCGGAGAGAAAGAGTCTAACCAAATACCGGCATCACTGAAAGCAGCCAAAGATAACGATACGTCTTTGGGATGGTTATGAGTAATTTTTTCTCTAATAGTTAAAATTTTGTTAGCAAAGAAAGTCATGAAGTCATTACTAGTTAAAGTTAATGGAATACTCAGCTCAATAGAGCTCTGACTCTTTGTCAGCCTGGCTACAGTGCTGAAAAGAAACCTGGGGTTGTTCTTATTTTCTTCAATTAGTGATGAGTAGAAAGATGTCCTAGCTTTACGGAGGGCTTTTTTATAGAGCAACAGACTCTTTTTCCAGGCTAAGTGAAGATCATCTAAATTAGTGAGACGCCATTTCCTCTCCAACTTACGGGTTATCTGCTTTAAGCTACGAGTTTGTGAGTTATACCACGGAGTCAGACACTTCTGATTTAAAGCTCTCTTTTTCAGAGGAGCTACAGCATCCAAAGTTGTCTTCAATGAGGATGTAAAACTATTGACGAGATACTCTATCTCCCTTACAGAGTTTAGGTAGCTACTCTGCACTGTGTTGGTATATGGCATTAGAGAACATAAAGAAGGAATCATATCCTTAAACCTAGTTACAGCGCTTTCTGAAAGACTTCTAGTGTAATGAAACTTATTCCCCACTGCTGGGTAGTCCATCAGAGTAAATGTAAATGTTATTAAGAAATGATCAGACAGAAGGGAGTTTTCAGGGAATACTGTTAAGTCTTCTATTTCCATACCATAAGTCAGAATAAGATCTAAGATATGATTAAAGTGGTGGGTGGACTCATTTACTTTTTGAGCAAAGCCAATAGAGTCTAATAATAGATTAAATGCAGTGTTGAGGCTGTCATTCTCAGCATCTGTGTGGATGTTAAAATCGCCCACTATAATTATCTTATCTGAGCTAAGCACTAAGTCAGACAAAAGGTCTGAAAATTCACAGAGAAACTCACAGTAACGACCAGGTGGACGATAGATAATAACAAATAAAACTGGTTTTTGGGACTTCCAATTTGGATGGACAAGAATAAGAGACAAGCTTTCAAATGAATTAAAGCTCTGTCTGGGTTTTTGATTAATTAATAAGCTGGAATGGAAGATTGCTGCTAATCCTCCGCCCCGGCCCGTGCTACGAGCATTCTGACAGTTAGTGTGACTCGGGGGTGTTGACTCATTTAAACTAACATATTCATCCTGCTGTAACCAGGTTTCTGTTAGGCAGAATAAATCAATATGTTGATCAATTATTATATCATTTACCAACAGGGACTTAGAAGAGAGAGACCTAATGTTTAATAGACCACATTTAACTGTTTTAGTCTGTGGTGCAGTTGAAGGTGCTATATTATTTTTTCTTTTTGAATTTTTATGCTTAAATAGATTTTTGCTGGTTATTGGTAGTCTGGGAGCAGGCACCGTCTCTACGGGGATGGGGTAATGAGGGGATGGCAGGGGGAGAGAAGCTGCAGAGAGGTGTGTAAGACTACAACTCTGCTTCCTGGTCCCAACCCTGGATAGTCACGGTTTGGAGGATTTAAGAAAATTGGCCAGATTTCTAGAAATGAGAGCTGCTCCATCCAAAGTGGGATGGATGCCGTCTCTCCTAACAAGACCAGGTTTTCCCCAGAAGCTTTGCCAATTATCTATGAAGCCCACCTCATTTTTTGGACACCACTCAGACAGCCAGCAATTCAAGGAGAACATGCGGCTAAACATGTCACTCCCGGTCTGATTGGGGAGGGGCCCAGAGAAAACTCTGACATTGTTTTTGCAAAGTTACACACCGATTTAATGTTAATTTTAGTGACCTCCGATTGGCGTAACCGGGTGTCATCACTGCCGACGTGAATTACAATCTTACCAAATTTACGCTTAGCCTTAGCCAGCAGTTTCAAATTTCCTTTAATGTCGCCTGCTCTGGCCCCCGGAAGACAATTGACTATGGTTGCTGGTGTCGCTAACTTCACATTTCTCAAAACAGAATCGCCAATAACCAGAGTTTGATCCTCGGCGGGTGTGTCGTCGAGTGGGGAAAAACGGTTAGAGATGTGAACGGGTTGGCGGTGTACACAGGGCTTCTGTTTAGGACTACGCTTCCTCCTCACAGTCACCCAGTCGGCCTGCTTTCCCGGCTGCTCGGGATCTGCCAGAGGGGAACTAACGGCGGCTAAGCTACCTTGGTCCGCACCGACTACAGGGGCCTGGCTAGCTGTAGAATTTTCCACGGTGCGGAGCCGAGTCTCCAATTCCAAATGCTCACATTCGCTGGCGTTTGGCACATTGGAGAGGTGTTCTCTTCACGGATGAATCCCGGTTCACAATGTCCAGGGCAGATGGCAGACAGCGTGTGTGGCGTCGTGTGGGTGAGCGGTTTTCTGATGTCAATGTTGTGGATCGAGTGGACCATGGTGGTGGTGGGGTTATGGTATGGGCAGGCATCTGTCATGGACGAAGAACACAGGTGCATTTTATTGATGGCATTTTGAATGCACAGAGATACCGTGACGAGATCCTGAGGCCCATTGTTGTGCCATACATCCAAGAACATCACCTCATGTTGCAGCAGGATAATGCATGGCCCCATGTTGCAAGGATCTGTACACAATTCTTGGAAGCTGAAAATGTCCCAGTTCTTGCATGGCCGGCATACTCACCGGACATGTCACCCATTGAGCATGTCTGGGATGCTCTGTACCAGCGTATACGACAGCGTGTACCAGTTCCTGCCAATATCCAGCAACTTCACACAGCCATTGAAGAGGAGTGGACCAACATTCCACAGGCCACAATTGACAACCTGATCAACTCTATGCGAAGGAGATGTGTTGCATTGCATGAGGCAAATGGTGTTCACACCAGATACTGACTGGTATCCCCCCCCCAATAAAACAAAACTGCACCTTTCAGAGTGGCCTTTTATTGTGGGCAGTCTAAGGCACACCTGTGCACTAATCATGGTGTCTAATCAGCATCTTGATATGGCACACCTGTGAGGTGGGATGGATTATCTCAGCAAAGGAGAAGTGCTCACTATCACATATTTAGACTGGTTTGTGAACAATATTTGAGGGAAATGGTGATATTGTGTATGTGGAAAAAGTTTTAGGTCTTTGAGTTCATCTCATACAAAATTGGAGCAAAACCAAAAGTGTTGCATTTATATTTTTGTTGAGTATAATAACTATTTTCACACTGTGTGCACACTGGAAGATAAAACTCAGTTATTGACAGTGATGGTCCCATTTGGAACCTCTTTCATGGCATGGACCTGGATATTCTCAGGCTGGCAATTGCATGTGATCTGTGTGTGATGACTTCTTTGATGGTGTGGACTTTGCATATTTAATGTTGGAAATTATTCCAATATTTAATATTTTAGATTAAATTATTCCAGAAGTGGGTGAGTACCCTGTTCAGTTTTTTCCTTTTGTATTTTGTTCACCTCATTGGAGTTGGTAGAGTTTGTTCATTTAACTTTGAGAGAGGAAAACATCCGTATCATCTGATGAAACCTTAAAAAAGTTAATTCTCCACATCTGTAGATCCAAATAGTTTAAGGTTTGTGACCAAGTGTCCATGGAGGACTGTCTTCTATCAGTGAGAAGTTGGATGTCTAGTAACTTCCTACTTTTGAACTTTGATAAGACTGAAATTATGGTTCTTGGTCCAGTGAGACATCAGCATCAGTTTGACCAGCTGGCGCTCAGCCTGGGTTCGTGTGTCATACATCATACGGACAAAATGAGGAACCTTGGGGTAATTTTTGATCCCACGTTGTCTTTTGACCTCCACATCAGGGATGTTACTAGGACTGCTTTTTTCCATCTGAGAAATCTAGCGAGGATCCACCCCATCCTGTCCATGGCTGATGCTGAGACCCTGATTCATGCTTTTGTTTCTTCTAGACTAGATTATTGTAATGTTCTATTTTCAGGGTTACCACAGTCCAGTATTAGGGATCTTCAGCTGGTTCAGAACGCTGCCGGCAGACTTCTGACACGTAGCAGAAGGCTTGAACATATCACACCCATTTTGGCATCTTTGCATTGGCTCCCTGTCTCTGTGAGAGCAGATTTTAAGGTTTTGCTATTGACTTATAAGGTTGTTCATGGACTGGCGCCATCTTATCTGGCTGATCTGGTGGAACTCTATGTGCCGGCCCGGGCTTTGCGGTCGCAGGATGCGGGCCTTCTCTGTGTTCCCAGGGTGAAGAAGAAGTCAGCAGGTCAAAGAGCCTTTTCGTATCGTGCACCCACCCTGTGGAACAGTCTTCCTGCGACTGTGAGGCAGTCTGAGTCCGTGGACATTTTTAAGTCAAGGCTCAAAACCTATTTTTATTTTCTTTCTTATGGATACTTTTTATTTTTATTTGTTTTATTCTTTTACTTCTGTTTTTATTTATGTATTTGAATTTTTTTATTCATTTTTAATTATTTATTCAATTTTACGTTGACTTGTTTTATGTAAGGCGCCTTGAGACGGCTTTTGCTGTGATTTGGTGCATTATAAGCAAATTAAATTAAATTAAATTAAAGAAGAAAAAGTTGCAGTTTCTTTACTGACCGCTTAAAACAGAGAATATTCCCATAGAATGTTTTACGGATACCTCCATTTTGTATTTGGCATGTATACTGCGATTGATTGGTGACAAACCACATCATCCGCCTACTGGAAAGTGTTGCAGAAGTTGTGATCCTCTGGTGTGATCTAGTAATTAAATTATAAAACCCTGCCAAATCTATTCATAACACTCATTTGTCATGCCAGTGCGTGCCTGAGTCTGAGAGTATAATGGGTGGGGCTGATTATTATTATTTTATTTATTTATTTATTTATTTATTTATTGAGTCCAGAATTTATTCATCAACCTCTGTCAAAGCCATTTACAGATGTCAATCCCAACTCACCTGTCTGCTGATTAAAGATCACGAGTCATGTCTGTTGTTGGGGCAAGAAAAGAGAATCATCTGCTGTTTCACAGTGTGCAGATATTAGTTCCTTGTTAACGTGCCTATGCGTTCTATGCAATCCTTATGAAAAAACATTCATTCCGCACCATGGGTGTTATGTGTGGCTGCCTTTACTTGAGTAGGTTTCTCAAGTAGGAATTTTCACTTTTACTTGAGTCATTTTTAACAGTTGTATTTCTATCCACTTCTGGTAAAAATCCCTCTGTCAGTGAAAACCTGGATACTCCAATTTGAGACCACTTACCCTGCAGCCTCTCTGGTGGGGAGGCTTCAATGAAAAGTATGTTTTCATAAATTGCTACAAAATGTAACCAAATACCTTGCCAAAAGACACCTTCCATCTTCATCAGCGGTGCAGCAGATCGCGCCTGCAGAATCACTTGTTGCTGGGTGGATTTGTCTGATAGAATATAATAAAGGAGAGCAGATAAAAGTGAGAACTGACTACTTGTTATGCCATATCCTGGAATAGCACTGAGCAGGTCCATTTTAATTAGTAATTTAAAACCAAATGTAAAAATCCAATCCATGCAATGAACTGGTTTCTCACATACAGTTCCCTTCAAAAATATGGGCATTTCACACATTTTAATTTGTTTATGGCATTTCAAATACAAAAAGTAAATCAGGCTTCTCAATATAAAAAAATGGAAAATCATCTTCCTTAAACTCAAACTGAAAACACATCTCTACAATTTGATACAAATTAATTAAAAACATAAAAACCAAGATGATGGGTTGCATAAGTAATGGAACACTTTGGTATAATACCTGTAAATAATCAGTTTTCTTGCTAGTTTTCTTCAGACAAGTCAGGGGATGGATACATTAACACTTCAAAGTCACTGTATATGTCTTGGACCTTATCAATTATGAAGAAATGCAAACTGTATGGCACTCTATTGTAAATCTGTATGGAGTAGACAGTTCTCAAAAACTGAGTGACTGTGCAAGAAGAAGAGTGAGGAAAGCAACCAAGACACCCAGACAACCCAGAAGAAGTTATAGGCTTCTCTGGCTGTGATTAGAGAAATTGGGCATAGTGCACATTTCGCATTTTGTATCCCCAGTTATACAGCTTCATGATGAAGTGGTACACAGGAGGATTTTCTTTCACCAAAACATCAGATCTAGGCTTGCGTCTCAGATGTACCTTCTGGAAAACTGTAGCTAAACTTTCAGGTCTTCTTGTTTTAAGAATATCCTCCTCTACACCACTTCATAATGAACCTGTGTAACTGGGGATACAAAATGCAAAACATGCAGTATGCACAATTTCCCCAATTACAGCCACAGAAGCCAATAACTTCTTCCGGGTTCTCTGGGTGTCTTGGTGGCTTTTCGCACTCTTTGTCTTCTTGCACAGTCACTCAGTTTTTGAGAACTGTCTACTCCACACAGATTTACCATAGAGTAAATACTGTTTGTATTTTTCAAAACCAATATAAATAAAGTCCAAGACATATTCAGTGACTTGGAAATGTTCATGTATCCATCCCCTGACTTGTCTGAAGAAACCTGGCAATAAAACTGATTGTTTACAAGTATTATATGAAAGTGTTCCATTACTTATGCAACCCATCCTCTTGGATTTTATGCTTTAAATTAATTAATATTAAATTAATTTACTTTTTGCATTTGAAATGGCATAAAAAATTAAAATGTGTGAAACACCAAGGGGCCCAATACTTTTGGAGGGCACTGTAGGTCTTTTCACTCATCAAGAATATGAACGTCATGGTAATTTTGGGCTTTTAATGATGCCATTGAACTGTTCTTTTGCCAGAGTGGAATGATTGTACAGCATACATCATTAATTACTTTTAAAAATATGATTTGGGTGGAATTTATTTCAGATGTTCTCTAATCCACACAGGGTCAAAATTATACATACAAGCTCAAATATATACAGGGTGTCCCAAAAAAGTGCCACAAACTCCTTCGACTCTAATTCTGCAGCAGCTAATCTGAATTCTCTTTTTTTTCTTTTCCGACATCAGATATATGTGAGGAATGGTTTCTGATGTAGTTTGAGATTAATTCATTGAGGATGCTGCTTACAATTGAGCAAGAAGGGAAACTGGTGGAATTCTACTTTGAAACCAAATCCATCACGCACATATTGAGCACTTCTTGTGAATGCCATACAAACCCGGGTGAAATTAGAAATGAACACCAGGGATAAAATTATCTGAGATATGCTTCAAGATGACATGTGACAGATATCAGTATCCAAAAGTGTATAGATTTTCTATGGCTTTAGTTTTGTGGCATTGTTTTTAGGACACCCTGTACGTACATTCACTTAAATCTTTTAATAAGTGGCGCTGAAGATTCTACAGTGTCTTAACATGACAAGGCCAAGATCTATTAACTACTCATTAGTGATCATGACTGAATACAAGTGGTAGTTTTTCTTTGCCAGCATAAAAAGGACATGTCTGACAGCATTCACTGGACTGATCAAAACTCAGAACAATGGGAAAGTCTCACTATGAACAAAGATGACTGTATTTAAAAATTCTGAATCAAACAATTTCAAATGAGCATATTGGTTCAGTTAGTGCATCACTATTGCATATTTAAAAAGAACTATCATTGACCAAAGTGACATACAAAGACTAGGTCAGATAAAATAAGCTATGAAAGATTTTAAAAAAACAACCATAAATTGTTTTGGGCAACATTTCAATTTGATCAGAAAGAACTGTGCTGTTCTTCACAGTAAAATTATCAGTAACTCACCCATTATGAAGGTTGTAACCGTGTTATTCTTGTAACACACAGCCGAGTCATACATCGCCGCCTGCACAGACATGCAAATTTTTAGTGCATTCTGGATGATGAAGTTCATTTTACAAAATTCATTTTGATTACAGGCATCCCTGCACTCATTCTACATCCTAGGATATTTTACTTGGTTTGCCAAAATTAGTCAGTGGGTCAATGCTTTATTAAATTGAAGGCAATTTGATCAAAAGTTGCTTTTTTGTTGTTAGTGTAATTAATTTCTTGTGATTTGTAGTTCAATAGGGCAGCACAGTCTTGTCTGAACCCCTGCATGATATTGCGGGATTTGAGCACTTCCAGGGACAGCCTGTCAGTGGGCAACACAAACATAGCATCACTTCACACAGAAAGATGGTGTACTGTTTTGTTTTTGGCTTCAATCACCGAAGCAGTCATGAAAATTTCAGTTTTTTTGAAGACCAGGCAAATGGGAGAGGTTGACAGTAAGTTTTGCGAGATTTAATGTGAATAATGATAAAGGGGCTTTCTCCTGGAAGTACAATTTTTGCATCATATGCTCTTTCATTTAACACCTTTATTTCCCACTCTCAAACAAGACTACAGTGCCCAATTGGTTTAGTCAGTTTAGTTAAGTCTCATGTTGCCATTACCATGAGTGAGCCAAGTTTCATGTTCCCAGTACCATAAGTAAGAAGTGTACTGCGTTTGATGTCTTCCGCCACATCTGTTTCTGCATGTCTAAAATTAGAACCACCTGCTTTGGGCAGAATGCAAAAAAGACAAAACTTCTCCATGCGTGCATGTCTGTGTAAATTTGATCACGGAGAAACTGGGAAGAGCTAACATTTGCCATTTAGTATGCTTATGTCTACTGGGTCAAGGATGAATGCCGCCAAAATGGAATTTTAATAGGATGAATATTTTTAGAGAAGCTACGGGTATTAGCTAACACTGCTAACTACATTCTGGACTACATGACATTCCAGCAGGGGGCAGTAAATCATCTTTATATTAAATATACAGACTGGCTGCAAATGACAAAATAGAAGTAAGAATAAAATAACTAACTAAATAAATAAATAAATAATCAATATTATAATAGCCAAGTGGCCTCTGTGTGCATGTGTCATGTGTATGGCTTCGATCATGCAGAAACCGAGGAGCGCTGACATTTGCTGTTTGGTATGCTTCTGTTTTTTGGGTCAAGGATGAACGCTGCAAAAAGGGAAAGTTGACAAGAAAAATATTTTTGGAGAAATGAGCAATTATAGCTAACCAGTAAACAATGGACATTGTGCTGCAATGCACCACAAGAGTTCGGGGTTTGGTGATTTTACCTGTTGTTATTGTGGTTCATGTTAGTTTAACAGTGTTGTTAGTATTATTGATTTATTGTGTTTTTGTAGTTCAATTGGTTTAGTTAGTTTAGTTAATTTCCATGTTGGCACCATGACTGAAATGTGTATTGCATTTGATGTCTTCCACCACCGTCTCTGTTTGTGTCTAAAAATAGAAGCACTTGCTTGTGGCAGAATGTGGAAAAGACAAAAAGCCATCTGTGCATGTGTAACTTCAATCATGGAGAAACTGAGGACAACTGGCATTTGCCGTTTGGTATGCTTATGGATTTGGGTCAAGGATGAATGATGCCAAAACGGACCAGTGATAGGACTAATATTTATGAAGAAGCTATGGATATTAGCTAACAACACTGAACAATGGACTCTGCTAACTACATTCTGGACTCACACTCCATTCCAGCAGGGGGGTTGTAAAACATCTTTCTATTAAAAATGTGAGTGTGTGATTTTATTGAGTAAATTCAATGTAATAACATAATATAATTGTAAATATGTTAAAAATACATGGATGAAAGTGAAAAAACGTATTTCCATTGAGGTCCATTTAAAAATCAAACGGCAAAATAGAAGTAAAACATAATAATAGTAAGTCCCTTTGGCTGCTCCCTTGTTTGCACTCGGGGTTGCCACAGCAAATCCAAGGTGGATCTGCATGTTGAATTGGCACAGGTTTTACGCCAGATACCCTTCCTGACGCAACTCCACATTACATGGAGAAATGTGGCAGGGGTGGGATTTGAACCCGGAACCTTCTGCACTGAAACCAAGCGCATTAACCACTTGGCATAATAATAATGATTATAATAATAATAACTGATAATAACAAATAATGAAAAAGATAATAATAATAATAATAGTGTGTATGTGATAACAAGAACCTAAACAATTTATAAATACATTAAGACAGTAAATTAACATGAGAAATTACATAATTAACAGAAAAAAATTAAAATTGTTGAGGTCTAGATATCTGAAAACATTCTGAAATCCCACATCATTCAAACTAATTATACAAGGTTTGCTTAATTTATTACCACTCTTCAAAAATGTCAGCTACCTATTTTATAAACACTGACCGATCTAGAGTCTGTGGATCCCCACTGGCAACATGCTAGTGTATATATATATATATATATATATATATATATATATATATATATATACACAGCGATTCACGTTTTTTTTTTTTTTTTTACATTTTACGTTCACGCCTTATTCCAAAACAGAGTAAATTTATTTTTTTCCTCAAAAGTCTACTCACAACACCCCAAAATGACAAATTTTGGTGAAATAGGTTCTAGGGCTTAAGGGGTTAATAAAGGGAGAGAATAACCCTCCTATTTTCTGATGCAGTACATTTCTATCAGCTTTACAGTTCAACTGTGAGTGGTACCTGTTCCTCAGGTGTGTAGCCCATTTTTCGGAGCCTGCAATAAGCTTTGTGCCTCTCCATGGTCCTAACAGGGACTCTGTGGTTGATGTCGTAGGGACACTGTTCCATTTCTTCCTGAAAAAGATTGACAAAAAGAAAAAGCTGAATGACACCAGCTCTGAACTTGTCAGAAATGATAAGTGGGGAAAAAAAACTAATGTTAACTAGCTCTGTGTATTTATCGATGAGTAACAAATACATGAGTGAACAAAATCTCAAATTTCCAAAATTTTAATCCACACTAGATGGGACAAAAATAATAAAAATTTATTCAATCATTCATTTTCTAGACCCGGCTACTCCAATTTAGTGTCACGGGGAGCTGGAGCCTATCCCAGAAGTTAATGGGTGACAGAGAAGTGGTAGACCCTGGACAAGACACCTGTTTATCACAGACAGACATATTCACACCCACAGTCAATTTAAAGTTTACAATTCATCTAATCCTCATGTCTTTGGAAGTGGGTAGAAGCAGGAGCACCCGGAACCCACACGAACACGGAGAGACCATGCAAACTCCACAGAAACACGTCCAGCCAGGAATTTCAATTTCAACTTATTTTCATTTATACAGCGCCAAATCACAACAGAGTTGCCTCAAGGCGCTTCACACAAGTAAGATCTAACCTTACTAACCCCCAGAGCAACAGTAGTAAGCAAAAACTCCCTCTGAGGAAGAAACCTCAAGCAGACCAGACTCAAAGGGGTGACCCTCTGCTTAGGCTACAGACATAAATTACAGAACAGTTCACAAAACAAATATACAGGAAATGCTGTTGGTAAACAGGACAGGAGGCTCTCCAGCACAAATACCACAACCAACGCTGGATGGAGCTGCACCTCAAACAGAGAGAAAAAACTGAATCAGGCATCAGAAAGACAAGAAATACAGTATAATGTATCAGCATTAAACAAGAAAAACAGGAAATACTAAGGTGATTGCCGGCCACTAGCCCTAAGCTTCACTAAAAGACCCAGAATTTAGGTAAAGTTGAGTGTGCCACTCCGTTTCCTAATAAAATTTATTAAAAGAGTAAAAAGCGTAGAACTATACTATACCAATATGCTAGCCATATGAAAGGGAAAATAAGTGCGTCTTAAATCTGGACTTGAAAGTCTCCACAGAATCTGACTGTTTTATTGACGTAGGGAGATCATTCCACAGAACAGGGGCACGACAAGAGAAAGCTCTATGACCCACAGACTTCTTAAGAAGCAATCCCATGACTTTCTAGCTATGAGGCAGCAGTGCAAACCACTATTCCACCATGACACTGTTTTTAAAATTTATTTATGTATTTATTAAACAAAACAAACCTATACCAACCAGTGTTTCCTCTACCATTACCACAGAGATGCGGTACTTTTAAGCCAATTTGGACTCCAAAGATGAAGCTGAAGCTGTTATTAACTCACCATTAGAGGCAGCAATAGTAATGGAACTAAAATGATGGTTAAAGTGCAGAATTGCAAGTTTAAAAGGTAAAAAAAGAGGATCTGATAGAGAGGTAAGTTCCGCCTAACTTGCTCCTAGGATTTATTACCTTGTGAGCGATGGGATAAATTGCACATATTTAGCGGTTGTATATCAAATGTTCATAAAATGCTTAATATTTGGACTTTGGTGATGTGACAAATGATGCCATGAGAGCAAAGTGTGTCTAAGATTATGTGAGCAATGTATACAAAAGTAAATCCATAACACGGTAAGGGTGCAGGTCTTTAGAAATGAAACAGGTGTTGGATGTACTTATTCTTTTTGCATGTTCAAAATTGGCTGGAAATTTCTTGAAGTGAAGCAGAATAAAATAATTCAAGATTTGTAATGTTTTTTTCTACTGTAAGAGCCACAACTTGAGACAATTTAATTGAAATATGATGCTTAACTAACTATTAGAATGTTAAAAACACATTAATATTGGATGGATGTAACTTTTGCTGCTCTGTTCAAAAATCTATCTTTAATCTGCCCTGCAACAGACTGGCATCCTGTCCAGGGTGACTACTGGGATAGGCACTATCCCCCCCCCCCCCCCCCCCCACACACACACAGCATGGTCCTTAATTGGAGTAAGCAGTACAATATGAGTGAGTATCTGTAATCTGAGCGCTGCGTCAGACACTTTAACAACCTGAGATAGTGTCAATGTAAACTTTTTTCATTAGATGTTTGTCATCTGTGTCAGATGAATTTACTCTGCAGCATGTTTATTTATTTTTTGACTAGTCGTGCAATTTTTTGGGGTCAGCTCCCTTTTCATCACAACAGTACGGTAGAGAGAATGTATTACTGCCCCTGCTGCGCCGATTCTCTGGCCAATCTCACGCTCCATGGTCCCCTCACTCGTCACTGTTGTGAAGAAAAGGGAGCTGTCTTCCTAAACGTGCAGTCATTAAACGCAAATGTGGTTCAGTATGTGTTGGTTTTAGGTTCCTAGTTTACAAGAAAAATCTAAGTAAACCAATTGTATTTATTCTTCTAAATGTTCTGGACAGAGAGGTGCGGGCTGGCCTACACTCGAGTAGCCTTGACAGATCTATGCTCACACACCAGGCAGGAGAAGGAGGAACATTATTATACGTGGCACGTGCAGGTCATATCGGCAGGCATACCGTGCCAGATCCACCTCGAGGTTCCCTCGTATGCGCTCAAATCGTTTGGGATACCGTTTTGACGCCATCAGAATATGTCAATTGTCGTCGGATGGTCCTTAGATTGCACATGGACCGGCAATGGATAGGTGTCCCATCTCGACGGCGCCTGGAGAGTTTTGAACATGTGCATCACACTCGGGGCCGCCGGCCGATCTGAACCAACTGCGTGGACTTTCGCATGCTGTCAAAACATTTTGGAACTGAAAACCGACACTTTTCAGATGTGCGCTGATTCACCATTCTGACGCTATTCTGCATGATTCCAGCTATGTGTGACAGGGTATTACATTTGAATGCCTTTGGTTAAAGCATTTCATGCTCGTTTGCATTTCTTTTGCACTCTTCACCCTCATGACGCCATTTTCATTCTTTACAACCGGCGAGTCAAACCAGAACCACACCAAGCGCACAGGGGATGCTGAGACCCTGCAACCCTCTGTGTAGCATGCAATGGATCGAGCTAAGAAACAGCATGGCTTCAAATCGCCAGTTGTCACCTTTCTTGGTATATGAACACTCCAAATTTTCCTTGGAGCTTGACTTGGTCAGAGAATAGCTGATTGACAACACGTTTTCCCTTCATGTCGGGAAAATGGAAACAATTCTTTTTGGTTCAAAGCATAATTTATGGAAACAAAATACCATACAGGTGCAATGTGTGGGTGATACTTTAAAATGCCAACCAAAGGTTAAATTCATAGGTGCCACTCTTGACCAGTCTCTCTCTGGAGATGACATGGCTATAGATGTTATTACCAAGGCAAATGTGAAGTTAAAATTCCTCTACAGGAAACATGGAATGTCGATAATAGAACCAAGAGGATGCTTGCATCTGCCTTGATTCATTGTCACTTCGACTATGTTAGCACTTCATGGTACAGTGGTTTAATCAAGAAATACAAAACTAGTTTACAGTGTACTCAAAATAAGGTCATTAGGTTTCTTTTAAAAGCACCACCAACAACCCATATTGGCGCTCACAAATTTCAACTGGTGAGGATGTTACCCGTGCTGTGTGTTAACCAACTTAAATTAAACCTTGTTCATAACATTGCAAATAATAAAGCACCAAATTATGTTTCAGCTTATTTTAAACCAATACACAATTGACATTAAATCGGAACTCTAGAGAGTAGCACATCTCTCCAAATATCTTTTGTAAAGTGTCACTGTAAATCCTCATTTTGTTATACTAATATAGTATTATGGAACAGACTACCAGGGGCCTGTACTACGAAGCAGGGTTACTGGCTTATCAGGGTAACTTCGGGAGTAAGTTGATGACGTGTGGAGTAACTTCCCGGTTAACCCGTACTACGAAAGGTGGATAGGTTTTGATCGAGGTATGCTGCCATGGCAATTTATGCTGTGTGCCAAACCTGCTCCGAGCAGGTTATGTTCTCGGTTAGCTTGAGGTTTTCGCTTAACCACTCCCTTTATAAGTACCGTCCATCCACCTTCAATCACTCCGAAGACAATGCCGGCCTACCTGGATGATCCGTTTGATATTGGGGCACAAATTGTGAGGGGCTCTCTTCGCAGGGTGAGGGTTTTTAAAGACCGCCAGAATCCGCTGACATACCCGGACGATATTCTCTATGAAAGATATAGATTCTCAGCCGAGGGAATTCGTTATCTTTGTCAGCTGATCGGGCCAGAAGTCTGTAACATCACCCATCGTACACTGTAAAAAAAAGACTGTTGTTTTTACAGGAAAACACTGGCAGCTGTGGTTACCAGGGAATTCCTGTAAAAAATACAGCAGCTAAATGTACAAAAAAAGAGAGCTCTTGTTTGTAGATTTAACAGTGCTTTTAATGTGAGTCAGCCGTGGTTCATTCACTGTAAAGCCATATACATATTATGTCTGTAATGTTATCTACTGTGCTGCTGTATGTTTTACAGGAATTCCCTGGTAACCACAGCTGCCAGCGTTTTCCTGTACAAAAAAGTCATTTTTTACAGTGTAGCAATGCCCCGACGATCGAGCAGATAATGTGCCTTGTGCCTATTTTGCCAGTGGACAATTTATGTATTCCATTGATGATGCTGAACATCTGAGCAAGAATACTGTATGTCGTATGATTCGCAAGGTAGTATTTGCTCTATCTAAACTGTTGGATGCATTTGTCGTTTTCCCTGCCCATTTATCCGCAATGCAAATCAAAGAAGGGTTTTATGCAATTGCGGGTAATTACTAATATCAAAATAGGTCTAATGCATGTCCATTAATTAGGCAAAGTGGGGCTTATCAAGCTATGAATATAAACCTACCGTTCTGAAGGATGTTTTTATATTTCATCTTCACCTGCTGCCAGGTGCGTTTGGCACTGCTATTGCATCTGAAATATTGACAGGATTAGGAATAGCAATCATACAGTCAAGGTAGCCTATTTAGGAAACATTAAATTAACCTAACATTTATTAGTAGGCTTATGCCCACTTCTGAATCATGTTGCATGTGGGCGTAATTAATGAAAGGAGGTCATTTTTTTACACATATTAGACATTCCACAGGTTAATCATCTGTAACAGATTTGGGGAACAATTGAACTGTACGTACGCATTTACCCGATCAGCAATACGTTGCCAACAAGCCTGTCTTGCTTTATTGGCAGACGATGTGTTCGATTTCCCCCTTAACATTAATTTAAATTCCTCGTAGCTCCGCATACTAATCGTGCATTCTTCTTCGGTAAAGTAAGGTGACCGCGCCATCATTGAAAAATGGTGACGTGTGCTGCAACCTGCCCCTTTTATGTGAATGCGCACAAACTCCAATTAGGTTAACACAGGTTAAACAAATCAACATCTTATTCAGCGTGGTAGTACAGATTAACACCACTTGAGGAAACCAGGTTTTGTCAACCCCGGTTTAGGAGGTTGACCCTGGGTTACATCTGAGTAAGTTAACCCCGCTTCGTAGTACAGGCCCTAGGTCATGTTCAAAGTCAAAAGGGAAAACCCCAGTTCAAAACAGTAGTTAAACAATTTTTTTCAATTAATTTTCTTGTCAGGAGTCTTCTTTTATATGTTACTAATCTTTTTAGGATGTCATGTATTTTAGATATAAACACTCTTTTTAAAGAATATTTACCTCCGCTAAGGAGGTTATGTTTTCAGTCACGTTTGTTTGTTTGTCTGTCAGCAGGATAACTCAAAAAGTTTTGAATGGATTTTGATGAAATTTTGTGGAGTGGTTGGAAATGACAAGAGGAACAAGTGATTAAATTTTAGTGGTGATCCGGATCATGATCTGGATCCCGATGCTAACGAGTTAGCATGTCTATGGCATTTTCAATGTTAAAAGTTAGCATTAAGCAGTTGCAGCTGTCATCACGTTCGGGTGCATGTGTTTTCAAATTGTAATATTTCTTAAATTTATTTTTGTTTATATATTAATAATCTAATGATTATTATATACAATTTTAGAGAAAGAGACAAAAAGAAATAGATCACTGTGCCAAGGAGGGAATCTCTTTAGGGTCAGTGACCCTATGGCCTTGTTCAAAGAAGTGTTTCATAAATGTTAAAAAATTCATATATTTGCAGTTTAGTTGAATAATAAATTAAATTTTGTCTCTTATTTGTTTTTGTCTATAAGCACATGCAATATCAATATCAGTGCTCAGATGACAGTAGCTTCTGGGAAAGGCGCAAGTTGCAATAAACTGTGATGCCAAGCTCTAAGGATACATGCTATCCAGTCACAGCAGATGAAACTTTTTTACTACTGAGCAAACATCATTGTTAGACTTTTTTAGGTTCAATGATTCCACGGCGTGTAGATATTATGGCGTCAGTGACCCCATGGCCTTGGTGGAGGTTTGCACTCTGAGTGCTTCTAGTTTTGATCTTTTTAACTTGTTATTGTAACATGTCACTGATATGCTGTTATTGAGTTTTGTCTACATTGTACCCATGTTAGGTACGTTATCCAAGGACCACGGTGGAAATAAGTGCTAATAGCTTTGTGTTACCCTTTAAAATCAATCAAATTGACTCTCGTGATGACGATTCGGTGGGTGTGGGTGTTAACATTAGAAAGAAAGAAAACCTAACCCACACATCATAATAATAATGATTACATCATTGTATGTTGTACCTACATTGTATCTATGTTTTGTTTTGTTTCCAGTTTCCACACTTCAGAAACGTTGCAGTATCCACGTGAAAAACATGCAGTACATAAATTACGAAATTAAGATGAATATTACATACAGTACATAACACAATGTTCCTCCACAGATTTATGGGGCGACAATCACACAACAGACTTTATTAAATCTCTTTAGCTGTTACCTGCTTATTGTAGTCCACTGACCATCCGAGCATCTGGAAAGCATCGACGAGCTGTTTTCTGCAGTTTTCAGTGAACTCTGCCAGCTCATTGAGACAGTTTATTCGCTCCTGAAGTGTTGATGTTTCTAATGACTGTGCCATTTTATTCTTATTATATCTTATTATATCTCGATGAAATCAACACTTTAGCTCTTTACCCTTTCAGTGACCCTTCCTCATTGCTTTCTTCATCTCATGTTTTAAGCTAACCGCGATTGGCAACACATGCTGTATGTATCGCCCCCTACTGCTTTGGAGTAAAAGTCTCTCTCTCTCTCTCTCTCTCTCTCTCTCTCTCTCTCTCTCTCTCTCTCTCTCTCTCTCTCTCAATCTCAGAGAGATGAATTTCATCCCATGTTTTTAAGACCTTGTCTACACTGAAACTGAATTTCTGCTATTCAATCTTTTTCTTTGTCATTTTCAAAAAGTGTTCTGGATTACAAGGAGGCTGATAGGGTTGCCAACCGTCCCTTGAAAAACGGAATCGTCCCTTATTTGGAAATAAAAGTGTGCGTTCCGTTGTCCCGTATTTCTGTGAGAATCAAAAAGTCTGTAAAATGTCAATGGAATTGACTGGCGCTTTATATGGAAACTTACGGTAAATTTGATCCCAGCCTCTCTCCTGCTTTTCACCAATGAGCTGACAGACACGAGTTGACAATACAGAATCACTCTTATCTCATTGGTCGAGGGACATCTGCTCGCAAGAAGATACCGACGTCATGAGCCGACGACAGTCGCTGGACGACAATAACAAAACAGCATGGCTGATATCGATACAGACACCGACACTGGCACTACAGATATGTCTACGGACAGCAATGTCTGTAACGTCGTTACTACTCCTCCTAAAAAAACAAAAAAAAAATACAGGGGCGAATGAGAAAAGGAAAATGGCTGGGTGGAAAAGGTGCGCGACAACAGCTATAAGTATTTTAAGTATTGTTTACTTTTCAGACTTTATTTTTTGCACTTTTTATTACACTAAATGTGTAAATATGCACTGTTACATTGTTTTGCACTGTTACATTGTTTTGGATGATGCAAATTTTCAATTGTTTTTTGTTAATTTATACAATTTTAAGTTAAGGAATAGCACTAGAGAGATTTTTAAATATTTTTTTTAATTTTATGCTTTGAAGCAGGACAGAATGCTCTTATTGAAATAGTGAGTGAAAATTTATTTTGCACTAACAATAAATTGCTAAATAATTTGTTTTCCACGTGTTCATATCAGAACAAATGCATGTATGCATCTACTTAAATTCAGGGTCAAGTCAACAGTCAAATGGTTAAAAATCATTTCACACAGACGCTGGGAAGGGTGAAGGCAATGGTCGGTCGGCCCTGGCAGTGAGGTGTCCCTTATTTATTTTTCAGAGAGTTGGCAACCCTAGAGGCTGACGCGATAGAAAAATGAAGAGAATGTCTGGTTATTACAAGGCTTTAAATCCTCGAGATGAAGCTATTTATCGTGATAGATGTATAGCAGTTGGTTCAGTGGATCCGTATCTTATACCAGATAGTGAGTTTAGTGTTAATGTAACGAACTGGCCGACCGTGTCACACTGCGATATTGTGAACTAGGAAGCTGCCGACCAGGTCAGCCTCGCCGGCCTCCTGCAGAGCATCACAGCGGAGCTCTGAAAGCGGAGGTCGTCTTGAAGTCCTGAGCGATTTCTCTCACCAGGCGCTGGAAGGGCAGCTTGTGGATCAGCAGCTCGGTGCTCGAGGACCACAATGTAAATAAGCATCCGTATTGGAAGCGTTCTTGTGTTATCCTCTGCAGTATTTTTATGTATTGTTACATAATTTTATTGCGAAATAAAATAAAATTCTGGGAGCAGTGGATTTCTGTTAGCGACGGATCTCTCACAGCGCCACGGTGCCATGAGGCTTCTTCACACAGACGTTGAAACTTCTGCAATTGTTCGCCAAATGCACGAAGTGTAATCACAGCGGCCACCACGTCGTAATCCAGAATGGCCACGGGACACAAAATGACGTGACCGATACGTCACATGAAAACCCTCTATAAGAAATCAGGAAAAATAATTGTGGCAGTCAGTAACGGTTACTTTTTTAGACCAAGCAGAGGGAAAAAAATATGGACTCACTCAATTCTGAGGAATAAATTATGGAATCACCCTGTAAATTTTCATCCCCAAAACTAACACCTACATCAAATCACATCTGCTCCTTAGTCTGCATCTAAAAAGGAGTGATCACATCTTGGAGAGCTGTTGCACCAAGTGGACTGACATGAATCATGGCTCCAACACGAGAGATGTCAATTGAAACAAAGGAGAGGATTATCAAACTCTTAAAAGATGGTAAATCATCACGCAATGTTGCAAAAGATGTTGGTTGTTCACAGTCAGCTGTGTCTAAACTTTGGACCAAATACAAACAACATGGGAAGGTTGTTAAAGGCAAACATACTGGTAGACCAAGGAAGACATCAAAGCGTCAAGACAGAAAACTTAAAGCAATATGTCTCAAAAATCGAAAATGCACAACAAAACAAATGAGGAATGAATGGGAGGAAACTGGAGTCAACGTCTGTGACTGAACTGTAAGAAACCGCCTAAAGGAAATGGGATTTACATACAGAAACATCATTAACACCCAAACAGAAAAAAAGAAGGTTACAATGGGCTAAGGAAAAGCAATTGTGGACTGCGGATGAGATGAAAGTCATATTCAGTGATGAATCTCGAATCTGCATTGGGCAAGGTGATGATGCTGAAACTTTTGTTTGGTGCCGTTCCAATGAGATTTATGAAAATGACTGCCTGAAGAGAACATGTAAATTTCCACAGTCATTGATGATATGGGGCTGCATGTCAGGTAAAGGCACTGGGGAGATGGCTGTCATTACATCATCAATAAATGCATGTTTACGTTGATATTTTGGACACTTTTCTTATCCCATCAATTGAAAGGATGTTTGGGGATGATGAAATCATTTTTCAAGATGATAATGCATCTTGCCATAGAGCAAAAACTGTGAAAACATTCCTTGCAAAAAGACACATAGGGTCAATGTCATGGCCTGCAAGTAGTCCGGATCTTAATCCAATTGAAAATCTTTGGTGGAAGTTGAAGAAAATGGTCCATGACAAGGCTCCAACTTGCAAAGCTGATCTGGCATCAGCAATCAGAGAAAGTTGGAGCCAGATTGATGAAGAGTACTGTTTGTCACTCATTACGTCCATGCCTCAGAGACTGCAAGCTGTTATAAAAGCCAGAGGTGGTGCAACAAAATACTAGTGATGTGTTGGAGTGTTCTTTTGTTTTTCATGATTCCATAATTTTTTCCTCAGAATTGAGTGATTCCATATTTTTTGCCCTCTGCTTGGTCTAAAAAAGTAACCGTTACTGACTGCCACAATTATTTTTCCTGATTTCTTATAGTGTTTCTTAAAGCCACAAAGTTGCCATTTGAAATGACTTTAGTTTTGTGTCATGTCTGTGATCTGCTTTTTTCCTACAAAATTAAACTGAATGAACATCCTCCGAGGCCAGTGATTCCATAATTTTTGCCAGGGGTTGTAGTTAACAGACTGAAGCTGTGGAGTGTGTGTTGCTGACGTTTGGAAATAAAGTCCAAGTTCAAGTGAAAAGCTGCGTTGTGCATGCAAGTCTGTCGGCCTCCATAGTATGTGGTGAGTGCCGTAATCCGTACTGCCTAAGTACGGATTTGGTTAATTCAATAGTAATTGAATGAAAATGTGTTGCTTTGAATCCATACTGAGGCAGTACTCACAGCGTGCGTCATCTGTACTGCTGGTGAATCCGCAGCCTGCAGCGAAAGTTCTGCATGCACTAAAACCTCTACGGCGTGTCTGCGTGCTCCTAAATTCGTACTGAGGCAGTACTTACGACGTACGGATCTCCAAATTTAGCCCATGTTTTTGCAAGTAGACTGCACGCACGTGTAAGTACGGTGGGTTGTGACCACGGCTTAAGACACTTGTGGCATTTCCAGATTTATGTGATTAGACAAATATTCCACCCATAAAAGAAAATAAACTACACTACAAATTACACAAAATGAGTGTAACGTGACATTCAGTAATAATAAGGCGCCTTTCATTAATAAAAATCTCAAAGTACTACAGGAAAAAATAAAACCAAGGATAAATAAGAGAATAAAAACATAAAATCTTAAGATTAAAAACACTCACCAGTATGTAAACCAAAATAAAATAGAATAAAAAGACTAAGATGCAACACATTAAAATGACTGAGACTTGTGAGAGGCCTGTCTAAACAGGTATGTCTAGATACTTTTTTTTAAAAGCTTCCACAGTTTGCGGAGCCCTCAGATGGTCAGGGAGAGAGTTCCAAATATGGGGCAGCTGAACAGAAGGCCCTGTCTGCTATGGTATGAAGTTTGCTGCGAGGGAGACGGAGAAGATTAGTGGTGTATGAATGGAGGGAACGGGAGGGTGTGTGGGGAATGATGAGGTCTTTGAGGTGAGCGGGGGGCATTGCCATGGATGCATTGGTGGGTGATGAGAGCAATCTTAAAATGGATTCTGTAGGTGATTGGGAGTGTGTGAAGATTATGGAGAATAGGTGTAATGTGCTCCTGTTTACCTACTCTAATCAGAATTCTAGCTGCACTGTTTTGAATGTACTGGAGCCTTTGAAAGTTGAGATCCCAAAGAGCAGAGAGTTGTAGTAGTCAAGCCTAGAGGAGACAAAGGCATGGATGAGTTTTTCAGCATCAATGATGACATCGTAGTGCGGTGAGTGTAGTTTCAAGTTGTTGAAATGGTTCCGTTTTTGCTGTCCAAATATCCATGAGTGGAAGTGAAAAGAAGTGAAGTCTGTGTGGCATAAAGAACTACCTGAGGAGCACCAGTAGGCACAGACAAACCAGTGACCTAGTGTAATTCCTGGCAATTATCCTTCCGAGAACATGGCCTCTGGACAGGAACCAAATCATTGATGCTTTTTCTCTGAACTACAACAACAGGCGCATTGTGCTGTTATGAAGACATCAATGGTTGGTGAAAGATTTTCTCTCTGTCTACTGTTGGCATTTTTTCCACGAGGCTATAGGCTACATGTGTAGGTCTATGAATATTTGTATTGAACAGTAGCCTAGGTTTGTGTGTGTGATTTTGGTCATTCTGTATGTCATTAGTGACTGTCACAGATCAGAATGTGGCTATGTGTACGCATGCCCACGAATGTGGCAGAGGTTTAGTAGAGAGCTGTCGCGACACATGAGCCCATAGCACACTCATAAAAATGCCAAGCTCCCCCATAGCACATGCAGAAAAATATCTCTGGAGCCGCCACTGCTCTCTCTCTCTCTCTCTCTCTCTCTCTCTCTCTCTCTCTCTCTCTCTCTCTCTCTCTCTCTCTCTCTCTCTCTCGCTCTCTCTATCTCTCTATCTCATTTAATTTCAAAGGAGCTTTATTGGCATAGGAAACATATGTTGACAAAGCAAGTGTTACATAGAGCAACAAATAAAAGTAAAAAAAACAAGAAGATGTACATACAGTTTACAATATTCTACAGTAAATAAATGTGTAAACAGGAGATGTGGGATTGAAATAAAAGTAAAAATTGTGCTTTCTTGTAAAAATATACTATCCTATCCTATATTATACATAGTTAAAGTGACATAGCAGTTTAATCTCATGTTTTGGGTTTACGGTGGTTTATGTCAATTGTTCCTTCTTTTTGTGTCGCAGCAGCTCACAAACCTTGCTGCTGTGTATGCATATTGTTATACTTCACCCAACAGATACGAACTTTTGTTGATGTTAGTCATGCTGTCAAAGTCTTTTAGGGTGTTTGTGATCTCTGGGAAGTACGTGTCTCTGATGATGGTGGGTGGGAAGTGCAGCTCGGTCTCCATCTCATGTTGTGAGCAGTGGGTGCACAGTCTGTCTTCTCTGGAAAGCCAGGTCTATCTGTGGCGGCCTTTCTCCATGGCGAGGCTGTGCTCACTGAGTTTGCACATCGTCAAGGATTTCCTGAGGTTTGGATTGGTCACAGTGCTCAGGGATTCTGCCACAGAGTACTGTCCGTTTAGGGCTAAATAGCATTCCAGTTTACTCCGGTTTTTGGTTGATTTTTTTCCAATGCATCACATAGTTATCTTTTTGTTATAATTTGGTTTGTGTTGGGAAAGTGAATGCACGGACCCACGTTAGGGGGCATAAATGAGCGGTCAATAGGAGTTCAAATAAATAACAATTTATTATGCAAAAGTGCAAACAGGTTACGAATATGCTGAGTCCAATTAATAACAAAATGGTGACACGTGGGCCCGAGGGTAGGAGACGCCTATCCAGAGAAGAGCCAGAACCCACGAAGTCCCACCGCCAGCCGGAGGCCTGCAATACACCAGAGCCGCCAAGTCCTGATACACCAGGTGGCCACCGCTCGAGGCTGTCGGACCGGTACTGCTGGCAGGAGCAAAAACAGATTAGGTGGGTGTGCGTACACCCAGCAAACAGTCAGCAAAACTCAGTAATCCTCCTGAAGGAATAAATCCAAATACTCCCAGAGTGCAGAGGAAAAAATCACAACTGCAAAGACTTCAGTAGCAATGAATGTGCGTACGGCACAAAATGGCTGAGTATGTTTACCTAAGCTGATAACTCGGCAGAGTTATGATGTCCTTCCCAGGCTTTTATGGGTGATGATGATGAAGATGACAAACAGCTGACAGCCAACAGAGCGCACCTGGTGGTGCCCAAGGAGGCCAACAGGCCCATGCGCCCTCTAAGGGCCAAAAGGTGCCAGCATGGCAGGGCGCCATCTGGTGTTGGGCCAGCAGTACCTCCTCTTCAGCGGCCCACATAACAGGACATAACAGGTGCCTCCTGGCACCCGACCCGGCTTGTCTGGGTGCTCTCTGTAGAAATCTGCCAGGAGGGCGGGATCCAAAATGAAGCTCCTCTTCACCCAGGAGTGTTCCTCGGGGCCATACCCCTCCCAATCTACCAGATATTGGTAACCCCGGCCCCTACGACGAATATCAAGGAGTTTTTTTGATGGTTCAAGCTGGTTCTCTATCGATGATCCGGGCAGGAGGTGGCCCCGGTCCAGGGGTACAGAGGTCTGATGTGTGGTGTGGTTTGTGCCGAGGCACATGAAAAACAGGGTGAATCTTTAGCGATGCTGGGAGTAGCAGTTTTACTGCAGCAGGGCTGATCACCTTGACTATTTTAAATGGTCCAATGTAACGGTCAGTTAGGGGCTGATCACCTTGACTATTTTAAATAGTCCAATGTAATGGTCAGTTAGCTTTGGTGAATCCGTCTGCAGAGGTATGTTCTTAGTAGACAGCCAAACCTCCTGCCTGGGCTGATAAGCTGGGGCCGGGGCTCGTCGGCGGTCCGCATGGTCCTTAGCCCACGTCCGGGCCTTCAGGGGAGCAGAGCGGGCTTTCTTCTACACCAGATGGCATCTCCTGAGGTGGGCCTGGACCGAGGGCACCTCGACCTCTCCCTCGACAGCTGGAAACAACGGGGGTTGATACCCCAAGCAGACCTCGAATGGGGAGAGGCCGGTGGAGGACGACACTTGGCTGTTGTGTGCGTACTCGATCCAGGCCAGGTGTTGACTCCAGGCCATCAGATGTGCTGATGTGACACACGTTAAGGCTTGCTCCAGGTCCTAGTTAGCCCGCTCTGCTTGACCATTTGTTTGTGGGTGGTACCCGGATATCAGGCTCACTGTGGCCCCCAGCTCCTTACAGAAACTCCTCCAGACCTGCGAGGAGAACTGAGAACAACGGTCTGATACTATGTCCGTCGGGACACCATGCAGACGCACGATGTGGTAGACCAGGAGGTCTGCAGTCTCCTGGGCTGTCAGGAGCTTCGGGAGGGCCACGAAGTGGGCCGCCTTCGAGAACCGGTCCACTATCGTCATGATGACCGTTTTTCCCTGGGACGCAAGGAGACCCGTGACAAAGTCCACTCCGACGTGGGACCAGGGGCGACGAGGCACAGGTAACGGCTGGAGGAGCCCCTTCTCCGGCTGATGCAAAGCCTTGCCCCTGGCACAGGTGGTGCATGCCCGGATGTAGTCCCTGGTGTTGGCTTCGACTGACGGCCACCAGAACCGCTGCCGGTCCACTGCCACGGTCCTTCACACCCCCGGATGGTAGGAGAGCTTGGAACCGTGACAGAAGTCCAACACGGCAGTCCGAGCGTCTGGTGGCACATACAGTCTGTTGGATGGTCCACCTCCGGGATCTGGGTTTCACGTCAGGGCCTCCCTGACCACTCCCTCCACGTCCCACGTTAGGGTTGTGATGATAGTGGACTCTGGTAAGATGGTGTCTGGTGGGTCCAACAGCCTTGCTACAACTTCCTCTTTGTGCACCCGGCACAGGGCGTCAGACTGGATGTTCTTAGTCCCGGGGCGGTAGGTGATTTTGAAGTGGAAGCGTCCAACAAATAGTGACCATCAGGTTTGCCTGGGGTTCAGCCGCTTAGCAGTCTGGATATATTCCAGGTTCAGGTGGTCAGTGAGAACCACAAATGGGACCACAGCTCCCTCCAACAGATGTCTCCACTCCTCAAGGGCCTCTTTCACCGCCAGGAGTTCCCGATTGCCAACGTCATAGTTCCGTTCAGCGGGGGTTAACCTGCGGGAGAAGTAAGCACAGGGGTGGAGAACACTATCGGACTCCCTGCTCTGGGACAACACGGCTTCTATCCCTGAGTCAGAGGCATCCACTTCAACGATAAACTGGTGACTAGGATCGGGCTGCACCAGAACTGGTGTAGTCGAAAACCGGTGTTTGATCTCCCTAAACGCAGCTTCGCACCGATCCGACCAGCTGAAGGGGACTTTGGTGGAGGTCAGGGCTGTAAGGGGGCTAACTACCTGACTATAGCCCTTAATGAGCCTCCTGTAAAAATTGGCGAACCCTAGGAACTGTTGCAGGTTCCTACGATTTACCGGTCGGGGCCAATCTCTCACCGCAGCTACCTTAGCCGGATCAGGTGCGACGGAGTTGGAGGAGATAATAAACCCCAGGAAGGACAAAGAAGTGCGATGGAACTCACACTTCTCGGCCTTCACAAACAGCCGGTTCTCCAATAACCGCTGAAGGCCCTGACGGACATGCTTAACATGAGTCTCAGAGTCCTGGGAGAAAATGAGGATATCGTCTAGATATACGAAGACGAATCGGTGCAGGAAATCCCGCAAAACGTCGTTAACCAAAGCCTGAAACGTCGCGGGGACGTTGGTGAGGCTGAACGGCATGACTAGGTACTCAAAGTGCCCTAAGGGGGTGTTAAATGCTGTCTTCCATTCATCTCCCTTCCGTATCCGAACCAGATGGTAAGCATTCCTAAGATCCAGTTTTGTGAAAATTTTGGCTCCATGCAGGGGTGTGAACACTGAATCCAATAGAGGTAACAGGTATCGGTTGTGAACCGTGATCTTGTTCAGCCCTCTATAATCAATGCATGAATGGAGACCGCTGTCCTTCTTGCCCACAAAAAAGAAACCTGCACCTAACGGGGATGAAGAATTTCGGATTAGCCCGGCAGCTAATGAGTCCCGGATGTAGGTCTCCATTGATTCGCGTTCAGGACGTGAGAGGTTGTACAGTCTGCTGGACGGATACTCAGCGCCTGGAACCAAATCAATGGCACAATCATATGGTCGATGCGGGGGCACAGTGAGTGCCAGATCCTTGCTGAAGACATCAGCAAGGTCATGATACTCAGCCGGCACCTCCGTGAGATTCGGGGGGACTCTGACCTCCTCTTTAACTTCATCACCAGCTGGCACCGAGGATCTTAAACACTCCCGGTGGCAGGTTTCGCTCCATTGAGCCACAACCCCAGACGGCCAATCAATCCGGGGATTGTGTTTCATCATCCATGGATAGCCCAAAATAACTCTGGAGGTAGAAGGTGTTACATAAAACACAATCTCCTCCCTGTGATTACCAGAGATGACCAAGGTTAAAGGCCGTGTCTGGTGTGTGATTTCTGGTAGTAGGGTGCCATCTAGTGCCCACACCTTCAATGGTGAAGGAACGGCCACCAGAGGGAGTCCCACTGCCTTAGCCCACCTACTATCCAGTAGGTTCCCTTCCGATCCTGTGTCAATCAGTGCTGGAGTGGTAAGGGTTAAATCCCCACAGAGGATTGTGACTGGGAGTCATGCGCATTTTCGTGGAACACCCATGTGGTTTGTATGGCTCACCCTTAGCCCAGTCTCTAAGGGTGAGCATTGAAGTTTTAACTGCTTGGGGCAATTCTTCTGCGCATGCTCACTCGAGCCACAGTAAAAACACTCTCCACGGGCCAGCCTCCTGTGTCTTTCCTTCAATTTGACTTTAGCCCTGCTTGTGTCCATAGCAATGTCAGCAGGGGGAGCTGGTACAACGCGGAGAGCCCTGGCTTTGGAGCGGGGAGAGGACAGCGCTAACTCGGATCTGGAGGGGAGAGGGACAGCGCGCACCCGGCCACGCCCTTCGTCTCGCTCCCGCTTATATTCCTCTAACCGATTGTCTAAGCGAATAACCAGATCAGTAAGGCCATCTAGATCCCGCGGCTGATCCTTAGCCACCAGATGCTCCTTTAGGGCCGGAGACAGCCCATTTACAAAGGCGGCGCGGAGTGAGACTGAATCCCAACCGGACCTCACTGCCGCAACGTGGAAGTCGATTGCGTAATCAGCTGCACTCCGTCGTCCCTGTCTCATTGACAGCAGCATATTTGAAGCGGACTCGCCTCTGTTGGGATGATCGAACACCTGTCGAAACTTCCTTATGAACCCAGTGTAAGTTGAGAGGATCCGTGAATCTTGTTCCCAGAGTGCCGTAGCCCAGGCGCGTGCCTCGCCCCGAAGCAAATTAATCACAAAGCCACTCGGCTGTGCTCCGACGCGTACATAACGGGCCGTTGTGAAAAAACGAGCGCGCACTGCATCAAGAAGTCAGCGTACATTTCGACACAACCACCGTATGGTTCCCGGGGACTAATGTAAGCTTCGGCCGACGAGGGGGAGACCTCTGAACGACTGCTGGATTTATTTTGTTCGGCGGCAGATCTACTGGAGGATGAGTGGCTGCAGCCGCGCCTGACGCGCTCGTGTCTAAAAGCGCGGTGAGAGCCTCCATCCTACGGCTGAGGTGAGCACTCTGCTTGGTTAATAAATCCAAACGAGCAGCCAGGTTAGACAAAATGTGCTGCAGCTCACACAGCGATCCTCCCGGTAGGTTCTGCGCACCTTGCACTTCCATTGATCGGTCATCTGGTGGTAAATGCCCCTCGAAATCCATGACGTGGCCGAGTTATCCTGTTGGGAAAGTGAATGCACGGACTCACGTTAGGGGGCGTAAATGAGCGGTCAACAGGAGTTAAAATAAATAAAAATTTATTATGCAAAAGTGCAAACAGGTTACGAATATGCTGAGTCCAATTAATAACAAAATGGTGACACGTGGGCAGGCCCGAGGGTAGGAGATGCCTATCCAGAGAAGAGCCGGAACCCACGAAGTCCCACCGCCAGCCGGAGGCCTGCAACACACCAGAGCCGCCAAGTCCTGGTACCCCAGGTGGCCACCGCTCGAGGCTGTCAGACCAGTACTGCTGGCAGGAGCAAAAACAGATTAGGTGGGTGTGCGTACACCCAGCAAACAGTCAGCAAAACTCAGTAATCCTCCTGAAGGAATAAATCCAAATACTTCCAGAGTGCAGAGGAAAACTGGAAAATGTGCAGTGTCAATTGTTATACTTAGCAAGTAAGAAGTGATGAGTGGAGACACCAACTCCTCCAAACTTCCCACAAACCCGGCTACAAGCTGCAAGTATATAAATCACAACTGCAAAGACTTCAGTAGCAATGAATGTGCGTACGGCACAAAACAGCTGAGTATGTTTACCTGTGTGGTAAGCTGATAACTCGGCAGAGTTATGGTGTCCTTCCCAGGCTTTTATGGGTGATGATGATGAAAATGACAAACAGCTGACAGGCAATGGAGCGCACCTGGTGGTGCCCAAGGAGGCCAACAGACCTGTGCGCCCTCTAAGGGCCAAAAGGTGACAGCATGGCAGTGCGCCATCTGGTGGTGGGCCAGCAGTACCTCCTCTTCAGTGGCCCACATAACAGTTTGGTCTAATAGGGTTTGTGTTTGGTGGCTCCACTTGTGTTTGTGGAGAGAGTCCCAGAACCAGCTGGCTGAGGGGGCATCTCTCTACAATCTCTCTGTGGATCAGGGCTTTGTTGTGGAGCGTGTTGGGGTCACTATTTTTAAGGTGGTCCTATAATTTATTACTCTCTTTTGAACTTTAATAGGCAGTGGGTATCATCCTAATTCTGCTCTGCATGCATGATTGGTGTTTTCCATTGGACATGGAGGATGGACTTGCAGAGTTCTGAATGCAGTCTGTCTCATTTTGCAAAATCTTGGCTGGCGAGCGGGCCCCAGACCTCACAACCATATTGAGAAATGGGTTCTATGATGGAGTCCAATATTTTGAGCCAGTTTTTAATTGGCATGTCTACTTTGATGATCTTTTTGATGGTATAAAAAGTCTTTCTTGCCTTGTCTCTCTGGTCATTTACAGCTTTGTTGAAATTGCCTGTGGTACTGATGTTTTTTCTGATCCAATTTTTCCAGAATTTCTTTGTTTTTATGGACTCATCAATAGTGTGCACATGTTGCTCTCGTTTTTTTTTTCCTTACTGTGTTTTTATATTGTTTCAATGTTTGGCTATAGTGAACGCGAGTGCTCTGGTTGTCTGGATCTCTGTCTTTTTGGATTGATATGTTTCTTAACTTCTTTCTGAGAGTTTTACATTCCTTGTCAAACCATTTGTCATGGTTTTGGTTGTTTTTGGCCTTTTTGTTTGGGGCTTTTAGGTTTGCTAGGGATGCTGAAAGGTCAAATATGTTGTTGAGGGTTTTCTCCTGCCTTGTTTACACCTACACTGTTATGTTCCAGTGTTTTTTGTTTTTTTTTTTCTTTTAGAAATGGGTCTATAAGAAACTGGATGTGTTGCTGCTTAATAGTGTTTTGGTATGTTTCTGTACTATTTTATTTCCATTTGTAGTGTGTTTTGATAGTGTGTAGTTTGGTTTGATGTGAAACCTCCTGATTGGTGTTGATCTGTTCAGATAGAGTGTGATTTTACTGTGATCTGATAGGGGTGTTAGTGGGCTGACTGTCAGTGTTCTGAGAGACACTAGGCTGAGGTCAGTGATGAAGTCATCTACTGTGCTGTCACCCAGAGATGAGCTGTAGGTGTGTTTACCGTAGGAGTCTCTCCTGTCTACCACTGACTATGAACAGACCCAGTGAACGGAAGAGTTGTAGGAGTTGTAATCCATGTTTGTTGGTTGTTCTGTCATTCGCCCTATTGACGTATCCCATAATCCACCGCGGCTAGAGAGGTGCTCAAATCAAAACAACATGGAGATGCCACATCATGTAAATTGCTGCAATTCTTTTCCTAAATTCATAGCTTTTGTGCCATAAATCATCATCTTGTGCTTAACATATATCCTGATACATTGACGGGTAATATAAATATGATCACGCATTTTGAGATCTGTAAATGAGGGACTGAATGCTTTTGGATGATACATAGAAAATAGCATTATATATTTGGTCATAGATGGAATTTTGTCAAACCTGAAACCACTAAAACTGGCACAAAGTAGCTGAAAATGTACTAATAATGCATGAATTCAAAGTGTACAATCATTTAACAAACCTGTCTCTTTTTTTTAATTTTCAGATCAAGAAAAAGAAAAGATACAATGGTGCATTTTGCTCCAGTGTGCACCAATAGCGTCATGAAGGACAGGATGCTGGGAGTGAAGAGAGGGTACTACACCTTCCCACACAACAACAGGACCAGAATGAGGTCCTGGATGCAGGCCATTCCCAGGGTCAAGTGGATCCCCAGCTCCTACAGTAGGATCTGTTCAGACCACTTCGTAGGAGGTAAGTTTTTTTTTTTTGTTTGTTTGTTTTTTTGCCCTGGTAATTGATGACAAACTGTGTGTGCAAATGGGTTCCAATGGAAATGAAAGTGTCACTTCTGATAGTGGGAAAACTGTATTTCAGGTATCAAGGCCAGAACTCCAGGCAGTGTTGGTTACATTCCTACACTGTTCCCAAACACAAAGAAGTCCAAGCCTGCAACACCAAGGTCAAGCAAAAGGGCATCAGAAGCTGGAGAGCTCGTGCTGCCACATCCAACAAAGAAAACAGAAAGACCAACAGGTATAAAATATATATGTATGTATGTATGTGTGTGTGTGTGTGTATATATACACACACACACACACACACATTTCTTATTATGCTTATGACCAACTCATATTGCTTTATTACATTTCGTTTTTTATAAAAAAGTCTATTTGGCTCATGTTTCTTGTAAATTCCTGACATTAGATGAAGCTATTACTTATCAAGGTCTCATATTTTTATAACAGGTGTCAGGAGTGTCAGCACCAGGGCGCCCAAAGTCTGTCAAACCAGCGGATGACACACGGCACTACAAGAAGCCCGTATGATTTTCAGACCACGATTATGTGAAGACCATGACCTTATCTGGACCAGCCACAGAACTGGAAGAGCTACGGGCCAAGTACCAGCTGCTGGATGACAACATCAAGATCCTGCAGAAGAAGATCCTCACTGTGGACTCCCTGGAAAGTTGCGAATTCCCTTTGTGGACTGGCCTGGAAAACAAGGCAGTCTTCCTGTGCTTGGCAGGCTACTTGGAAAGGAGGGGACTAAAGAAGGTATGAATATTTCAAAAACTCTTGTAAATATCACATACATATGCACTATCTTGAGACATATATTTGCTGTTGTATGACACATCTTTGTTAGCAGCACTGTATCTTGATAATGCTTGCAGGTCAAAGTGTGGAGAGGACAGAGGAGAGGACTGCGCACAGCTGTGGACACAGAACACAAGCGAGGACCAGACCGTCTGCTGCCGTTCACAGAAGAGCTCTTTCTTGTCTTGGTTAAGCTGAGGACTGGATTTAGTAACCTGGAACTGGAACGGCTGTTCCAGGTCAGTGACACATATATCAGCCATATCTTCACTACATATGTGAATGTCATGGCAGTGGAGTTGAAGCACATGTTTCAGGCACCCACTGTGCAGCCTGATCAGGGCATCCCAAACTGCTTTAAGGACTACCCTGACCTGTACATTGTGCTGGACTGCACTGAAAAGGAGCAGGCGGAAAATCTTCAGGCCAGGAAGGAAATGTATTCAAACTACAAAGGGAGAGAAACTCTGAAGTTTCTGGTTGGCCTGTCACCCTATCAGACTGTGAACTATGTTTCATGCGTGTGGGGTGGACGTGCCTCAGACAAACTCATAACACTGGTGTCCAAAGACCTCTTGCAGTCTCTGCCAACTGGGTCTTCTGTCATGACTGACAGAGGCTTCAGTGTCTCGGAGGACCTGTCGAAGCTTGGGGTTGAGCTTATCATCCCCTCCTTCAAGCGCAGAGGCAGACCCCAGCTATCCCAGCAAGAGTTGCAACATTCCGCGAAGGTCGCCGAGACCAGGATTCACATTGAGAGAATAATTCAGAGGATCCGAACATTTCATATACTTGATAGTAGGGCCAAGTTGTCCATGCAAGACATCTTGGAGCAAATCTTTGTAACCTGTGCCTATCTGGTAAATTTTTCCACCCCAATTGTAAAAATTGATAAACAATTTGTTTGAAAACTGATGAGTCCTCGGATTCCTTTATTATGCAAACCAATGTACATAGTATAGATATTTTGGAATTGATAAATATGTACATAAAAGCTTGAAATTTACATATTTAAGTTATCATATGTAAAGACATTGTGAATTTTCAAGTAAAAGTACTTGTTACTTTAGAGGACTTCTTTGTATGTAGCATACACCATTTGTTAAATCATTTATCAAGACAATGTGAATTTTCATGTGAAAGCTGTTATTTTAGAGGACTTTTGTTTGTATGCAACATCCACTTCTGTAAATGCATATACCATATTTGTTAAATTTATCTAGACAATGTGCATTTTCATGTACAAATACGTTTTTTACTTACAGTACTTTTGTTTGTACACAACATCCACTATGTTAAAGCATACCATATTTGTTAAATTGACAATATCATACACTATGAATATAATCTAGATCAGGGATGGGCAACTTGTTCCAGAAAGGGCCAAGAGGGTGCAGGTTTTCTTTGCAGCCACTGATTCCACCAGGTGTTTTCACTGATAAATATCACTTTGAGCAGATGGAATCAGTTAATCAGTGAAATCATCTGGTGGAGTCAGTGGCTGCAAAGAAAACCTGCACCCTCTTGGCCCTTTCTGGAACAAGTTGCCCACCCCTGATCTAGAGTAAGAAACAGACGGAACTGGTACCTTAATACAGTGAAACAGTCTTTGCAAACTGTAAAATCCTGAATAAATTGTATGAATTTGTTCAATACATTCTTTATCAATGAAATCATCTCTTTGAGTGCACAGTTGCCATAGTAGCATCAACAGAACATGACACCAATCAATACATGGCTGATCATCCGACATCATCTTGAAACACTTCCATAGCCAGTTTCAGTAACATTTCTATATACAAAGTGTGCAAATAAATGACAATCTGCTGGCATCCTTAATACATGACTCACAATACAACCTGGTACACTGGTAATGACATGTACAAGCTATTGCCTGGACTGCGCTGTTTGGGGACAATTCTTTGCGACACCTTCTCTCAGCACAGTAGGCCGCTTTCTGAGGGGTCCTCTTCTTGCCTTTTGTCTTCTGCAAATGTAACTAATGATGATAATTAAGGATAAATTCAAGTATAATGTGGGTTCATGCAACGGACATTTCAAATGAATTGCACTGAGTCATAGAATAATAAGTGTTTCACATTGAATAGTTGTACTTACACAGGTGGCTTGTAAAGACATTTAGGGCCATAGAGTACAACAACCTGTAGCACTTTCCTTTTCCTCTTTGGAGCTGGTGCCTATAACACATTTACAACATAATCAATGCTAGAAACATAATTCATAAGATCAACTTTTCAAATTTTGGGTACCATGTTTGAAATCACATGATAGTGGTTGGAACTTCATGAATTACCTCATCACCACAGCTTTGTTCCTGTGTTGCTTGATGGTTGGGACCAAGGATGATGGCAGGTAGCACATCATCTCGGAAGGAGCAGCGCAGGGCGTCTCACAGCTTCAGCCAGTACTCCTCATCAAATGGCACCACTGCAGTCGCGTCATCCTTTGGTGACCACACAAAGAAGTCACAAGACTTCAGTCCTGTGATGGCCATAGTCATTTGCACCTGGGCATAGTACCCTCTTTGTGTCCTGGAGAGTAACCATGTGCCATCCTCTTCTTTGAGATAGTCAATGCATCTTTTCTCCACATCCTCACGAATTGTCAGTTTTGCAGCTGAGCTTGGACATTTAATCTCCAATAGTTGTTGGGGGTGGCAGCTGCAGGAGACTATGCCATCAGGACTGGCACGCAGGAAAGCCTCCTCAGGTGACACGTGTAGTCCTGTTGTTTGGACATCAACATTGGCATGATTCACTTGCATCTTCTCTTCGTAACGAGTCCTGGCATTGCCCTCATTCTCTATGCCATACTTCAAGAAAGGAGAAGTTACTTTGTGGGGTATGGTCAGCCCAGCATACTCCCTCCCCAAGCACTTAGCTGCTATTTTCTGTCTGGAGGCTTTGCTGTGGCAGTGTTAGAGTTTGTAAATGTCATGGGCTCTGGAAGCAGTGATGGATCCCATCCGCTGATGAAACCACTCAATGTTGGTAGCCTGACCCAGGGTAGCCTCGCGAATCAGTTCACAGTCCTTGAGTGACAGTCTTATACTACACATCAGTTCCTCCCTCAGGATGGGGTTGCTAACCTTGATGTCAGACTGTGCCAGCTGAGGTAGCAGGAGCACCGGTGGAGGTGGACTGGTGTGGACCGCTACCTCAGCACAAGGCAGCAGCACCCTATCCAGTTCCATGACTGTGGCCGGCAACTCCTGTTCTCCTGAGATCACTGGGCTTGCACCAAATCGGGAGGCATGAAATGCATACACTGCTGGGACAATAGCGCCTGGTGAGGTGGCGTTGAACAGCTCCTGTCTCAGCCACATGAAGTCAGCAGAGGTAGGCTGGCCCATCACCCTCTCAATGTACTTGCCGTAGTCTTCGGCCATCCTCCTACACTTCCCAGTCTCTTTCTTGACTTTAATGTCACGAAGTCTCTGAGGTTCCACAGCTGACTGTTGGGAAAGTGTAGTGACACGGACCCACAACAGGGGGCGTAAATGATCGGACAATGAAAGAGTCGAATATGAACACTTTACTGTTGTGAAAGAGCACAACAAAAACACCGAGGATTACAGAATTTGAGCAAACAGTCAATCCATAAAGGTGACGTGTGGGCAGGCTCGAGGATAGAAGACGTCTGTCCAGAGAAGAACCGGAACCACACAATTTCCTCTGCCACCGAACCCGGAGAATACTGGAGCCGCCAAGTTCTGAGTCCCCAGGTGGCCACCATCTCCGAGTGTCGGATCTGGTACTGCTGGCGAGGAGCAAAAACAGTCAGATGTGGGTGTGTGCACACCCAGAAACAACAATGGTGGGAATTCCACCTCCACCTCTAATACACACTTGTGCAGCTCCTGTCTAACCACTTATCTGGTTGGGGTGTGAAGCGAAGCCGTCGCTGATCACACCAAAGCCAATCTCTCAGATAAGGAACACCACAGGAAAGCGGCTGCAAAAAGAGTTCAGACTAAGATACAGTTTAGAGTTAAGGCTGAGAATATTACCTTCACAGGTAGATGATATCTCTGCAACGAGGTGGAGATGACGTCCGGTTTTTATGGAGTGGAATGATGAAGTGTAGATGGATGACAGCTGTCATGAGATAATGAGTGACAGCTGTCACCCCCAGCTGTGTCCGTGGTGGCAGCGCCCTCTTGTGCCTGAAGCCCGCAGTTCAGGCAGGGCGCCCTCGGGTGGTGGGCCAGCAGTACCTCCTCTTCTGGCGGCCCACACAACACTGACCCTGAAATTGTAATACATCAACATAACAATGTGTAATGTTACAGACCCTTGTTTTTTAGACTTAAACAGTACAGTCTTTAGGGGGCATGGATTTATATGCTTGCAACTGGCTGATAGACTGTGATATCATGATATGGTACCTATGAGAGTGATTTATTGTGGGATGGCAATTTTAGAACTTGAATTTTAGAATATTGAGCTAATATATTGTATTTTATGAATTTTAATTCATTTATGGTTACATTATTTGATGTACTAGGGACTGCAGATGGAAATGAGCTATTCAGCTATAATCTGGTACAACTCATCTCTGCTTTGATGAACTTAATGATGCTGTACACTGTCCCTCAAATAAATGAATAAACTAAACACAGTCACCACATTATCAACCACTAGTGCTACCTCTTAATATACTCACAACTGCTTTGATGACTGTATAAGGAATTGCAAATTGTATTTATAACAGAAATGAATGATAAATTCAGCCATATTATTTTTAAATAGAACTTGCTCATGAATATATGGTGTAGCCATCAGAGTTTCAAATATTATTTCATTACTGGACTTGCTGATGTATGATGCTTACCCAGCTGTGCAGGTGCAGAGGGCCTTCTTGGGTTCCCCAGTCACCTTGTCCAGCACACACAACATAGACTTGACGCTGTCAGCATCTGTTGACTGGGATGGGTTACATCTACCTCGGACAAGACAGAACTTCATTGACTCCTGAAGTGGGTTGAAGTTCACTGAATGAACCATCTCCTTCAGCTGGTATAGCCTGCAGACAGCGCCGCCGTTCGGCATAAGCAGACTACGCAGCCTGCGTGGGGCACCAACAATGTTGCACTAGTTTGCAGGGCCTCCAATTGACTGAAAAATGTGTTGGATGCACTAAATCCTGCGCAATTTGAACTGATTTTTAAAATGTGTGTGGCAATTCTATACAAAGAACTCGTCCAGTGCCATATTTTTTTACCCTAAACAAACCAATTGGATGGGAAAACACCCAATCTGGCAACCAGATAATCAGACAGCAACTATAAATTTGACAGGCTGATAAATATACCAAAAATAGTGAGAATAATTTCAGAACTTTTATTTAGGCATATGTATGTAAATTACGTATCCACTGCTTAAAATAGACATGCATGCTTGCGTGCAGTCAGCAGAATGCTGGAAAGAAACACAGTTTAGTTGGTGGGGGTACTCCCTTAGAGTAAGGAAAGGGTGACACCTGCATGGTAAACTTTAGCATTTGTTGTGGTTGTATATGGTTTCACAATGCCACCACTGTTTTGCTTGATGTGTAGTATTGAGCATTTTAATATTTAGGTATTTTTCTATGTGTACATAATTTAATATTGTTGTGTGGGCCGCTGAAGAGGAGGTACTGCTGGCCCACCACCACCAGATGGCGCCCTGCTTGGAGTGCGGGCTTCAAGCACGAGAGGGCGCCGGAGCCACTGGGAGTGACAGCTGTCACTCATCCTCAGCACCAGCTGTCACTCATTCATCTCATCACCATCACCATAAAGGCCGGACTGCAAGTCCACCTCCTCGCCGAGAAATCAACTACCAATCAGGTAATTCTCTGCTAAACCTCAAATTCGAGTATTAGTCTGATCTCTTTTTGCAGCCGTTTTCCTGGGACGGATACCCTGTCTGTGGAGTTGGCGTTTGGTGTGGACTGCGACGGCTTCGCCTCACACCCCACCCAGATAAGTGGTTATCTCAGGAGCTGCACGAGTTTGTGATTGGAGGTGGAGGTTCTCCCTCCTTTACTGAATACAGACTGTGGGATTACTGAGTGTGCGACCTCACACTCATCTGGACTGTCTCTGTTCTCTGCCACCAGTACCGGGTCTGACTGCTGAAGACAGCGGCCACCTGGGGCGCAGGGCTTGGCGGCTCCAGTGTTCTTCAGCTCCGTTGGCGGTGGAAGCTGTGTGGATCCGGCTTTTCTCTCGCCAGGCGTCTTCTATCGTCGAGCCTGCCCACACGTCACCTGCTGTATGATTGACAGTCACTGTATTGTTATTGTCTGTACATCGTTGTGTGATTCACAACAGTAAATTGTTACTTTTTGGCTTATCCATTGTCCGTTCAGTAACGCCCCATGTTGTGGGTCCGTGTCACGACACTTTCACAACAAATATAATATAATGGTTTCATGTAGTTTTCCTATCATTATGGAATACACCAGATACTAGATAACATAATATAATGAAGTGTTTTACAGTTAAACAGAAAACCTAAACTGATGCATATTTTATGCAGTTGTTATGCTATTATGAACAATGGTACAACATGGTATTTTGTTTAAAAAAAATTGTCAAAAAATCTTAATGTTTTGGTATTTTTGTTTAGCATTACTAATGATATATATTTTTTTTATTTAAAACATTTTCACAGGATCAATGCTTAAATATGTCCAAGGAGCACCAAGTCAGCAAGAGGATGAGTCAGATGATCAACCATCTACTTCAAGCAGCCAACAACCCCAGCAAGGTTCAAGTTCAGGTACAGAGTATGGGGGTGGGGGGGCCTCCCTGACCAGTTATGCTTAGGGCCTCCAAAACCTTAGCAGCGGCCCTGCCTGCAGACTTTGTACTTCCTATTCATGGAAGCATCAATGACGTCAGCTTGCAGCAGGTACCTCTTCACTGTTCCATCATCAACGTCAGGGCAACTGCAAGACACATATCCAATATAATATAATGCTGATAATGATACTATACCAATATGACAAATCTTGAAAACAGATTTATCTGCTTCTTGGTACCTTCTCAGCTCCTTTGTCCATCCTGGGTGACCCTCTGCACATGATAGCGTAAAGAAGTCAAGGTCATCGTAGTTCTGTACCCTTTGCCTTGTATCACCAGCCTTCTCGCCAACTATGGATATCTGCAGCTTGTCACACAGCAGGATCACCTGTGCAGACTTGCTGTGCTGCTGTGTAGATATGCCATATCTGTCACAGAGGTCCTTCCGCGTTTTCGCTGGGAGCTTTTCCACCTGTGTCACTGTGGTAGGCAGAGTGTCTCCTGTAATGAGCGAAACATGTTATGAAAACCTCAATATTGCAGATGAAATATTTGTTTTAGCTTTCAATTATATTGTACCGAGTTTTACTGTTTTAATTCATCTTTATATAGATAATAGGTTGACTATATATATGTATATAGTAGTTAAAAATACAGAGAGAAAAACATGTTGAAAGTATTCAAATACAGCTTGCCACAAGACTATTGCAGCTGTGTGTACATTATGCAGAAATTACTTAAAAAGTTAATAATGATATGTAACACCAAACCTATGATTATGATTGTTGTAAGAAAATAATCAATTTTAAAGATGAGTTGATGTGGTCATCTTCATTCTACTATACTTTACTGTTTACATTTACATACATGCTGTAATTTGGCATGGTTTCACTTATATTCACAAGAACTATTCTGCATCATTGTTTCAGTTACACAGACCCCTGAATTGAAATGATGGATGCTCCATGCCTTTTTTTTTTTTTGCCAAATTCATTTCAGGTACAAGTCTAGATATAGCAGCAGTCTACATTATCGATTATTGAAACCAGAACTCAATTTTCAGTGAAAGCTGAAGTGAAAATCGATGTTTTCTATGTACGCACTGGCCATATCACTCGAAGTTACAGCGTGCACACACGGTAAAATAATGATAACAACACTAAAGTACCCGCACAATACGTGCACAAGAATGTTAGGCATCATTTGCGACTGTTCTTACCTTGCGATATCGATTCCATAATCCAAATTCAGTGGTAAATCGTCGGGAGTTATGAGCGTGTTATAGTGCAGTTCGCCATACTGCGTGCGAAGTCTCATGCATGTACCTCTCTGATGCCGTCTGCAAGATTTTGCGGGATTTGAAACGCCAATAGGGTGAATAGTTGTGTGTTGGGGCATATTGGGGAGATGATGTTTCTTCCTCCTGGTAGGTGTTTGTCCCCCTGGATCCTGAGGGTGTCATGTAATTGTCCTGTTCTGGTGTTGAGGTCGAGACATGGGGTCAAATACTTTGCATTGTATTTAAATACAAATACAAATACTTTAGATTTTGAGTATTTCAAATACAAATACAAATACTTTCTATGAACTATAAACAACAGATCAACACAAAAACTGATAAACCGGTGACAATTTATTGTGAAAACAGCATGACCAAATACTATTAATAAGTAAAGGATTGAATGCTTTATCACAAAGTCACTATTATAATATCACAGGCAATAAACTATCACAATATACGAGGTCTGTGAGAAAAGTATCATACCTTTTTATTTTTTTCAAAAACTATATGGATTTGATTCATATGTTTTTACGTCAGCCAAGCTTGAACCTTCGTGCGCATGCGTGAGTTTTTCCACGCCTGTCGGTTGCGTCATTCGCCTGTGAGCACGCCTTGTGGGAGGAGTGGTCCAGCCCCCTCATCGGATTTCCACTGTCAGGAAATGGCGGAATGATTTGGGCTTTTTTTTCCATCAGAATTTTTTCAGAAACTGTTAGAGACAAGCAGCTGGAAACCATTCGAAAAATTTATCTGGCTTTCTGTGAAAATTTTACGGGCTTCACAGAGAATAAGTAGTGTTACTACAGCTTTAAGGAAGCCCCACAATGGCGCACAGCGTGCCGCGCTCCGAGCCGCCATCGAGAGGCAGAAAACACCACATCATTTCTAAACGGATGGCTGTGTGGAGCTGGGACCATTGTGAGCAATTTCTCTGGTTATCACAAGAGCTGGAGTATGAGAGAAATTGTGGAGAGCTGGGCATGTCCCAACTTGTCCCCTGGCACTCCGAAACGGAGGTGTTCCTTTGTCTCGCTCGGTCAGCGAATCGGCCCTGACGCACGAAGCCTCTGCGCGGCTTTCCATGACAAAATCTCGTTAAAAGTGAAATCTGCCGGAAAATGGCTGATGTCCAGCTCTTGTGATAACCAGAGAAAGAGCACACGATGGTCTCGTATCCACAGAGCCATCCGTTTAGAAATGGTCCTGTGGCTTGTGCCGCGTCTGCACAGCTCGGAGCGCGGCGCGCCAAGCGTCCTTAAAGGGGTCCTTAAAGCTGTACTAACAGACCTTATTCTCTGTGAAGCCCGTAAAATTTTCACAGAAAGCCAGATAAATTTTTCGAATGGTTTCCAGCTGCTTGTCTCTAACAATTTCTGAAAAAATTCTGATAGAAAAAAAGCCCAAATCATTCCGCCATTTCCTGACAATGAAAATCCGACGAGGGGGCTGGACCACTCCTCCCACAAGGCGTGCTCACAGGTGAATGACGCAACCGACAGGCGTGGAAAAACTCGAAGGTTCAAAACACAAAGGTTCAGGCTTGGCTGACGTAAAAACATATGAATCAAATCCATATAGTTTTTGAAAAAAATAAAAAGGTCTGTTACTTTTCTCACAGACCTCGTATATTCAACACGGTGTCACAGAGATTCCCAAGTTTGAAAAGTATTTGAAAAAGTATTTGTAAAAGTATTTGGAAATACTTGGGATCGGCAATGTATTTGAAATACAAATACAAATACTTTGAATTCAAAATCAGAAAATACAAATACAAATGCTCCGAAAAATGTATTTAAGTATTTTCAAATACAAATACTTTTGTATTTGGCCCCATGTCTGTTGAGGTCTCCACAGACTACAATATGACCATGAGCCTGGAAATGGCTAATTTCTTCCTCTAGGATGGAGAACATCTTCCTTAAAATAAGGGGATTTGGCTGGAGGAATGTAGGTGGCACACAGGAGGATAGCTTAATTTGATTAGATTAGTTTGATTAGTTTAATGGAGTGGGTCAGTTCTAATTTGTACCATCTTAGCGTACCTCCTGAGTCTCTTCTTTCTTTGATTCCTGTTAGTTTGGTGGATGTACTACACGTTCTCTATAGTTTACAGGACAGCTGGATGGACTGTCTCCTCTGTGCCATGTCTCCTGTTGGACAATTGATGTCTGTGTTTGCAATTTCTTTGGTGTAGTCTGGGTTCCTGCTCTTTAGGCCAAAAGCAGCTGACCTCAGACCCTGCATGTTCCAGGATGGAATAGTAAGTGATTTGTGTTCCATATTTCAACATCTCTCTCTCTCTCTCTCTCTCTCTCTCTCTCTCTCTCTCTCACACACGCACAGTTGATTTGGTTGGTAGTGCTGTGTTACATAATGCAACTACACGCTGAATACATCAGGTTGTTGCAATAATCACTCAAGTCAAGTCTGGGAACCACAACAGAAAAATCTTTCATGATTTTTTTTTTTTACATCCTTACTATATTTTTTGTGCTGTCTGAAATCAGTCATCCCTACATCTGTAAAATAATCATCTCTATATAACCGTCCCCGTAATGATCACTCTGTGATAAAGTGTGACAACTTAAATAGAACCTGATTTAGTTACAAATTTCAGGATTCTATTTTATTAAAATTGCATATTTTATCACAATATACAAAAGTTGTAAAACCATAAAAAAATCTTCATTTTTCAATCTTTAATTATACCACGGGGAGGCGCTGTAACAGAGCTTTTGTCATCAATTTAAAGCTGTAATCTGTAAACACTGTTATCTTTATGACACAACAGCGCTATTTTTTTCTCTCTCTTTGTACATTTCCTTTGACGTGAGACACATAATAACAGCCGGTGGATGATGACGTTTATTAAAAGCTCTCAGAGTTTGAACACAGAACTTTAGCTGATGGATACTTTACTTTTTCTTTGTCTTCTCTCTGTGGCTTTTACTGGTAAGAACTTTCAATTAACTAATATAAAGTTCATTGAGAGTAGTTGGTGTAAATATATTTTGTAGTTAGACTTTAAAAAGTTGACTTTATTTGGAGTTTTTAGAGTAACAGAGTGGCTAAAGTTTTTTCTGCACTATAATTTCTTTTAAAGCCTTTAAAATGTTGTTTAAATAATTTTTATTGTGTAATTTTGAAGAATCCCTTGTTGATTACATATTTTCCTGCTGACTTATGCTAGAATATGTGTAATTAAATCAGAGACATATAGTTCAGAGAAAATGGGTTACTGTTGAATAAAAACATGGAAGGCCTGGTGGAGGTGATGGTCTAGTGGTTAAGTGTTGGCCTTGAGACCAGAGGATCCTCAGTTCAAACCCCAAATAGACTGGAAAATCACTAAGGGCCCTTGGGCAAGGTCCTTAATCCCCAAGTTGCTCTAGGTGTATAGTGAACGGCTTGCATGACAGCACCCTGACATCAGTGTGAATGTGAGGCATCATTGTAAAGCGCTTTGAGCTTCTGATTCAGATGGAAAAGCGCTATACAAATGCAGTCCATTTAACTGTGTTGTCAATATTTAGATATAATGTAGCTTTCATAATATTGCTTTAAAATGATACTGATTTTGACTATGACTACAGTATGTTTTTTTATTAACCCATGCTTTACTGTTCGGCATGTTAGAAAAACGGGTAAATGATCAACACATTTTATTTATTTTATCACCGGTCATAAACCAATGAAACAGCTAGGTTTAAATATTAAGCAAAATAAATTAATGATCTCACATACATGCGCGAGTGCACACACACACCCACATACATACACACACACACACACACACACACACACTGCTTGATTTTTTTTTCAGATGTGCTTATTTAAGGTATTTTTATTGTTCCAAATTTTTCCCCTGACTGGAATACTTGTCAGTGTGACTGCATTTATATGAATATTTGGAAAAAAAAAAAAAATTATGATTTAGAGGTAGTGATCTTCAGAGTTCCATTCACTTTTTATACCCACTTACTACAGTTAAGGGTCACAGGTGGGCCATAGCCTATCCCAGCAGTCACTCGGTGAGACGTGGGGCACAGTTCAGACAAGTGTGTTTAAATAATTGATCCAAAATGGTCAGAGACCAGCGATGTCACACCGCAATGTCAAAGTATCAGGCGTGTAGAGAAAATGAAAATTTTACATGGGCTTCAAGTTCACTAAGAAAATATCTGAATGCATTTTTCTCTATATTAACATGGGACTGGACATTTGGCCTGAACTTCTGCCCTTGATTGTGAACTGATCATAACCAAAATCAAACAACCTCTTCCCATCCGTAGACCCAATGTACCCGCCAAATTTGATCAAAATCAGACAATTTACTCTCAAGATATCTTGTCAACATGCATACAAACACAGAAACATGCAATCACGAGCGCATACTCCTCTGGCTGCATTGCTACAAATGATTGATTTTTGCTATTTACTTAGGTGCTGTGTACAACAAATAAATAAAGAAGATGCAGTGATGCCGGTAACGCGGTAACGGTTACTTAGTAACGCGTTACTCTAATCTGACCACTTTATTTTAGTAACGAGTAATCTAACGCGTTAATCTTTCCAAATCAGTAATCAGATTAAAGTTACTTCTCCATGTCACTGTGCGTTACTATTATTTTTCATTGTTGGTCAACAGCAGCATTAAACTTGGTCTGTGGGCAGGAGGTCGGGGTTCGACTGAACTGCCCACTTTAAGTGAGCTGTGAGCTTTTCATCCACGGTTTTTTTGCAGCTGCTCGACTCGTCCTCACATCTTAAAGCGCGGTGATCAGCACACCTGCACTGAGCTTTACAAAGACATTTTTATACTTTTTTCCCTCTTTATTTAGAATTCTGAGCTGAGCCGCTCCGTATCGTCTCGTTAAAAACAGCTGATCCTCCGCGACGCGTCAACAACTAACACTATTTTCCACTCAAATGCACCTAAACTCTCTTTCTGAGGACCACATGATGTGAAAACGCAATAAAACTTTCTTACCTGTAAATCTGGTCACGTTTTCTGCATAAATAAATGTTATCCATTCTTTGTGCTCAAACGCCAAAGCAGGGGCGAATCCAGATGGAATGGGTGCGTGGGGCAAGGATGTGCCCCACGCCCCCACAACACCCCTAGATTAAAGGTCCAGTTTTGAAGCCGTTTTTTACTACAACTACTAATATTGCTTAAAATAATAATAATTTCGACAAGTAAAATGTTTAGAGAGAATTTAAATGTTAGAAAAATGTTAGAATTTAATAGTTACATTTATAAACAATGTAGGTTTGAAATTGCAAGTTTTACTGTTACAGTGCTGTCAAGAGTTAAATATGAGGTCAAGAAAGAGGTCTTTATTTTACTTTTTATAAAACAAGTATTTATTTTCATTGAAGTCAAGAAAGGGTGACTATAAAGTGAGTTTTGGCAAAACAGGTATCATTGTCATGTTGACGTGGGTTGTTGTCGGCAGCTGGGGAAAGTAACTAAAAAAGTAACTAGTAATCTAACTTAGTTACTTTTACAATTGAGTAATCAGTAAAGTAACTAAGTTACTTTTTCAAGGAGTAATCAGTAATCAGTAATTGGATTACTTTTGCAAAGTAACTGTGGCAACACTGAGAAGATGTCACTCAGAGATTACATACCTCTGCCACAACCTAACAGTCATCTGATTATCATCATTAATTGAGTTGAGTGACAGTGGATGTGTTGTTTTGCCAAAGTAAAAATGACATCAGAACCAATGTGTGAATGCAGAGCAGGTCAGTGGTTAAGGAGCTGGGCTGCAGTATTTAAGTCCCACTCATACCGCCTGTCTGTGTCCTTGGACAAGACACTTAATCTGCATCATCTCGGGCCACCCAGCTCTAAATGGGTACCAGTCGCAGCTGAGGAAGTAACCAAAATCAGACTGGCGTCCCGTCAGACTCTCATCCACTTGATGCAGTGAAATCTGGAGATAAGCACCAGCACTTACAGTGAACAGATGTTGCTTTTATTAATAGTGTGACCATGTGAGTTATTTCAGGTAGACACCTCTAGCTGCACTGTGTCCACTAACATGTTTCATGCCACATACTTCAGATTAAAACACACTCTTCATACATGATTCAATAAATTGGGTGGGTAGATTTCCCAGCTTCCTCTCTGTCAGTACTGCACTGATGCATCCACGTCACTGCTGCTGTCTCCATCCAAATATCCACTTGTGGGTTCAGATTGGAGAAGTGTGTATGTCAAATCATCACTCCCCAATATCACAAGCATCTGCGGGGAGTGACGAGGTCGTAGCCAAGAGCCCAAAATCAAACTGTTTTGCTGCTGCCTGAAATTTATTTTAAATGTGAGTTGTCTGAAATATATTCAATGAAAAAATTATCCGGTATCCATCTCAAAGCAAATAATGTTTCTTTATTCAAATCTGATCTGCCACCAAAATGACCTGAAATATGTTGATGTCTTTTGTGCATGCAGCTCCAGAAGGGTTTTGTATGTTTGTTTGGGTTGTTTCTTGGTGGGGATTGATGGAGGCATGATATGTTATTGATTGGACAACAGAATTTATCTAAAATGTGCAGATGTGAATTATAAATTGGATTTGAAATGCCTTCTAAACATGTTACAAATCCACACACTCAGTGCATAACAGACAGAAGTAAAACTAGCAGTTATTTAAGAACCAAAACAATTGCTCTTCTATCATCATACAACTGAAAATTTGGAAAGTTTGTGAAAAATTACAGAGATTAATATGGAAAACTATATGGCTAACAACAGATAACACAGTGGGGATGCAGGCTGCACTGCTTTAAGCGGCACTGGTCTCCTTTACTCTGATTGGTGGGTGGTCATCATTGTGTTTCTCAACTTCACATGATTTTGGTGTCTGGATTTAGTCGTGTGACCAAGAAATGCTTTTCAATAACGCTAGCACACTAAAGCAAATGAAATAATGATCAAGGGTACTGACCCAAACCTGCATTGGTGAGACCAAATCAAACTTGTACAAGGTCTCAACAAGATATAATATACAGGAGCAAGTTTAATCATGATGCATGAAGTCCTTATGACACTGTGTTGTGTTTTAAGGCCGGACTGAACCCAAAAATGCAGACAGGGATCAGGCAGGAGTAGAAAAAAAAGTCAATTGTTTATTTACTGGGAGATGAAATGTGATGAGTCTGTAGATGTTTGCTTTTTGAGTTGGTATGAGTCAGTAGACCACAGGCCAGGTATCGAAACCCTCTCCCCCTCGGGTGGATGACGAATCCACGAGAACTTGATAATGTTTGCCATGCCACTCCAGAATGTCTGCAGCCAGTGTGGACCAAGGCGGAGCTGGAATAGGGTGGAGTTGCAGGGCTCTTTCCTCTGATGCAGCTTTGTGCTATTGCACACTGCACATGAGTTTGTGCAGGAAACAAAGGATGACTGCTTTACAGCCTTTCATGATAATCCTGTCCTCCGTCGTCATTTCATCTCTGTAGTGAAAAAACTGGCTGATAGCTGACTGGAGCTGGCTTTCTCTGGTAACCCATCCGAGTTGAATGACTGTGGTGAGGGTTTCTAGCACCTCATCTTTAGCTGTGTGTCCCCGAAGTTCCTCCAGGTGGACCGAGGAGATGTAATTCACACTCATAACTTCATAGTCACTGTTATCAAAGGGACTTTGTGATATTCGTGAGCTGGGAGCTCTGGAGAGAGCAAGGGCGTAGGTTTGGTCTCAGCTTTGGTAGGGACAATACCACCCCCCCGCCCCCCTGCCCACCACCACCACCCCCTAACCCACTCATACCATTAGACGCACAAGTACAGCATAATACATAACATATGACGACATAATGCTGAATAATTTAACACTTTATTTACATTATTAAGTGTGTAGGCAGACAAAGAAATAGCTTAAATAACAAAATTGCACCCAAAATCACGAATCTATTCTATAGGCCTACACCTGAGAGAACAAGACAACAAAAAAAATACTTGTGGAGCTAAAAAAAAAAAAAAAGTTTTTGTAACCAAGATGTATAATCTATTCTCTTCATCAATAATGCAGTTGTAGGTATCTGGCAACCTAATTTGCCAACAAAAAAAAGGGCTTTACAATGATATATAGGGTGTATTACGGTAAACGTAAGCCTGTGATGTCATAACGCAGAGGAAAAACACGGAAGTTTCACACTAGTGCGCCGCTGATTCTCATTACCGTAAGTTCTCATGTAAGCCCTCACGCTGAAAAATTTCAACACTGACAGCAAGCCAAGAACCCGTGCTTTCCAACAGTATGCTATATGTTGCATATATTACGGTAAAGTGCGTTCGGTGACTTTTGAAACGAGGGAAAAGTATGAAAAAGAGCACAAAAGTGACAGAAAAGTACAGAGACAGACAGCAAACATAAATGTAGTAATTTTTGAGGAAAAGGCAGGGTGTTAGTGTCATTTGTGAAGGTGTGCGTGCGTGTTTGTGTGGGTGTGCAGTTTATTTTAAGTGTGGCGCACAGCATTGTTCGCAAGCCCTCCGCCCCGCCCTTCTTGTTTTTCTGCACCGGAGCAGTGTTGCCAGATATGAAATATGAAACTATCGTACCAAAACCTCAAAATTATCATATTTTGGGAGAAATTATCGTACACAAACAAAACGCATACAACGTAGCTACTTTAGCATTTTTTTTTTAAATTTACAAAGAATTTTATGTCACATTTTTAAACAGTAATTATAGTAATGGGGAAACTATGGCACAAAAAGAACGCAAATGCACAAGCAAATGCACTACCAGACTAGAAAGATTTTTTTCTGTGAAGGGACACAAACGTGTTAATTACCAGACTAGAAAGAGTCGAATTCAACCTCGAGGTCGCTGTCGTCATCCGATGCCATGGACACTTGTGCAGATTTTGTTGAACACAGAAAAAAATGTTGACACCTCCATAAGGAACTTTAACTTTTTTTTATTCTTCTTGTATATCTCTTTGCTCTTGTGTTTTGTTCGTTTGTTATTGCATTTGTTGAAATAAAGTTTCGAAAAAAAAAAAAGATGTTGGTTAGGGAATCTTCCTGTCACGGCAGAGATTGGATGGGAACTCATTACTTTGTATAGAGAGGGGGCGGGCTTTCAAATGACTGTCCCGGTCGCCCAAAGCCAGCATTTGATGCCGCCTGAGTGCAACACCTGCAAAATGATTCTTGGGTGTCAGAGAGAGATGCGTGTTTGGGCAACCAACTGAAATTATCGTACATATTGGATTTTTTCCCATTATTGATCGTACATTTATTGATCGTACATTTATTGATCGTACATCGTACAGAGGGCAAAACTATCGTACAAATATGATAATTATCGTACATCTGGCAACACTGCACCGGAGCCACCCATCCTCTGCGCTCTGGGACCTCCCACTTTACAAATGAAGCACTGCCTGCCACGAGATGCGCTTTGTTTACGTCCATGTGAGAAGAACGTGAGCCAATGAAATTGCAACATGGGTAACCCTGTCACTCTGGCACGTCGAAAACACAAAACGTGACGACTAAAATTATAGTATCGAGTTCGCAAAAAAATAGTGAATGATTTTGTTATATAAAAAAAAATCTAAATATTGGTAGGGACTATTTTGCCATCCCAAAATATTGGTTGTGACTTGTCCCTATGGTCCATATGCAAACCTACGCCCCTGGTACTGACCCAAACCTGCATTGGTGAGACCAAATCAAACTTGTACAAGGTCTCAACAAGATATAATCTACAGGAGCAAGTTTAATCATGATGCATGAAGTCCTTATGACATTGTGTTGTGTTTTAAGGCCGGACTGAACCCAAAAATGCAGCCAGGGATCAGGCAGGAGTAGAAAAAAAGTCAATTGTTTATTTATTGGGAGATGAAATGTGATGAGTCTGTAGATGTTTGCTTTTTGAGTTGGTATGAGTCAGTAGACCACGGGCCAGGTATCAAAACCCTCTCCCCCTCGGGTGGATGACGAATCCACGAGAACTTGATAATGTTTGCCATGCCACTCCAGAATGTCTGCAGCCAGTGTGGACCAAGGCGGAGCTGGAATAGGGTGGAGTTGCAGGGCTCTTTCCTCTGATGCAGCTTTGTGCTATTGCACACTGCACATGAGTTTGTGCAGGAAACAAAGGATGACTGCTTTACAGCCTTTCATGATAATCCTGTCCTCCGTCGTCATTTCATCTCTGTAGTGAAAAAACTGGCTGATAGCTGACTGGAGCTGGCTTTCTCTGGTAACCCATCTGAGTTGAATGACTGTGGTGAGGGTTTCTAGCACCTCATCTTTAGCTGTGTGTCCCCGAAGTTCCTCCAGGTGGACCAAGGAGATGTAATTCACACTCATAACTTCATAGTCACTGTTATCAAAGGGACTTTGTGATATTCGTGAGCTGGGAGCTCTGGAGAGAGTGTCTGCTGGGTACATGTAGTTGTACTAGCACTTTCTGTAGACCAGGTGATGTCATAGCTTTGCAGGCAAAGCAACATTCTTTGGAGATGGACAGGAGTGACATAGGTGGGCTTTTCATGATGGTCACTAATGACTGATTGGCCATTTCCACGGGTGCGTTTTAGATTAGATAGAACTTTATTAATACCTTGGGAAGAGTCCCAAAGGGAAATTGAGGTTCCAGCAGCTTTGGATAACAGCACACATGGTAAGAGCACACAGAGTATCAAAAGTAAAAGTAAGAAGCATTGCAAAATGTAAACATAAATATAAATACCTTTTCCACAGCCAGGCTTTGAACTTTGTGCAGGCAAACACAACAGCCAGAAGCTCCTTTTCTATTTGAGAGTATCGTGTTTCAGTGTCCATGAGGGTGCATGATGCAAAGGCTACTAGTTTTCCATCTTGTGGGCATGCTGCTCCTAGTCCATAACATGACACATTACAGGTCAGTGTTACTGGTTTTTGACATTTTAATATGCCAACAGAGATGGGCTGGACAGGCATGACTTGAAGTGGTCAAAAGCCTCTTGATGGTATTGGAACCAACACCATGCTGTTTCTTTGTAAATGAGTTTCCTCAGGGCTGCTGCAATGTCACTTTAATGTGGGATGTACTTGCTGAGGTAACTGACCATGCCCAGGAAATGCTGTAGTGAGGTTGTATCCATGGAGACTGACATGTCATTGATAGCTGCAGTTTTGGACAGATCAGCTGTCAGACCTTCACTAGTGAAGATGTGACCTACGTATGTTACCAGGTCCAGGTGAAATTTCCACTTTTCAGGGTTTAGCCTAAGATTAACTTCCTGTGCCCTTTTGAGCACTTTTTTCAAGTTGACGTCATGTTCAGCCACAGCCTCCAGTGACTATGTTGTCGATAATGACTGAGCAGGAGTAACCCGCAAACAGTTGTTCCACGGAATGTTGAAATACTTCGCTTACTCAATTTATGCCGATGGGTATCCTTAGAAATTTGTAGTGTCTGAATGGAGTGCTGAATGTGGTCAACAATGGTGGTTTCTTGTCCAGATGTATCTGCCAAAAAAAAAAAATTCTTTGCCTCCAAGACAGAGAACACTGTTGCCCCTCCGCATTGGGTGGTGGAGTCTTTTCAGGGCTGTATTGAGGTATTTTGGGCTGATGCATAGTCTGATTTCTCATTTGTTCTTCTTGTGTGCTTCTACCATGGACGACACCCAGTCAGTTGCTTCTATAACTGGTGATATGACACCTGTTCTTTGCATGTGTTCAAGTTCGGCTTGAAGTCTTTGTTGTATTGTGACAAGGATCCGGTGAGCTGGGTGGACCACAGACTGAGCGCTGAGATTGAAGGTCATGGAGTGTGTAACTGGAATTTCTCCTAACTCATTGCTGAACCGGTCTTTGTATTGTGTGAATACCTGTGAGCTGAAATCTGTGTTGCTCTCCAAGCAACTTGGTGAACATCAAGACTCATCTTCATAACTCCCATGTCCATGCATGCATGAAATCCAATCAGTGGTTGTACTCCTCTGTCTACAATGAAAAAATGCAGTGAGAGATGCTGCTCTTTTATTTTTAACAGTCTGATGATGCCTCTTGTCTCAGTTCTGGTACCTTCATTAGCAACAAGGCTGGCTGCTTTCTTCTGATTTTAAGCTGGTCGCCACTGTTCAGTCTTTTGAATGTGTCTCCATCGGGTTGCCATTGATGTGCACTGTGACAAATCCTCCAGCCTTTTCATTAACTTTTACATTCACACAGTCAGTCCAGCTTTCTGCCTCAACACCATCTACATATAGTAGTGTTCAGAATAATAGTAGTGCTATGTGACTAAAAAGATTAATCCAGGTTTTGAGTATATTTCTTATTGTTACATGGGAAACAAGGTACCAGTAGATTCAGTAAATTCTCACAAATCCAACAAGACCAAGCATTCATGATATGCACACTCTTAAGGCTATGAAATTGGGCTATTAGTAAAATTAGCGCGCACCCCAAACGGGCCTACTGTCTCCTATTACTCCAGGAAATCTTGATTGCAAACCCTATCACCACAAAAATGTTTTGTTTTGTTTTGTTTTGTTTTTTTGGTGGGAGGGTCACTACAGCTGGTGAGGTGGGGAGGTGATCCGAGCAGCTCTCACTTCTGCATGGTGTTAAGCGCCCGGCCCTGCATGAAGGAAGACAAGGAGCTACAACCTTATTTTTATCCATATGGGCCGTCCTCTGAACAGGAAAAATAACATTGATCTGAACGAGCAGGCGGCTGATAAACTGAAGCGTGAACACTGAAAAAATATCTCCCAAAACGTGAATGCAGGTTTGCGGATAATTCATGATTTGCAGCTGATTCACGTTTTGGGGGTTAACAGAGGTCAGGGCCGTATGCTTTGGAGTATGGCTCCTGCTTTGGCCGTATGGCTCCTAGTGACATTATTCTAAGAAAAATCCTAGAATTACTTAAGAGAGCTCCTGAGGTTCCAAACTGGTAAGAGTAGTGAGGAAGACTTAAGAAGCCTAAGAGTGTCTTAAGCAGAGGAGATGGTGGAAAAGACACAGAGGAAGCAGAGATATTCTTCATACGTAGGATGACAGTGTCATTAACACGCTACCAGCTTGATCTACATAATTATTTTATGTTAACTTACTGTCTTAATGCATTTCTAAATTGTTTAGGTTGTTGTTATCGTACACACTATTAATATTATCATTATTATTATTATTATCAGTATTATTGATATTTTATTTTATTATTACTTCTATTTTGTAATTTGATTTTTAAATGGACAACAACAGAAATGAGTGGTTTCACTTTCTTGTCATGCATGTATCTTTAACGTATTTACAATTATATTCAGCTCAGTCTCACGTTTTTTTTTTTCGTCCCCCGTCACAAAATGATTCAAATTTTCATGACAGGGTTTTTTTTAAACTCATTATTACTAATCTTACTCCTACACCCAACCCTAACCTTAACCATAACCTAACCCTAACCCTAACCACACCGAACCCCCTGCACATTTAATTACGTGCAGCCATCACGGAATGAATTAGAATGAATTTGTGGTGCCATGACGAAAACTGTGCACTTTTCATGACAATATGATGAACCAATAGATTAATGTATATTTTGTGCTGCTGAATCATGACAGTCTGTGAGACTGGGTTGATTATATTATGTACTTACATTGAAGTTATAATAAACTAACGCACCCACGCACATTTTGTAGATAATCGGCATGTAAATGAGATGTGTTCAAACATCTTTATGCTGTGTAACAATTCATTTTGTGGTGAGCTGCATGAAATAATGAAAGACAAGCGAGAGCTTTTGTCTTTTTGGCACTCTGCTGCTAGGAGACGCTTATTTTTCCCATAAGCAACACAGGGATGGCATCAAACACAACACAATACACTTTTCACTTATGGTGAAGACATGGTGACACTTAACTAACTAAACCAATTGACTACAAAAACACAATAAATCAACAACACTAACAACATCAGCAAGAGAAAGGTGATCAGATACAAAGATTGATCTTATCTTAGGGACCTCGTAGTACCATATCACCCCAATAGAGCGCTTTGCTCTCAGACTGCAGGCTTACTTGTAGTTCCTAGGGTTTGTAAGAGTAGAATGGGAGGCAGAGCCTTCAGCTTTCAGGCTCCTCTCCTGTGGAACCAGCTCCCAATTCAGATCAGGGAGACAGACACCCTCTCTACTTTTAAGATTAGGCTTAAAACTTTCCTTTTTGCTAAAGCTTATAGTTAGGGCTGGATCGGGTGACCCTGAACCATCCCTTAGTTATGCTGCTATAGACGTAGACTGCTGGGGGGTTCCCATGATGCACTGTTTCTTTCTCTTTTTGCTCTGTATGCACCACTCTGCATTTAATCATTAGTGATCGATCTCTGCTCCCCTCCACAGCATGTCTTTTTCCTGGTTCTCTCCCTCAGCCCCAACCAGTCCCAGCAGAAGACTGCCCCTCCCTGAGCCTGGTTCTGCTGGAGGTTTCTTCCTGTTAAAAGGGAGTTTTTCCTTCCCACTGTAGCCAAGTGCTTGCTCACAGGGGGTCGTTTTGACCGTTGGGGTTTTACATAATTATTGTATGGCCTTGCCTTACAATATAAAGCGCCTTGGGGCAACTGTTTGTTGTGATTTGGCGCTATATAAAAAAAATTGATTGATTGATTGATTGAACATTTTTAAACTACCATGAACCACATTAATAACATTTAAAACCCCAAAACCAAGAACTCCCATAATGCATTGCACCACAAGACTTTACAGGTTCAGTGATCGTCCCGGTGAACACTCCAGTTTAATTTTGCTGAGTATTATCACGACATTAAATTATTTTCACGATTACGCATTTCTTAATGCAGTTATGTGATCGGTTGATTTTACTGTTCATTCATATGTGGGAGTGCAGAGTGCATTATGTTTTTCCCTTTCCCTTTTTGTGACACACAATCACAGCTCTGACAGGACTGTGTCATACCTAGCAACAGGGTCAACCCCACCTCCTCACAAAGATAGGAGTTTTGGTCTCCTTCTTGCTCAGACTCGCTCTCAGACATCTGCTGGCTCACTTTTATGGGCCTTTCACACTGCATACTTCAGGCCAATCCCTCAACGCTTTCCAATCCGTCAAGATGAGTTTTTAATGCATCCGACGCATGACGTCAGATGCGTTGCTTTGGAAGCGGCAAGGCGGCGGAGATTGCCGCGTCACACTCCGGCCGTTTCCACAATCTGAAAAAAGTTCAGCGATCACCATCTTGAATTTGTGTCGCCTGAACCACAAAAAAGCTTTAAAAAACAGCAGTAGAACGATTCTCCCATCACCCTGCTGGGAGAAGTTTTTTTTTCAGCTACTTTTCGGAGTGATGCCGACCGAGGGAGGACTGACGACTTGGTGGGATATTGATCGAACCGCGACAGCGGGCCGACCTGCACGGAGAAGCCGACCTTCAGGCATCATCACTGGGCAGACTGAGGCAGGCAGCCGGGGTGATGGAGCAAACGCACTCAGTCCGAAATCTCCCACTTTTTGGATATATGCGAAGTCCCAGTTTGCCCAACAGAGTTTAGTTCTGCAGCTTTATCGAGGTGAGAGTAATGTAAAAGTAAAACGTGACATTTACTGAACTGCTGTGAAGGTTAATGATCGGCTAACATTAGCTTAGCCTTTTAGCACAGTTGATCGGAGTGAACACTTTAATTTCTAAATGGTTCAGTGTTTTTTATTTTTACCAAATAAAACTACAGCTTTTTTCAGACACCACAAAAGCTCAACTTTAAATAACTTATTTTTTTTGGGCGTTTTTTCCATCATTTTTTTCCCCGTTTTTTTTCCCCCTTTTTTATATATAAACTGTTTAGTGTTGTGAAAGTGTCGTGACACGGACCCACAACAGGGGGCGTTAATGAACGGACAATGGATAAGCCAAAAAGTAACAATTTAATGTTGTGAATCACACAATGACGTACAGACAATAACAATACAGTGACTGTCAATCATACACCAGGTGACGTGTGGGCAGGCTCGAGGATAGAAGACGCCTGGCGAGAGAAAAGCCGGATCCACACAGCTTCCACTGCCAACGGAGCTGAAGAACACCGGAGCCGCCAAGCCCTGCGCCCCAGGTGGCCGCTGTCTTCAGCAGTCAGACCCGGTACTGCTGGCAGAGAACAGAGACAGTCCAGATGAGTGTGAGGTCGCACACTCAGTAATCCCACAGTCTGTATTCAGTAAAGGAGGGAGAACCTCCACCTCCAATCACACACTCGTGCAGCTCCTGTCTAACCACTTATCTGGTTGGAGTGTGAAGCGAAGCCGTCGCTGATCACACCAAACGCCAATCCCACAGATAAGGACACACCACAGGAAAAACGGCTGCAAAGAAGCACAGATTATTACTCAATGTTTTGAGTCAGCAGAGAAAGTTACCTGATTGGTAGTTGATTTCTCGGCGAGGAGGTGGAGTTGCAGTCCGGCCTTTATGGTGATGGTGATGAGATGAATGAGTGACAGCTGGTGCTGAGGATGAGTGACAGCTGTCACTCCCAGTGGCTCCGGCGCCCTCTCGTGCTTGAAGCCCGCACTCCAAGCAGGGCGCCATCTGGTGGTGGTGGGCCAGCAGTACCTCCTCTTCAGCAGCCCACACAACAGGACCCCCCCCCCTCCTGGCGCCCGACCAGGCTTGTCTGGGTGCCGGGCGTAGAATTCGGCCAGGAGGGCCGGGTCCAGGATGAAGCTCCTCTTCACCCAGGAGCGTTCTTCGGGTCCATATCCTTCCCAGTCCACCAAATACTGGAACCCCCGGCCCTTTCGACGAACGTCCAGGAGTCGGCGCACAGTCCAAGCCGGCTCCCCGTCGATGATCGGGGCAGGTGGCGGCGCCGGTCCGGGGGCACAGAGGGGAGAGGTGTGGCAGGGTTTGAGTCTGGAGACATGGAACACTGGATGTATCCGCAGTGACGCTGAAGCTGCCAGCTTCACTGCGGCTGGACTGAGGACCTTCACGATGGTGAAGGGTCCTATAAATCTGTCCTTCAGCTTCTGGGATTCCGTTTGCAGAGGTATGTCCTTTGTGGATAACCAAACCGCCTGCCCGGGCTGGTATGCAGGGGCCGGGGAACGCCGGCGGTCTGCATGGGCCTTAGCCCTCGTCCGGGCTCTGAGCAGGGCAGAGCGGGCGGTACGCCACACCCGACGGCACTTCCTCAGATGGGCCTGGACCGAGGGCACCCCGACCTCTCCCTCCACCAGTGGAAACAATGGGGGCTGGTACCCCAAACACACCTCAAACGGGGAGAGGCCGGTGGCAGATGAGACTTGGCTATTATGAGCGTACTCGATCCAGGCCAGATGGTCACTCCAGGCCGTCGGGTGCGTGGAGGTCACGCAGCGGAGGGCCTGCTCCAGTTCCTGGTTAGTCCGCTCTGCCTGCCCGTTCGTCTGGGGGTGGTACCCAGACGAGAGACTGACGGTGGCCCCCAGTTCCCTGCAGAAACTCCTCCAGACCTGGGAGGAGAACTGAGGACCACGATCCGAGACAATGTCTGATGGAATCCCATGCAGACGCACGACGTGGTGGACCAGGAGGTCTGCAGTCTCCTGGGCCGTCGGGAGCTCCGGGAGGGCCACGAAGTGGGCCGCCTTGGAGAACCGGTCCACTATCGTTAAGATGGTGGTGTTGCCCTGGGACAGCGGGAGGCCCGTGACAAAGTCCAGGCCGATATGAGACCAGGGGCGACGAGGCACAGTCAGAGGCTGGAGGAGGCCTTGGGCCTTGTGATGGTCAGCTTTGCCCCTGGCACAGGTGGTGCAGGCTTGGACATACTCCCGGACGTCGGCTTCCATAAATGCCCACCAGAAGCGCTGCCGGTGGGACGTACAGTTTGTCCTTCGGACCTGTCCCCGGGTCCGGGCTCCGTGTCAGGGCCTCCCGGACGGTCTTCTCCACGTCCCAGGTAAGGGCGGCCACGACAGTGGACTCGGGGATGATGGTTTCAGGGGGGTCTGACAGCTCGGTCTTGACCTCCTCTTCGTGCACCCAGGACAGGGCGTCAGATCGTTGGTTCTTTGTCCCGGGGCGGTAGGTGATCCGGAAGTCAAAACGCCCAAAGAACAGCGACCAGCGGGCTTGCCTGGGGTTCAGACGCTTCGCCGTCCGGATGTACTCCAGGTTCCGATGGTCCGTGAAAACCGTAAATGGTACTGATGCTCCCTCCAACAGGTGTCTCCACTCCTCAAGAGCCTCCTTCACCACAAGAAGTTCCCGATTGCCGACGTCATAGTTCCGTTCAGCTGGGGTGAACCTGCGGGAAAAGTAGGCACATGGATGGAGAACCTTGTTGGACTCCCCACTCTGGGACAGCACAGCTCCTATCCCTGCGTCAGAGGCATCCACTTCAACAACAAACTGGCGCTTGGGATCGGGCTGCACCAGAACCGGTGCAGTGGAGAACCGGCGTTTCAACTCCCTAAACACGGCTTCGCACCGATCCGACCAGGTGAAGGGGACTTTTGTGGAGGTCAGGGCTGTCAGGGGCCTAACTACCTGACTGTAGCCCTTGATGAACCTCCGGTAGAAATTTGCAAAACCGAGGAACTGTTGTAGTTTCCTACGGTTCGTTGGTTGGGGCCAATCTCTCACCGCCGCAACCTTGGCCGGATCAGGGGTGACGGAGTTGGAGGAGATGATGAACCCCAAGGAGGACAAAGAAGTGCGGTGGAACTCACACTTCTCGCCCTTCACAAACAGCCGGTTCTCCAACAACCGCTGTAGGACCTGACGTACATGCTTGACATGGGTCTCAGGATCCGGAGAAAAGATGAGTATATCGTCTAGATATACGAAGACAAACCGATGCAGGAAGTCCCGCAAGATGTCATTAACCAATGCTTGGAACGTCGCGGGCGCATTGGTGAGGCCGAACGGCATGACCAGGTACTCAAAGTGACCTAACGGGGTGTTAAATGCTGTCTTCCACTCGTCTCCCTCCCGGATCCGAACCAGGTGATAAGCATTCCTAAGATCCAATTTCGTGAAAATTTGGGCTCCATGCAGGGGCGTGAACACTGAATCCAACAAAGGTAACGGGTATCGGTTGCGAACCGTAATCTCGTTCAGCCCTCTGTAATCAATGCATGGACGGAGTCCGCCATCCTTCTTGCCCACAAAAAAGAAACCAGCACCCATCGGGGAGGTGGAGTTCTGGATCAACCCGGCTGCTAACGAGTCCCGGATGTAGGTCTCCATTGATTCACGTTCCGGACGTGAGAGGTTGTACAGCCTGCTGGATGGGTACTCAGCGCCCGGTATCAAATCAATGGCACAATCGTACGGACGGTGCGGGGGCAGCGTGAGTGCCAGATCCTTGCTGAAGACGTCAGCAAGGTCGTAGTACTCGGCCGGCACCGCCGTCAGATTGGGGGGGACTAAAACCTCCTCCTTAGCAGTCACACCGGGTGGAACCGAGGATCCTAAACACTCCCGGTGGCAGGTTTCGCTCCACTGAACCACAACCCCAGACGACCAGTCAATCCGGGGATTGTGTTTTAACACCCATGGAAAACCCAAAATCACTCGGGAGGTAGAAGGTGTTACATAAAACACAATCTCCTCCCTGTGATTCCCAGACACCACCAATGTCACTGGCTGTGTCTGGTGTGTGATTAGTGGAAGAAGGGTGCCATCTAGTGCCCGCACCGACAATGGTGACGGTAAGGCCACTAGAGGGAGCCCAACCTCCTTTGTCCATCTGCTATCCAGCAGATTCCCCTCCGACCCCGTGTCCACCACTGCTGGGGCGTGAAGGGTTAGATCCCCACTTAGGATCGTGACTGGGATTCATGCAGATCGTCGGGGTTTCCCCACGTGGGTGTTGTGACCCACCCTTAGCCCAGTCTCTAAGGACGAGTGCTGTTGTTTTGACCATTTGGGGCATTTTCTCTGTATGTGCTCGGTAGAGCTGCAGAGAAAACACTCTCCACGGATCAGCCTCCTTTGTCTCTGATCTGATCGTTTTTTGGCCCTGCTCGTTTCCATAGCAACGTCAGCAGGGGGAGCTGTTGTCACGTGGAGAGCCCTGGCAGTGGAGCGTGGGGAAGTCGGCTTCCTTTCGGACCCGGGAGGAAGAGGGACGGCTTGTGCCTGGCCACGCCCCTCGTCTCGTTCCCGTCTGTGTTCCGTTAATCGGTTGTCTAACCATATAACCAGGTCGATAAGCCCATCTAAATCCCGCGGCTCGTCCTTCGCCACTAGGTGCTCCTTAAGGACCAGAAACAGTCCGTTTACAAAGGCGGCGCGGAGCGCAACAGCATTCCAGCCGGCTCGTGCTGCCGCGATGCGGAAGTCGACTGCATACTTCGCTGCGCTCCGACGCCCCTGCCGTATCGACAGCAGCACACTTGAAGCGGTCTCGCCTCTATGAGGGTGGTCGAACACCTGTCGGAACTCCCTCACAAACTCAGTATAAACCGTTAGGAGCCGTGAATTCTGCTCCCAAAGTGCCGTAGCCCAGGCGCGTGCCTCTCCTCGAAGCAAATTGATCACATAAGCCACCAGGCTGGTGTCTGCTGCGTACATGATGGGACGCTGTGAAAAGACGAGCGAGCACTGCATCAAGAAGTCCGCGCACGTCTCCACACAGCCTCCGTATGGCTCCGGAGGACTTATGTATGCTTCAGGGGAAGGTGGGGGGGTTCGTTGAACGACCAGCGGAATGTCTGTTTCTGGCACACGGTCAGCAGGAGGAGGTGCTGCAGCAGCGCCCTGAGCACGCGCTTCCACCTGGGCGGTGAGAGCCTCCATCCTACGATTGAGAACACTGCTCTGCTCGGTAATTAAGTCCAACCGAGCGGTAAAGGCGGTTAAGATGTGCTGCAGCTCACCCAACACGCCTCCTGCTGGCACCTGTGCACCTCGCTCTCCCATTGGCTGTTCAAGCGATGGATGACGCCCCTCGGGATCCATGACGCTGGCCGAGAAATCCTGTTGTGAAAGTGTCGTGACACGGACCCACAACAGGGGGCGTTAATGAACGGACAATGGATAAGCCAAAAAGTAACAATTTAATGTTGTGAATCACACAATGACGTACAGACAATAACAATACAGTGACTGTCAATCATACACCAGGTGACGTGTGGGCTGGCTTGACGATAGAAGACGCCTGGCGAGAGAAAAGCCGGATCCACACAGCTTCCACCGCCAACGGAGCTGAAGAACACCGGAGCCGCCAAGCCCTGGGCCCCAGGTGGCCGCTGTCTTCAGCAGTCAGACCCGGTACTGCTGGCAGAGAACAGAGACAGTCCAGATGAGTGTGAGGTCGCACACTCAGTAATCCCACAGTCTGTATTCAGTAAAGGAGGGAGAACCTCCACCTCCAATCACACACTCGTGCAGCTCCTGTCTAACCACTTATCTGGTTGGAGTGTGAAGCGAAGCCGTCGCTGATCACACCAAACGCCAATCCCACAGATAAGGACACACCACAGGAAAAACGGCTGCAAAGAAGCACAGATTATTACTCAATGTTTTGAGTCAGCAGAGAAAGTTACCTGATTGGTAGTTGATTTCTCAGCGAGGAGGTGGAGTTGCAGTCCGGCCTTTATGGTGATGGTGATGAGATGAATGAGTGACAGCTGGTGCTGAGGATGAGTGACAGCTGTCACTCCCAGTGGCTCCGACGCCCTCTCGTGCTTGAAGGCCGCACTCCAAGCAGGGCGCCATCTGGTGGTGGTGGGCCAGCAGTACCTCCTCTTCAGCGGCCCACACAACAGTTTAGTGTTTAAATATTTTTATTTGTCCCAATCAGGAACATTTGCTGTGCAGACAACCAAACTTCCATTGATGAGCTGAACACCACGAAGTCCAGTCGAAAGAAAACATCTCTGCTCTTCAAATAAGGACAAAAGTGTCTTCAGCAACACCACCAGAGTTCAAAGCTGCAGAAGAGACCTTCATCTGGTCCCGAGAATCCAGCATAACATCACCTGCTTCTAAATAAAAGGCTCTTTCAACAGCAACTATTTTCTTATTTTTTAAAAAGCTGCTTCATTTTATATTTTAACAATAAATGAATGGATCATTAAAAATGTCCATGAAATCAAAGTCAAAAGACATTTGCACAAGTAGAAGCTGTCCACTTATTGTGCTCAAATTCATATTTTAGAAATGACTCTGTCCTGGTAACAACATTAAAGGCAATTACATATTTTGGCGAAATTACAAGTTGAAATGACCATTAAAAAAAATCATCATGAGGTTTATGTCACAGAAATCCTACTTTACAATCACACTGCAGTCATTGTTAAATTATTTCCTGTTGCATTTATAATAAACATTTGTATTTATTTAGTGTCTGTTTTTCTGGTTGAAATGAGATATAAATAATCTACCAGACTTAAAAAACGTACAAATTTCCATGTTATTTTATCTAAAAATAAATGTCTGAGGTTGCTTATGTTAAACAAGAAATTATCTAATCTGAAATCACAGGTGGTTTTCATTTACAGATGAAAGGTTTCTAAAGAACCATTTATTGATTTATTTAGCAATTTTAATTACAAGTGTTCTAAATTTTTTAACAGTAATCAGAAATTCTGAGGTAATAAACAACAACAACAAAAAAACATTTCCAAGGATTTTTCTTCAGAAAACGGCCACATAAATGAGCAGTCCTGTGACACGTATGCTTTTGTACAGATCAGTTGTTTCTGTACCGTCCGTTTTGTAGAGATCAGTGGTTTCTGCCACAAGTCTTTCGTGTTTTGGCCCGACGAGTCATTCCTATTGGACAACGTAAAGGTATGTGACAGCTCAGAATATCGAAAGTTGGATTGGATTGAACTTTTGACTTGGCAATGCGCCTGATTGAAAATAATGCTTTTTAGACCAATTTTTGACGCATCTGACGTATTCAGCGTGAAAGGCCCATTAGGCTAAGATTCCTAAGTTAGGAGCTCTTTGAGAAGACTTTGAGATGCTTCGTGCATACGGACCTTGGGGTTTAGGCTTGTGCTTTCTATTTGAAGCAAGCTTAACTGCACTGATGTTGGCAGCACCAGTTTGTGATGGTAACGTTTTGTTACTTTCCTCGAACAAACTGTGTATCCGGCAAACTGAAATGGCTTTGACAAGCGTCAGCTCAATATCTCTTAACAGAACTTTTCCTCAAAGTGTCACTAGCAACGCCACACACAATGTGGTCACAGATTAGCTCTTCAGTCAGATCTCCAAAGTGGCAACATTCAGCCTTAATCCTCAAGCCACTGATAAATGATTCCATACTCTCACCTTGTTTTCTGGTATGAAATCTGTGTCTTTCCATCTTCCTGTTATTTTGGGGCTTGCCAGTTTCACTAAACTTTTTCTTTAAACACTCTGGGTCCTCACAAGATTCAGATGGGTTGATAATCCTTCTATCCGCTCCAGGTGCATGCATTTCTGCAGCGTCGACAAAGAAACGCTCTCTTTCCATGGCTTCTGGGCCAGCAATGTTGAGAAGGATATAAGTTTTAGTCTTCGCTGATTTGTTGGAGTGTGCAGCGGCAATAAAAATGCCATATTCCCTCGTAAAACCATGCCAATGCTCGTGACATATTCATCAAAAATAAGAGGGTCAGGCCTGAGAAAACACTCATTTTGTCAGAAAAAACATTCTCCATAGCTGGGAGCTACGCTAGCTCAGTCTGATGCAACAGGTCATCTGACGATGGAAGAACAGTACTCACTGGCAGAGAGGAGTCCATACTCACTTCTGACACCATGTAGATGTTTGCTTATTGAGTTGGTATGAGTCAAGAATCACACACCTGATATATGTGACTGTCTTCATTTTGACCACCGCTAAGGGTCCTATCTCACAGGGCGCAACTGTTGGAGACCAAACATACAAATAGGCAACAATGTTGCAATTGGTATCTCACTGAAGTGGCCACTCACAGCTGAAACAATGACACATTTGCACACAAAGTGTTCAGCTCTTATTATCATACTATTATCTATGTGAATAGACTTTGGAAATCCCCCCACTCTTCCTGATAATGGCAAAATAAAATAAATAATAAATAAATAAATGATTGTTATAAAGGTGGCACAGCAGCTTAGTGGTTAGCACTGGGACCTCACACCAAGAAGGTCGCAGGATCACTTCCTGCCCTTTCTGTGTGGAGTTTGCATGTTCTTCTTGTGTGTTGCATTTAGCTTCTGTCTCATTTTTATGGATATGCATCTTAGAAAGTCTTGGTTTGAAACCTTTACCTCATCTTGGAAAACCTGAGGGTCTGGGTGGCTGTCTGTGTTGAACCGGGATATTCCATCATTGTGCTGTGATCCTGTTTTAACTGTGACAAATTTTTGTTTTATTTATTTGTGTAGCTTAGTGGTTAGCACTGTGGCCTCACAGCAAAAATGTTGTGGGATTACTTCCCATCTGTGTGTAGTTTGTACATTCTCTGTGTGTTTCCCTGGGAAATCAACATACAAATAAACAGTGGTGATCACATAAACTCATTGGTGGAGGAAATGAGCTGCTCCAACCCCTGGTGTTTAAATATGAAGCCAACGCAGAAGTGCCACATGCTGGTTGTTGAATGGCCACTGGAGGCTGGCTCCTTAAGTGAGTCAGTTCCCATAGACCCCCATGTTAAAATCTCCAACGTTACAGCAGCAATAAACTTGCTTAAAGCCTGTTAAAAACAATTGTTTTGGTCTCTGTGTCAGGAACTGTGATGACATGGCACGACAGACAGGCGGACACAAATGCAGACTCATGGCTTAGAGGTGGGAATTAGAAAAAGGATTAATCACAAAACTGAGTGAGGTCGATACACTGGGTGACAAGCAGGCAGGCGGAGGTACAGACGGTTGTGAGGCGGTGGCGTGGTCAGTAACAACCAGAGTTCAAGCACGGGCAAACAGGTGTATTGGAGGAGGCAAAAAAACAGTCAAAAACAAGCAGAGTTCAGGTACAGAGAAGCAGGTTAACTGGCTCAGACAAAAGGCAAGGTCAGAAACAGGCGAAGGTCATACACAACAAGAAAACAGACTATCGCAGAAAAAACACGAGAGGCTTGGAACAAGGCAATATGCACAACGAACTATCAGTGAACTGTGGAAAACAAGAGGTTTAAAAGCAGAGGTTAATCAGGGTGTGATTAGATGCAGGTGCAGGGAAGAAGGTGTGGCTGGACGAGACGAGTGGAGTGACAGGTGGGCGTGTCAGACAAAAGCAGCAAAAAGGAAAGTGACAGTGACAGAACAAATGTTAAACAATTAGGAAATAATGATACCTAAAATACAAATGTGAGAGAAACAGAATAAACAAATGAAAAAGTAGAAACAGAACAATAGAAAATTAAAGGCTGGATCTAAACTAGAGGAGAACTCAACGTGTGTAACAGAAAAACCAGAGGGACTAATGTGCTCAAAACAGAGTGACTGAATAACCAGAAAATAAAGGACGAAGACTAAACTAGAACAGAACTCAATAAGTGGCTGAAGTGTAACAGATAATCCTCAAAACCTAATGTGAAAACACAGAATGACTAAATAAAAAGCAGAGACTAAACCTGATTAGAACTTAACGTGGCTGAAGAATAACAGATAATATAACCAAGACTAATAGGGGAAGAAACAGAATATAAACACTCATGGCCGGACAGAAGGACAAAAAGAGGGAAACAGATGAAGACTGGGGGACAAAACCTGATTCTGGGCAGGTCCAGGGCCAAAGCATGACACTCTATAGCTGTTAGTTTTAGCTTATTTGGTAACTCCAAGATGCCAGTGGGTTCTGGCTTTATTCACTCCACCCAGGTCAGGCTGCTTACCCATGTTCCACCTCATTAAGCATTTATAGTTTGGTCTTAAGTTAGGGGGAGTCAGACATTGCCAAGATGACGACATTTGGAAACACTGAATTTGAACTTCAAGGTAGCTCTTCAGAAAACCTGTAGGTGGCGTTACAGAGGGTTTGTCACGCATATGTACAGACTGTGAGAATAAACAAATGAAACACATGTCAATAATTTGTTTTGTTTTTTTCATCCAAACATTGATTCTGTCCTGACTTCAGCCTCCTGGTTATTTTAGATTTAGAGGAACATCTTCTCATTGTGACTGAAGTTTTCTTCCAATGTTCCATTTTATTGTCGTTCTTCCACTCAGAGCTTTTCTTTCTCCTCCAGGTTTGACCAAAGCAGTCGGAATACTGCCAGATGATCCTCTGACTGCAGCTGTGGGAGACACAGTGACGTTCAGCACAACACTGAATCCATCACAGACACAGATTACATACATCAACTGGATAAAGGATTCTACATCTGTAGTAACATACAGTGAGGGAGGAACCATTCCAGGTCCAGATTATAGAGACAGAATCACCCTCTCTCCAAACAGTGCAGCTCTGGAGCTCAGGAGTGTGACTTTGAAGGACAGTGGAGTTTATAAAATTGACATAGAAAACAATGGAACACGGCATGTAGACAATAGAACATTGGATGTTTACGGTGAGCTGATGTTTAAATGCTGTTTCATCATTTTCAGTTTCCTGTTTCTGTCTGTTCCACTTGTTTTGTCTGAACACCAACATCAAACCTTTCTGTTCATTTATCTGCAGTCCGAGTGTCTGATGTCGTGGCTGTTTCAAACGCCACACAGCTGGTGGAGTTCAGCAGCTCCGTCAGTCTGACCTGCACCTCCTCTGGCTCCGCCCTCTCTTTCCTCTGGCTGAACGTCACCTCAGAGGTCACAGACAGTGACAGAGTTCAGATCACTGATGGAGGGTCCACTCTCATCATCACCACTGTGACCCGCTACGACCACGGACCGTTCACGTGTCACGTGTCCAATCCTGTCAGTAACGGCTCCAGCAATCAACTAAATTTGTCCATCAGCTGTGAGTTACTAACGTGCACGCTCACACTCCACATGTGACAAAGATCTTCACAATTACAACTGAAGTTTAAAGCTTCATAAGGAGAGTTCTTTTCCTCAGGACCTTTTTGAATAATGTTCTATGTTCACAAAATCAGCTGAAGTCAACTGGGTCAGACTTTAAGATTTTGTTTATCTTTTTAAAGCTTGGCAGTTTCATCCATCCATTTTCTATACTCTATTACTCCAGTTAAGTGTCACACGGGGGCTGGAGCCTATCCCAGCAGTCACAGGGTGTGAGGCAGAGTACAGCCTGGACAGGACGGAGTCTATTGCAGAGCCACACACAGACACATTCACACCTATGGTTAGTGAAGCTAGGCAACTGCAGAGTTAAATTAACACTGCAACCAGCAGTCAGTTTAGAGTCAATAGTTCACCTACCTGTATGTTTTTGGAAGAGGGAGGAAGCTGGAGCACTTACAAACTCCACACAGAAAGGACCAGGGGCCTCATGTACAAAGACGTGGATTTCCTACTGAAACATGGTGTACGCTAAAACCCAGAAACTGGTGTAAGCACAAAAATATCCAGATGTATCAAAGTGTGCATAGGGATGGATCCACGCACATACATGCCGCTGAATGTGGAATGTGAATAGGCCCTGGGAGTTGGGGTTTCCCCTCTGTCAAATCAGTCAGTATGAACACAGAAAAGAAATCATAGCGAGTGTGAGCTACAGATGATGTGGAGACATGCAGGGATAGTTTATTTGGGACCAGTGTTGCCACAGTTAGTTTGATAAAGTAATCCAATTACTGATTACTGATAACTCCTTGAAAAAGTAACTAAGTTAGATTACTAGTTACTTCTTAGTTACTTTCCCCAGCTGCCGACAACAACCCTCTGCCACCTCAACATGACAATGATACTTGTTTTGCCAAAACTCACTTTATAGTCACTCTTTCTTGACTTCAATGAAAATAAATACTTGTTTTATAAAAGTAAAATAAAGACCTCTTTCTTGACCTCATATTTAACTGTTGACAGCACTGTAACAGTAAAACTTGCAATTTCTAACCTACATTGTTTATAAATGTAACTATTAAATTCTTTCTAACATTTAAATTCTCTCTAAACATTTTACTTGTCAAAATTATTATTATTATAAGTAGTATTAGTAGTTGTAGTAAAAAACGGCTTCATCTAGGGGTGTTGTGGGGGTGGGAGCACATCCCTGCCCCACGCCCACATTCCATCTGGATTCGCCCCTGCTTTGGCGTTTGAGCACAAAGAATGGATAACATTTATTTATGCAGAAAACATGACCAGATTTACAGGTAAGAAAGTTTTATTGCGTTTTCACATCATGTGGTCCTCAGAAAGAGAGTTTAGGTGCATTTGAGTGGAAAATAGTGTTAGTTGTTGACGTGTCGCGGAGGATCAGCTGTTTTTAGCAGCAGATACTGAGCGGCTCAGCTCAGAATTCTAAATAAAGGAGAAAAAAGCATAAAAATGTCTTTGTAAAGCTCAGTGCAGGTGTGCTGTTGTTGCCTTTAAGGTAAGGACGAGTCGTAGCTGCTGCAAAAAACCGTGGATGAAAAGCTCACAGCTCGCTTAAAGTGGGCAGTTCAGTCGAACCCCGACCTCCTGCCCACAGACCAAGTTTAATGCTGCTATCGACCCACAATGCAAAAATAATAGTAACGCACAGTGACTTGGAGAAGTAACTTTAATCTGATTACTGTTTTGGAAAGATTAACGCGTTAGATTACTCGTTACTAAAAAAAGCGGTCAGATTAGAGTAACGCGTTACCGGCATCACTGTTTGGGACCCTAGCTGTCAAACGGAATACATATGAAACAGTAAAAGAGTAGTGGGAGTGTGTGTGTGAAGCTGCAACACTGTGGGCTCAGTGCAGCGTGCACACACACACACACACACACACACACACACACACTGAAGTAAGACATGTGAGGGGCACCGCAGTTGACAGTGTGTGACATTCTCAACATTACACACATGCTTATTGACAAATACTGAACACAGGAGACTATTGTGGGCCTGTTAAGAAGCTCTAGAGCAGGGCCGGCCCAAGCCTTTATGGGGCCTTAAGCAGAATTTCATTTGGGGGCCCCCCTACCATCACCTGAGCACCAGATGCCTCATTATTCCATAGGCTACACTGTTATGTGTGTAACGTACCCACAATCATTAGCATTATTTGTAATTATCTTACATCATACAGGTGTCATTCTTGTTTTTAACCTTAAAGGGGTAGCAAACTCATAAATATGTTTTAATTAACTTCTATATACTGAGTGATGTATAAGTATGGCTCATTAATTTAACTATTTGAAAGTAACATCAGCAGGCAGGAGACTGCATTTATAGTAAACACGTTAAATAGTTTAATTTCTTTCAGATGTGCAATGGTGTGCAAAATGTTCAATATCCAAATTAAAAATAGAATCAAATGACATTCACATTATCTTACAGAAAAATAAAGTTGTAATCAAAATTAAATACTTAAATAATAAATACAGTACTTAAATAATCTCCAAAATGAACATAGAAATCCACAACATAACAGCAATGTGTGTGCATAGCAATGCACAAACATTGCACTGGGGGCTATTGCTTTAACTTTGGCCTGCAAACCACTGAGAGCTGAGCTACTTTTCCCCACCTTTTGCACCAAATTAATCTGAGCAGTTGATCGGCCCTGCTGTTTAACTCTAAGTTTTTCTTCGTAAGGAAGACTATCAAATGGCTTCACCAAAATCCGGTCCACAACATTCAAATTGTCTGCCATTATGTGCAGCTTGCTACCTAGCTAGCTCGCTAGCTGGGACTGGCGTGAGGCTAGTGTGAAGTGTGTCCGCCTGTGAGTGCTTTGTGACGGTGGAGGAGCTCAGCAGCACCCGCTGCTCGGTAAGAACAGAAACTGCGATAGAAGTCAGAAAGAGTGATAGAAGTCACAAGCAGCTACAAAAAAAAAAAAAAACCCACCAGAAATAGAAGCTCGATTTGTCGCTAGTCGTTTTTAACAAACAAAATGCTGCTAAGAGGATTAGGAAAGTCTAATCCTAGTTCTATTCAGAAGAGAATGAAAATGCTCCCATGGATGTTTACACCAAAAGATCGCTGATTCGCTCATTTCGCTGTCAGTCAAAAAAGGATTCAGCCTCAGACAGATCATCCAATCATCATGCAGAAGCTGAGCGTCCAGGCCAGCCGAGGCCAGCCCACTGCCCCATAGACCCCAAGACACGCTGAGCGTCCGATGGGCGGGACAAAGCCCAGCATTTATCCAATGACTCGTCTCGTTTCGTTGCATGCTTTGTGTCGCTACACTGTTTAAAGCACTATGAAGCTGCGGGTTTGAGTGAGAGGAAAGCCGCATCGTTCCCAGTGATAAGAAGCTGATTCTGAACAAAAGTTGAGCACGTTGTAGCGCATATTTAGTCAATGTCATGTACACACAACAGTATATATTTGATCACTTATTTTCTGACATTTTAGGGGAAGCTGAGCTTCCCCTGCAATCTTAGAGCAATTGCCTCTGACTTTAAGACACCTAAAGCACTTTACAATAAACGAACGGACCATTTCACAATTAATGACAACAAAAATTGTAATATTGGACATGCAAACCTACCTTTGTCTTGTTGTTTTTTTCGTCTTCCAACTTCTTCTTTTTTCTTTTCTCCGCTCCAGAGGGATAATTTCTTTTCTGAGACATGACTTGCACTCACTTCATTCCTCACGATTAGTCATCGACCACCTGACCCAAGCGGTGCATCTAAATTTGCCCAACGGTGGCAGCAGCCAACAGGAGGCATCAATTAACCTAGTATTGGTATTTTGTCAAAATGAATTTATTTTTTTCGGGTGTAATACAATTTCGTTTAAATTATTCAATATTATTTTAATTTCATGTATATATTTACTTTTTATCACAACGTCTCGGTGCTCTTGGGGCCCCCTGGTGGCGTGGAGGCCTTAAGCGACTGTGTAGTTGGTGTATGCCTTGGGCCGGCTCTGCTCTAGAGTCTATATTTTCACCATCAAGAAACAAACAAAGTTAAAAATAAAATAATACAACTAATAATAATGACAACAAACATATCTGAATCTGCAAATGCCCAAATGTGCCCGCACTGGTCGGAACAATTACATGAATAAACTATTTCCTCATGAAGCAGCCACCCATCGCGTACTGTGCCACACGGGGCAAGAAGTGCGAGGTGGGGTAACCGTTATGGTTATGGTTATGCTGCGTTTACACATAACGACAAGTCACGAATGCTAGGAAGTATACATTCTTGGCCGCTGATCACGAATGTGATGATTTGAGGCAGAGGCATCAGGCATCCTCAGGAACTGCTGCAACCTGTTACCACGTGTTACTATTAATGGCATGTGTTGCTGGAGAATTATCAGGAACCATTACGCACAGTCAAGAATAATGTTCCGCGCTATGCACGCTGTTTTGCGCTGTTCTGTGCGATTGTGCGTAACAAAGCATCGTTACGTTCTGTCACATTGTGAATGAGGCAGATTGTCTCCACACACACCCCCATATTCATGCATCAGTTGCTGAACAATTCAGATCGCTCCAGTTTGCTCCTCAAAATCCACAACAGAACTTTGTGACTGCATGCTTAGTTGGGCTCGGTGCCATGGAGTGGCGCAGAGAGGAGGAGGAGATGGAGAGAGCCAGATGTGTGGCTCCATGCGGCTCTCATCTCACGCGTTTTCCCAAACATCAGGCACAGCAGCAGTAGCAGCAGGTGGAAGACCTGCAGGAGTGCGCTGATAAGCATTGGAACAAGACTTTTAGCTGACTTGGCATCACTATCCTTCTTCAGCATACTGCAGCAATGAAACTGAATGCGGTGCAGCAGGGTTTCATTTTGCGCATGTCAGAGAAGAACGCTGTCATGCTCTATTAAGGATCACCACTAATCAAGACGAATCAACATGCTTAGTTGCGACCTCCATGACATGAGGCGAAATGAGGGTGGTGCGTGACATTTGTGGAAGACTTTTGACAGCCAAAAAACATGCTCCAAGAAAATCATGAATACCATGCACCAACACGCACTATTAAGAAACCTATTCAGAGGCGTTAAGTCACGTTAAGAATGTCAGAAATATGCCAAGAATGACGCAAATATGACATTCAAAATGCGTCCTGCCTATGTGTAAACACAGCATTATGCCGCATTCACACCGGACGCCACAAATTCGCATCCCTTGCCTGTGATGGACGCGCCACCATCACCCGGTGTGTCGCTCTCCTTGAGCCACATTCACACTGGATGCCACGCAACGCCACAAATTCATTATTTGCTGCAGGAGCTGCATCTGGATGACAGCCGCTTTCAGCAGTACTTCTGCCTCTCCAGGACCCAGTTTGAGGACCTCCTGTCCTGTTCGCACACACACGTGAACAATTAAAAAAAAACAAAACTGTCTACCGCTGCAGTTCCTCGCTCTCCCCTCAAACTCTGTCATAATTGTGTTATAAACCAGTCACCATTTGTTTTACTATACATCTGTGTAGTTAATAAAATTATCTTCACGGACGATTCATTCACGCACACGTGAAAAAAAAAACTGGCTGCTGCTGCTGCGATGCTGCTGCTCACTCTCCCCTCAAACTCTGTCATAATTGTGTTATAAACCAGTCACCATTTGTTTTATTATACATCTGTGTAGTTAATAAAATTTTCTTCACAGTGGATTCATTCGCGCGTGCCCTTGAAAAAAAACTGGCTGCTGCAGTGCTGCTGCTCACTCTCCCCTCAAACTCTGTCATAATTCTGTTATAAACCAGTCACCATTTATTTTATTATACATCTGTGTAGTTAACAAAATTATCTTCACAGATGATTTGTTCGTGCGCGCACATGGAAAAAAAACTGGCTGCTGCTCACTCTCCCCTAAAACTCTGTCATAATTGTGAAATAAAGGACAAAAGGGACATAAGTCCTGCTCACAGGCTGGCTGCCAGAGACAGGACATGTCCATATCAAGTATAAACTCCAGACAGCTCCAGGTGACTACATATCCAGTCCCTGATTGGTCATTGCAGTGCGACAAGATGAAAAAGTTCAGATTTTTCAACTTGGGGAAGAGGGCAACACGACACAACGTGATATCATGACACAAGCACGAAAATCCCTCAAAATCGCTTTAGTCGCATCACTTTATTCGCGTCCATCGCGTCGCATTGTGTGGCTTGAACTTTTGTGCCGCCACAACGCTTCCTTCCATAGGGATTACATGGCAACCTGTTGCCGCCATAGCTGGCGTGGTGTCCTGTGTGAACGCGGGATTAGGAGAAGGGGTTACGGTTAGAAATAGTAAAATAATAAAACTGCGTCACATAAAACTGAGACTGGACTGCCCCAACCACACTGTTAGTCAGGATGAATGAGTTATGTGTTGAACCAGCCCACCTAGCCACAATGTTAATTAGATGCATTTGCACATCACATATAATTTGAACATTGATAGAATAACAATGTTTCCTATTAAGAAAAACAAATTCATAATATGATGGTGCACATCAGAGACACCATGATAATTTCTTGGTTTCACAGTATTAACGGTTCCCAGCATCATCTCTACGTGTCGCCAGTGGAACAATAGCTGTAGAAACGTACGTACGCCAGCCAGGATTTTTGCGTGACGCACTGCACATTTCCGCGGTCATTTCACTTCTGATATATCTGAACATTCCCATGGAGACGGACGTACGCCACGTTTTTGTGCGTATGCATGCTTTGTACATGAGGCCCGAGGTGGGAAGTGAACCCAGAACCTTCATACTGTGAGGCAACAGTACAAACCACTAAGCCACTGTGCTGCCTTTTGTCAGCTACTCAAATCTTAAATGATTGTTGGCAAAGTTGTATTTCTAAGTTAATTTATCTGTCATATTTATTTATTACATGAACAGACATACTTTCTACATGCAGTCGGAGGCTCTGTGGGACAGAAGTTGAAATATGGATATATATTGACCAGGGGTTTGATTCCTGGTGTGTCCTTCAGACTGCCTGTCTGTTCCACTTGTAGAGGGATTACTCTGTCTTCTACACATTTCTGCAAATAGAAGATTATTGCAGGCAGTGCAGTGACTGTATTGTACACACACGACGGTTTGGTGCACAGAACTGTACACAGACTACACAGTATGACTCATACACAGTATTCATAACTGTAAGTGGTGCTTGTCAAGAGAAATTGTTCTCCTTCCATCTGACCATACGGCAAATACCTTCTGTTAAATGAAAAAAGTTTTTGTCTCACAGTTTTACTGTGGTAGATGGCAGCTCTCTGCTGCTCACAGAGTAAAGACAGTGTGTAAAGATTTAAAGAATTTTCAAAATTGAACTCATACTGAACTGTGACCCTTCTAATAGATACACACTGTACAAACCTGTGACGTTTGTTGCTCATATACTCAACGGCTCTGACATGATATTCATCCCCCTCAAAACACACACACACACACACAAAAAAAAAAATTCAGTTTGCCAACAGGTCTGATAACACGACACTGGAGTTTCACAGGTGGTAATGAAACTGGAACTAAGTGCAGATTAAGTGTGTGTGTGTGGGCAGGAAATGTCGCTTTGCTTCAGGCACCAAATGACCCATAATGCAACTGGTTAAAAGCATCAATACAGAGTGCACTGGATGATATCAGCTCAGGACAGGTGAGGGTTGTGTGCTCAGCTTTTGGCTGATACATTTCAATTGTAATGACACCTTAAAGTGAGTATCACGAGTAAATAAAATGTCAAATAAGCTGACTATTCTAAATAAATAAAAAATTATGAAAATATTGATGTATTTCATTTTATTTTTGGTGCCATATGCTGAGAGAAATTACGTCATAAACATGGGGAAATTAATCTGATTTGACTTGCCTCTGATCAGTTCAAAGGTAAGTGAAATCACCAAAATCATTTATATTCTTCACAGCTTGCTCAGAAACCACAAGCTGTGAGGAATATGAATTTTGGTGACATCATCTCCGGTCACGCCCCTAAAATGAATGTGGGGAAAATGTAATTTTTTATAGTGTGAAATCAGTGTTTTTGTGGACTTTGGCGGTGAATACGCCAAAATGGTTAAAATGTGTATTTTGCAAGGATGGAGTCACATGATTATTGTTGCTTATTAGGTGGTAGATTTTCCAAAGATAATATTTTGAGGAAGAAATCAGAGGGTTTTTTTTAATAGTGCTTCTCAGACAAACAGCAGTAAGCGAAGCCTAGCACAGCGTGAGAATGGTCTTCAAAACATGGTGGATCTAATCATTGATTTTATCCTTTCCTTTTGTGTGGCCATGAGAAAATTCTTAAGGAACCATGTTTCCTCTCCCAAAAGCGTGGAACCGTCCATGTTTGTGGTTTGTGCCACGGCATCGCGTCGCATTACGTCATGCTAAACTAAGTTGCTATGTGAGGGACACTACACTTCTGTGATCACGGGATCGGACACAAATGTGACGAGTGCCCGCTTTTAACAGGACAGCTGGGATGTGAACCAGTTCCCAGCCCTTTGAGTTATTGGCTAAGCTACACGCTAACGGGAGCCCCCAGTGACACCAGCTCACCATCAGGGCTGAAGGAGGGACGATTGTTTTTCTGTGGAGTGCCACAATAACAATAATTCTACATGGCTTTGTGTGTGTGAACACACCAGAAGCGAAATCAGAGACACCACTTTCACATATGTAATTATTATCATTATTTGGTCTTAGTGAGATGTATGCAACATTGTTGTTTTGTTTCGTGTTTTTCCAAACACACCGCAGGTTACAAAGAGGCGGAGACGGCCACCTCCAATTTGTCCCAGTGTCATTTTGAAAATGAAACTAAAATTTCATGGCCCTGCATTTAAATAACAGATGAACCTGCATTGGGATTGATACATTATTCATCTTTATTTCCAACCGAAAACACACACACTTACCCATTATCTGGGGTTCTGACCTGATCCAATGTGTACTTTGACAAAAGCAGGGCATTTCATTTATTATGAAACATGTTTGTGACATGAGTTACTCATCTAGTAAACAAGTGTTCATACTTTGTCATGTTCAGTACTGTTTAGTCCCTTCACAGAATCAGAGAGCAGTTCACTTCAGGGCAGCTTTGACACATCTGCATAGATCTCTGCAACCTTTCTTGCTGCCACATTGTAGCAACTCATGGCATGCATTTGATACTTCTGGAAGAGAAGTCAGAGAGAAAACTGACCCACCTTTCGTCAAAAAAGTGACAGCTGCCAATCAAAATCGGCCACGTCACTAAGCCCCGCCCCCTCTGTGACGTCATAGCCAATCAGAATCGATGACGTCACTATGTCCCGCCCCTAAGCCCCTCCCCTAGTCCCGCCTCCAAGCCCCGCCCCTTATGACGTCACAGCCAATCATAATCGATGACGTCATTATGCCCCGCCCCTAAGCCCCGCCCCTGATCCCGCCTCCGAGCCCCCGCCCCTTATGACGTCACATCCAATCAGAGTCGATGACGTCAGTATGTCCCGCCCCTAAGCCCCGCCCCCGGCTCCTCCCCTAGTTCCGCCCCTGGCTCCTCCCCTAGCCCCACCCCCAAGCTCCTCCCCTAACCCCGGCCAAGCACCGCCTCCAAGCCATACCTCCCCTCCCACCCAGGGTCTAATATTTTAATGTCATTTTATTTCATGAATTAAAGAACGATTAAAAATACCTAGATCTTTTTAATGTATTAAAGAATTAACTAATTCTGAAATAATTAAACATAAATCACTGTCTATTATTTAATGACCCTTTAATATCTTTAATTCTTAAATTATTACGTTTCCTTTTCTGTTTTTTAATTCGTAAATTAAAGAAGGGGAACAAATACCCGTCTCTCTCGGCTGTAAGTCTTTGCAGCAAGACGGTCAAATACCCACGCATAGAGCCGCTCGCGGAAACATGACCCCACGGCTGTAAAACCTGTTGCAGACGCTGTGTGTGTGTGTGTGTGTGTGTGTGTGCGTGTGTGTGTGTGTGTGTGTGGCGGGACACCCGCTGAGCGGAGATGCTGCCCCGAGGTGATGAACCCGAAGAACAATAAACAATGCTCCTTATCACTCACGCCAGATGATGTTTTCTTTTAAGATATTAGCCGATCGATCATGGGGCGCGGGACACCCGCTGAGCGGAGATGCTGCCCCGAGCCCGAACAATAAACAATGCTCCTTATCACTTACGTCCCTGGGAACGAGTCAGCGAGCATTTCCACTACGACCGGTGAAGAGTGAAGATGCCTGGACCCCCAGCTATGGGTATAAAATAGAATAAATTTGCGGAAAAAATCCTGGAAAACCATGTTGTTTAATTAAGTTTTCTTGTCTTCGAGCAGAGTGCGAAAACCGCATCAGCTTTCAGGGTAAGTGATTTAAGTAATCTGTTTTGATAGAAATGAGTGTTTTTAAATGATGCACGCCGTCTGAAACTGTTTTTTTTTTTTTTTTTAGACAAAACCACGCAGACGGTCCAGAGCGCGTTCGGACCCGTCCTCGGTAATATATTTGAAATAGTACAGAATATCCGCTTGCGAGGGTGATGCTTTGTATTCATTTATTTATGTTAATTCTAGAAATCAAGTCAGAGCCCCCTGAAGAAGTTCGAAGGCTGGAAGCCCCGACTTCACCACGCAGATGTAAGTACAGCGATCGAGATTAAATCACGATTAAAACTCTGGAATAACCCGATTTTTTCTGTCACAGCCCATGGAGAAGCGGGTCAGTGGGAGAGACCCGTAAAACGATCCGCGGATGTACACGGTAAGGAGTCGGAGTTTATGTATTTATTTATTTTAAATATTTAATAACTAACGATTTTCTCTTTTTTCAGCACGCGGTGGAGGGAGACCGTCTATTTTCCACAGAGACGCAAGGCTCGAAGATATTCTGAGCTGGGATTAACCTCATCACGCAACTTTCTTGAAAATGTGTAGTCTGTTTTTATTTTTTTATTTTTTCTCTTATTCCGATGGAACGGGAGAATTCATTTTGAAGAGGTATATTAACTGAATTTCTTGAGGTAGATTCTTCCTGCTACAGATTTTAAAAGATGGAAGGAGAGAATTCACATCGGGAAAATAACTTCGGGCGTGTATTGGATTTAAACGCTTCAATAATCGACTCAGCGGGGAGCGCTCCTGGAGCAGATGGCCCATTACCCGAGGCGTTAAATTCGCCGCCTCAAAATAACATCGAGTCCGGAGAGAGACTTTTAAGCCGTGTTCGTTTAACACCGTTAAATGAGGCTCTTAACAATTTAGCGGCTGAACGAGAATCGGAAGAAATTAACCCCTACATCATTTCTGCGATTAACGCTATAAATTCGACGGTCCAGTCTGATACTGAAGAGCCCCCTGACCCCCCGCACACCTCACCTCCAGACGAGTCCGGTCCCGCGGCGTTGAACCAGGTACGTCTGACTCCGTTAAATAACGCCGTAAACCTCCTCGCGTGTGAAGTTAATCCTCACGTCCAATCCGCGGTGGATGAATTAAATCAAACGCCTAACGACGCTCGCGCTTTTTCACCTTTAAGAAGTCCCTCCCCGCGCAATGCGCGCGGAGAAGAGATTTTAAACAGAGCTCGTTTAACCCCGATAAACGCGGCGATCTCTGTTTTGATGGAAGACGGGGATGATGCACGACCGGGGTCCAGCCGACACTCTCCCATGACGGGTGGTGGGGCTGCTAACGTCATCAGGAGACCTGCTTTTAACAATATCGAAATCAGGCTGCCTCTCAATTTCCAGCGCGCCGACGAAATTCCCGACTACGCGGAATTTTACCGTAACGTCGTTGGGGCTCTTCATAACTCGGTCGAAAAGGCTTTAACACACGCCAGGGCCGGGGACTTTATCCAAATGGAGATTCGTGGGGACTCAGTCTACAACGAGGCCGCTTTGATCAGCTCATATAACGACGCTGGCGATGTGACGGGCTTCCAAAATCTGTTAGAACGATTGATACAATCAAATTCCAACGTTTTAGCCGACGAGTCTCTGGAATTAGTGGTTCAAGTCATCCGCAACCAGAACGGCGCGGGGAAGCGCAGAATAGATGACCTCCTCCATCACGAGGTTCTGAGGAAAAAATCCAAATGCCTTAATATTGTGTATAATCCTGACAACAGTTTATGTTTCGCGATAAACCTCGTTCAGTTATTGAATCCTCATCTGAGTACGCACGAGGCGGAGCAGCGCGGACTGGCGTTACAAAATAGCGTCGGATTAACGGAAGCTACGCCGGTATCTTTAGAGCAGGTGGGAAAATTTGAAAACGCTCTGGGTTGTAAAATTGTGGTGTTTTTCAGAGCCGAAGGGGAGAGAAAGCTGACAAAATTCCAGACAGGAATACCGGCGCAGCAGAAAACTCTTTTCGTTTTTCTGTTTAATAATCATTTTTACGGAATCATCGATTTAAAGAGATTTTTGGGAGTGAAATATGTATGTAAGTTTTGCTTTGAGGGGTACAATAACCACGCCTCCCATAATTGTCCGTCATATTGTAAAATTTGTGAATCCACGCAGTGTTATGAGAAAAATAACCCTGTATTCTGCAGCGAATGTAACAAGGAGTGTCGCTCTCCCACCTGTTACAGCCTGCATAAACAGCCGAAGTATCGTCCTTCCGCCGGTAAGTTCGTTAATGTGTGTGATAACAGAAAAAATGCTCTCGATGTAAACGTGAGTATTACATAGCGTTTTCTAAAAACAGCGCTCCGCACGTGTGTAAGCAGAAGAGGTGTCATATATGCGGCGAGGCTCTCCAGGAGCCGAGCGAGGGTCACCTCTGCTATATGACCCCGCTCAAAGCTGAAGAGACGCATTCAGAGAAATATGTTTTTTATGATTTTGAAACGTATGTCGATAATAACGGGGAACACGTACCGTTTTACGTCAGCGCTGTAACAAAGACGGGTGATTTTTGGAGCGCATGGGGGACAGACTGCGTAGCCCGCTTCTTTAAACATTTTAGAACGAGAAAATTCAAAGAATACGTGTTCATCGCTCACAACTCAAAAGGTTTTGACGGCTATTTGCTTCTAAAGTATTTAGTCCAGCAGGGCGTAACCCCCGCTGTGATTATGACCGGGAGTAAACTATTACTCATGACAGACGCCGCCTTTAAACAGAAATATATAGATTCGTTATCTTTCCTTACAATGCGCTTATCTCAGATGCCTAAAGCCCTGGGGATCCGGCTGAAAGACGAAATCATCCGCAAAGGTTACTTTCCGCACCTGTTCAGTTCAGAAAAAAATCTGAACTATGTCGGTCCGTACCCGGACTCAGCGGCTTACGGGGTCGCAAATATGTCAGAGGGAGAAAGAGAGGAATTTAACGCGTGGTACGTGCGGAAAAAAAACGCAATTTTCGATTTTAAAGCCGAGGCCGTTATGTATTGTGATAACGACACAAAAATCTTGGCTGCAGCCTGCTCCAAATTTATGTCTGAATTCATCGCTGAAACACTCGTGGATCCTTTTACCTGCGTTACAATCGCCTCGGCGTGTATGAAAGTCTTCCAAACTAACTTTCTTGCTCCAAAACGCTGGCGATCCCCTCCGCCGACAATTATAGAACGAGGCATAAAAAATATTCGGACGTGGCCGTGCAATGGTTAGAATGGGTTGCTGAGACGCAAAACATTATCATCGATCATGCTCTAAACAGGGGCGAGAAAAAAATAGGAGGTTATTATGTTGATGGGTATGCTCAGATTGACGGCCGGATAAAAGTGTGGGAGTTTCTCGGATGTTTTTACCACGGGTGTGCAAGGTGTTTTACACAGCATGAAATAAACCCTCTCACAAACACCTCATTTGGAGAGCTCCACGCAGCGTGTCAGAAAAAAATAGCCTTTCTGCGGGCTATGCCGGGCGTCACCCTCAACGTAATTTGGGAGCATCAATGGCTTGAAATGAGGCTGAGGGATGAGAGCGTTCGGTGTTTCCTCGCCCGCAGGGGGTTACCGCCGCCCCTCGAACCTCGCGACGCTTTATACGGCGGTCGGACTTGCGCGGCCCGTCTGAGGTACACGGCTGAGCAAGATGAGACGGTCTATTACGTCGACGTGACCTCGCTGTATCCTTACGTTAACGTAAATTTCACATATCCCACGGGGCATCCGGAAATTATAGAGAGAAATTTCAGAGACCCCAGGACTTATTTCGGGCTCATCAAAGCCATCGTGTACCCGCCCCAGGGGCTAAAATTCCCCGTCCTCCCACACAGAACTCCTCACGGTAAACTGGTGTTTACTCTGTGTCGCACCTGCGCTGATGAAAATAATCAAGCTGCAGCGTGCACACACAGTCAGCAGCAGAGAGCTCTGTCTGGGACTTGGACGACCCCGGAATTCCACAAAGCTCTGGATACAGGCTATGCTGTAGCTAAGATTTTTGAAGTCTGGCATTTTGAGGAAAAAAGTGATAAAATCTTTGAGGGGTACATAAACACCTTCTTAAAACACAAGCAGGAAGCCTCTGGTTTCCCTCCCGAATTTGATAAAGACTCCGAGAGCAGAGAAAAATACATCACGGACTACTCGCTGAATCAGAAGATTCGTTTAGACCCAGAAAAAATCAGTCACAATCCGGCAAAACGTCAGATGGCTAAGATCTGCCTCAACTCCTTCTGGGGGAAATTCGCCCAGAGGGCAAATCTGACGCAGACCGCGCTCGTTAAAAATGCTGACGATCTGTTCAGGTATCTGTTTTCTGAAGAGTACGAGGTCACATATCTAACATTCCTCAGCAGTCAGGCGGCTATGGTTCAATGGAGGTACGGCCCGCGGCACGTCAGCCGACCGGGTAAAACCGTCAATATTTTCATCGCGGCGTTTACAACGGCGTACGCGCGTTTGACCTTGTACGGTTTTATGGAGGCTGTGGCAAATCCTGACAGGATTCTGTATTATGATACCGATAGCCTGATTTACGTTTGTAGGCGGGGTGAAACCCCGCTGCCTACCGGTAATTATCTGGGGCAGCTCACCGACGAGTTGAACGGCGACGTCATCACAGAGTTTGCAGCGGCGGGACCTAAAAGTTACGCATATAAAACCGCACGAGGTAAAACGGTCATGCGTGTGAAGGGGATCACTCAAACCCACGAAAGCTGTCAGAAAATAAACTTTGACAGCGTCAAAGATCTGGTCGAGGGTTATATAAAAGATCCCGCCCTCGCTGCATCTATCATAACGCCGCAGCAGGGAATTAAACGTCATAAAAGCAGTTTCAGTTTGACAAACGTGTCATTTCAAAAATCCTTCAGGGTGGTGTATGACAAGCGGCGTCTTTTAAAGGACGGGGAAACCGAACCGTTCGGATTTTGAAACATGTCTCACTCTGGAAATACGGTGGAGATTGACCCCAGACTTCAGCTCCCATTCTCCTGTCTCATCGTTGGACCGAGTGGTTCGGGAAAGACTGTGTTTGTGAAAACATTGCTGGAAAATTGTAGCCACGCTATGAGACATGTGCCTGACAACATTGTATGGCTGTATACGTCTGAACAACCTCTGTATTCTGAACTGAAGAATAAAAATATTAAATTTGTAAGAGGACTCCCTGACTCATTTCTGGACGACAGCCTTTTCCCTGAAGGTCAGAGCCATCTGGTTATTTTGGACGATCTCATCTTTCAAGCAACGGATCATCCTGAAGTTGTAAGAATTTTCACCCAGTACAGACATCACCGGAATATGAGCGTCATCATGATCACACAGAACGTGTTTCATAAAGGGAAATACAGTCGAACCATCAGTTTGAATTGTAATTATATGGTGCTGTTTAAAAATCCCAGAGACAAGTTACAGATGAACATTCTGGCTCAGCAAATGTTTCCCGGCAGAAAACAATTTTTTTTGGAGGCACTTGATGATGCTACGAGCGTACCTTACGGGTATTTATTACTGGATTGCACGCAGGAGTGTCCAGATCAGTTCAGACTGAGATCGGGATTACTCCCGCACGAGTGGCCCACAGTTTATTTACAGAAAGATAAACGGATATGAGCTCTCTTTTAAAAAGGAACGCCCCCGCTCTTAAAGCGCTAATCAGAGCCGGGGCGAGGGAGCGTCACCACAGCCTGAAGACCTGCAGGCCGGAGCTTCTGAAAACTTTATCCGAGATCGCTTTGAATATATTAAAGGGGAATATCGCCTTGAGCGACTCTCAATTCCGGGCCTTGAAAAAACGAAAAAGAGTTTTACGTCTTCTGGCCGACAGAAAAACCAGTTATAAAAAGAAGCGGGGAGCGCTGATTCAGACGGGCGGCTTTCTCCTGCCTCTGCTCGCCGCGGCCCTGCCCGTTATAACGAGTCTAATAGTACCCAGAGGATAATGGCGTTCAAAGCGGCGCAAAAGATGTTTTTACTCACTCCACAGCAGATGCTTCAACTCAGTCATTCCGTTCCGCCGAGCGGAAATTACATCAGACAAACGGCGGAAAATGATTTAGACTCGCGAATGCGAGGTATACTGGAAGAACGTACTCACTCTCCTTATGAAAAAATTAAAAAGTATGAGGCTCTGCTGCAGCGCTATTTAACCCTGATCAAGCAGGGGGAACTCGAATCACGCGTTTCACCCCCGCAAGAGACTCGCGTCGCTAAGCAACCTGAGGAGGAGGGGGTGGAGGAGGAGGAGGAGGAGGATGAGACTGTCACAGAGGTCCTGAAGAATATCCCCTCCAGAGAGCGTAGAAACGCTGAATATATTATGAGGAAATTATCGAAGGGTGATACGCGCTGGAGTCCGTCGGGGGAATTTATTTACAAGGGGAAAGTCGTGAGGGGGTCTCACGCCATAGATCTTATGAAACATCTCAGATCCTCGTTCAAGAAATCGAGCCCTCCTACAGGCTGGGTGAAGTTCCTCAATATTTTACAGGAGCGGAACATCCCGGTGGCGTGCGTATCAAACCCGCAAGCCCGCGAGCAGCTTCAGAAGCTTAAAAAAGGCCGGAGCAGCTCGCCGGATGAATCCCTTCTTTTAACCGATTCGCCGGCCAGGAAGAAACTTAAGAAAAAAAAAGACTTCCAACGCTGGGAAGGTTTCTCACCATAAAAGGAGGGTATCGAATTAAAAACTGACTGGATATTATGATCAAGATTCTTTAAAATACATCGCAGTCAGTCACGTTTTTGTATATTGTTACTAATAAAACACAGACTGAAACTCATCTCCGGCCTTCATCACTTTTATTCGGTATACGGTTTAAAAAAACAACTTTCAACACTTCTCTACTTAATAACAACGATGCAAAAACATTAAAGGTATGATCGGGGGTGCATTTTCTACACATTCGGAACATTTTTCACAAAAAACACATAAAAAAAATCAAAGGTCAAAGGTCAAAGCTTCTTTCTACGTTTAAAAACGGGGGTTTACATCATGCAAACGCGATAAAACTTTAAAGGTATGATCGGAAGGCCGCTCTCACACATCCACCCCGTTTTCAGGCGAAAAAAAACATAAAAAAAATTTAGGATCAAAGATTAACACTTCTTTCTGTACTTAATAACAATGTTTTAAAGCGTGCAAACGCAATAAAACTTTAAAGGTATGTTCGGAAGGCCGCTCTCACACAAGGCATTTGGATTTTTTCCTCAGAACCTCGTGATGGAGGAGGTCATCTATTCTGCGCTTCCCCGCGCCGTTCTGGTTGCGGATGACTTGAACCACTAATTCCAGAGACTCGTCGGCTAAAACGTTGGAATTTGATTGTATCAATCGTTCTAACAGATTTTGGAAGCCCGTCACATCGCCAGCGTCGTTATATGAGCTGATCAAAGCGGCCTCGTTGTAGACTGAGTCCCCACGAATCTCCATTTGGATAAAGTCCCCGGCCCTGGCGTGTGTTAAAGCCTTTTCGACCGAGTTATGAAGAGCCCCAACGACGTTACGGTAAAATTCCGCGTAGTCGGGAATTTCGTCGGCGCGCTGGAAATTGAGAGGCAGCCTGATTTTGATATTGTTAAAAGCAGGTCTCCTGATGACGTTAGCAGCCCCACCACCCGTCATGGGAGAGTGTCGGCTGGACCCCGGTCGTGCATCATCCCCGTCTTCCATCAAAACAGAGATCGCCGCGTTTATCGGGGTTAAACGAGCTCTGTTTAAAATCTCTTCTCCACGCGCATTGCGCGGGGAGGGACTTCTTAAAGGTGAAAAAGCGCGAGCGTCGTTAGGCGTTTGATTTAATTCATCCACCGCGGATTGGACGTGAGGATTAACTTCACACGCGAGGAGGTTTACGGCGTTATTTAACGGAGTCAGACGTACCTGGTTCAACGCCGCGGGACCGGACTCGTCTGGAGGTGAGGTGTGCGGGGGGTCAGGGGGCTCTTCAGTATCAGACTGGACCGTCGAATTTATAGCGTTAATCGCAGAAATGATGTAGGGGTTAATTTCTTCCGATTCTCGTTCAGCCGCTAAATTGTTAAGAGCCTCATTTAACGGTGTTAAACGAACACGGCTTAAAAGTCTCTCTCCGGACTCGATGTTATTTCGAGGCGGTGAATTTAACGCCTCGGGTAATGGACCATCTGCTCCAGGAGCGCTCCCCGCTGAGTCGATTATTGAAGCGTTTAAATCCAATACACGTCCGAAGTTATTTTCCCGATGTGAATTCTCTCCTTCCATCTTTTAAAATCTGTAGCAGGAAGAATCTACCTCAAGAAATTCAGTTAATATACCTCTTCAAAATGAATTCTCCCGTTCCATCGGAATAAGAGAAAAAATAAAAAAATAAAAACAGACTACACATTTTCAAGAAAGTTGCGTGACGAGGTTAATCCCAGCTCAGAATATCTTCGAGCCTTGCGTCTCTGTGGAAAATAGACGGTCTCCCTCCACCGCGTGCTGAAAAAACAGAAAATCGTTAGTTATTAAATATTTAAAATAAATAAATACATAAACTCCGACTCCTTACCGTGTACATCCGCGGATCGTTTTACGGGTCTCTCCCACTGACCCGCTTCTCCATGGGCTGTGACAGAAAAAATCGGGTTATTCCAGAGTTTTAATCGTGATTTAATCTCGATCGCTGTACTTACATCTGCGTGGTGAAGTCGGGGCTTCCAGCCTTCGAACTTCTTCAGGGGGCTCTGACTTGATTTCTAGAATTAACATAAATAAATGAATACAAAGCATCACCCTCGCAAGCGGATATTCTGTACTATTTCAAATATATTACCGAGGACGGGTCCGAACGCGCTCTGGACCGTCTGCGTGGTTTTGTCTAAAAAAAAATAAAAAAAAACAGTTTCAGACGGCGTGCATCATTTAAAAACACTCATTTCTATCAAAACAGATTACTTAAATCACTTACCCTGAAAGCTGATGCGGTTTTCGCACTCTGCTCGAAGACAAGAAAACTTAATTAAACAACATGGTTTTCCAGGATTTTTTCCGCAAATTTATTCTATTTTATACCCATAGCTGGGGGTCCAGGCATCTTCACTCTTCACCGGTCGTAGTGGAAATGCTCGCTGACTCGTTCCCAGGGACGTAAGTGATAAGGAGCATTGTTTATTGTTCGGGCTCGGGCAGCATCTCCGCTCAGCGGGTGTCCCGCGCCCCATGATCGATCGGCTAATATCTTAAAAGAAAACATCATCTGGCGTGAGTGATAAGGAGCATTGTTTATTGTTCTTCGGGTTCATCACCTCGGGGCAGCATCTCCGCTCAGCGGGTGTCCCGCCACACACACACACACACACACACACACACACACACACACACACACACACACACACACGCACACACACACGCACTCACACAGACACAGCGTCTGCAACAGGTTTTACAGCCGTGGGGTCATGTTTCCGCGAGCGGCTCTATGCGTGGGTATTTGACCGTCTTGCTGCAAAGACTTACAGCCGAGAGAGACGGGTATTTGTTCCCCTTCTTTAATTTACGAATTAAAAAACAGAAAAGGAAACGTAATAATTTAAGAATTAAAGATATTAAAGGGTCATTAAATAATAGACAGTGATTTATGTTTAATTATTTCAGAATTAGTTAATTCTTTAATACATTAAAAAGATCTAGGTATTTTTAATCGTTCTTTAATTCATGAAATAAAATGACATTAAAATATTAGACCCTGGGTGGGAGGGGAGGTATGGCTTGGAGGCGGTGCTTGGCCGGGGTTAGGGGAGGAGCTTGGGGGTGGGGCTAGGGGAGGAGCCAGGGGCGGAACTAGGGGAGGAGCCGGGGGCGGGGCTTAGGGGCGGGACATACTGACGTCATCGACTCTGATTGGATGTGACGTCATAAGGGGCGGGGGCTCGGAGGCGGGATCAGGGGCGGGGCTTAGGGGCGGGGCATAATGACGTCATCGATTATGATTGGCTGTGACGTCATAAGGGGCGGGGCTTGGAGGCGGGACTAGGGGAGGGGCTTAGGGGCGGGACATAGTGACGTCATCGATTCTGATTGGCTATGACGTCATAGAGGGGGCGGGGCTTAGTGACGTGGCCGATTTTGATTGGCAGCTGTCACTTTTTTGACGAAAGGTGGGTCAGTTTTCTCTCTGAAGTCAATGTCCCAACCTGCTTGAACCTAGCCCCAGTCACTGGGAGATGGAAGTATTGGAGTAGTTATCAGCATCTGGGACCATATGTCCTGCCTTTCTCTTAATATGTTCCTTAAGTGCATCTTGAGTTGGTGGGTGTCTATCCACTGACCTGCCCTTCTGAGCGAAGAGATGTTTCCGAGCCTCATTGACTGTAACCTTACAGCTTGCAGGTTCATAGTAGCACAACAAAGTGCTCCAACGTCTTAAGGTGTTCATCAACAGAACCAAGGGTGGATGAGAAAGCACAGAATGTTGGGGTTAACTCTTCGAGTGTTCTCTGCACTTCCCAAGCTGTCTTGTTGCTTGTGCTTGCAAATGAAGATACTGTGTTGCATCCAGTGAAAGCGTGAAAGAAGAGCAAAGCTGTGCATTTGTTTGGGCCATGTGCTCTTGTCATGTCATGGGCTGGCAGGTATCTAAATCCTTTGCCTGTGCCAAAGGCAACCCATAGCTCCACAACTGAAACGTCATGGACTACTGCTACAGCCAAGACCGCCACATCAGTGTCAACTGTCTGTATCATCACCCTCTTGATGAATTTATTCACAGCATCCAGTGCCTGTGAGAAGATGTATGTATCAGTCTCTTCCTGCATACACGGTGCAAGAGCAATAACATCCCTCTGCTGAACACACAACACATCTTGGTGGTCAGGACAATCATCTGGATCTCAGTTTGCTGAGAAAGGAGAAGAGCTCTCTTTTGTTGTCGTCATTCCGCAGGAATTCTTGCCAGTTTGAGAAGTTGATGATTCCCTTTGTCACTTTTCTGGTATGTGTATGACTTCAAGCTGCCAGGAATGTTTTTGTCTCAGACTAGATCTGCCCTCAGTGCATGATGCATTGTGCATTGTGACGTATGGTACAGATACATGTGATACATACTCTGTAAATATGTGTGCAGTGCCAGGTTTCAGCATGTTCACAATGGCAGCTTCATCCAAGGTTACAACATCCACCTGTGGAATGGCTGCTGCATGAACACGTGCTGAATCATCTGCTCTTGGTATAAGTTCTTCCACACAACCCACAAAGTTAGATTTGTATTTTTAGAAGCTAACTTACCACCTGCACTAATGAATGCTGCTGTGGTGGTAAGTTTTTGCTACATCTTAGTTCAGATGTCCTCCTTTCATGAAAATGAAGCTGTATTTGAGAAATTTAAATGTTGTTTAATTATCTATTTCTGGGGAAACCATCCAGTAACATTACCAATCTTTTCAGTAGACAGCCACAGAAACGTGCAAATCATTTGGGGAGTGAAATTGCATACAAAATAACTCAAATACCAAGGTGATTAGGTATTATTTGTATTTTGTTGTAGCAATAGATGATCATTTAAAAAAATGCTCAGCATAGCTATCATAGACCAAATTTCAGATGGCCGTATAGCCAACAATTTTCACAGAACCCAAACCTAAGACTGTGCAAAGTTTCACAATTTTATCATCAAATGCACTGTACTTACACAAATCTGCTTCAAAACATTGCATTTGGGGTTTTATTGCCTGAATCATGAATTTGTTCCAAAGAAGGTTTCCAATGTTGTTGTTGAGCTTCTTGGGGCCACCACAACAGATCTGCATTGGGATTTGGCACAAAGTTTACACCAGATGCATTTCCTGGCGCAACTCCAATTACCGTATATATGGAGAAACACACAGATCCTCGTCTTACCAAGCGGCCTCCCTGCCAAGTACAAACCAAGGCCTCCCTGCCAAGTACAAACCAAGGCCTCCCTGCCAAGTACAAACCAAGACCGACTCTGCTTCACTTCTCAGACTGGATGGGATCAGGTGGACTCAGAGCAGGACTGCTGTGCAAGGTAAGGTTCCAATGACGTCCACATATTGTAATTTTGTTTAGGAATCATGATTATAAAACTTGCAAATGTACCAGGAATTCTCCCGTTTGAAAGGTGCATCAAGTGATTTTTTTTGATGGATTCAGTTTGGTTCAGAATGCCTGGCTGAAATTATTTATGCCATACTGTTAAACACATAGTGTTGCTGTGTAAAGCAGTGGTTTACAGTTTTTCTCAGTCACTTTCATGCATTTGTCAAATCATCATTAACATTGTTTTGCTTTTCTCAAAACAGTTAGTGCACACCGCAAAATATAGTGAATAACCTGCAAAAGCATGGCACTTGCTCAAAATGCTGTTTGTGCCTCAACAGCAAGAATTTATGTCAGTGAATCTGTCAGTGTCATCAAAATGAGAAGTCCTTATGCCGTTGTTCATGAACAAGATAGTCAACTGCCTTTGTCATATTATCACTATGACAGTTTCCTCTGTAAGTATTTTCCAATGCAAAACAAAAGTCAGATGTTGGTGACACGAGCTGAAAATACTCAAGACAGTATGAAACAGTGTTTGTGTGGCCTATTTGAAAACTATATACAGTAAAGTTGCACATCTGATTTATCCTTAGCACTCTGTCAATTGTACATATAGAAACAGATTAAATGTTCTCAAACGTATTGTCGTTCTCTGTCACAGCTGTCTGCATCCCCTCCAGTCTAATACCATTATTTGCAATCACCTTTGCACAAATGGTTTTCTTTTGCTGAGGAGTAATACCCCTGTCACACATATCACAATCACACACACTCACACAGAATGGCGTTAGAATTATGAATTGGCACACATCCGAAAAGTGTCGGATTTCAGTTCCAAAACGTTCTGACAGCCATCTGCGGAAGTCCACACAGTTGGTCAAAATCGTCTGGTGGCCCAGAGTGTGATGCACATATTCAAAACCCCCTGGGTGCTGTAGAGATGGGACACCAATCCAACAGTGATCCATGTGCAGTCTGAGGACCATCTGACCACAATTTACATATTCTGATGGCGGCAAAACGGGATCCGAAACAATTTGAGTGCATGTGAGGGAACCACGAGCTGGATCTGGCACGGCAAAGCCTGTTGGTATGACCTGCACATGCCATGTATAATAATGTCCACCCTCCCTCCGGAGTGCAAAGGAACTGTTGAAATTACAGTAGGTATGAGCAAGTACACCACTATCTGTATGTGTTCAACCATCTAAATGATCTGTATCCATATCTGCACTCAGAGTGGGTGGAGTCTAAACCAGAAGTGTGCGTGGTTTAACCAGAAATTTTTATTAACTGCGGTGAGAAAGTGTCAGACACTGCATGCAGCCATATACAATAAAAATATTAATAGAGGCTACTTTGTGTGTTCAGCTATATGTGTGTAAGTGGTCTGTAAGACTGTTCATGCAATCATCCAGTAATGCCAAACAGGGAAATAATATGTCAGCCTTGTTCACTGTATTCTCAAACGCACCGTGTTCGGTATGAGCAAAGTTTTCCAACTGACTGTATATCACCAGCCAAACTAAGAGCAAGTATATGGTTAAAAAAACAAACAAAAATCCTGACTGAGTGGAGGCAGTGACCGACGTGACACGAGTCATTTTTCAGCTCTGTCTTGTCAAATGCACCGCGTACGTTACGAAACAAGTTCAAGTAACTTTAAATATCATACAAACCAAAATAGAGGGGAGCTGAAGAAACACCTTTGCTGAATGAAGGAAAAAAGTCCTAAAGTCCCAAATCATTGAGAAAAAGTGGACTATGAATGAAACTGAAATGAAACCAAAACTAACAAAAGAACAACAAAGCGAACGGTGACCTTGACGCATTAAAACAAAATCAAAGTCAAGCGCCGGTGTGTGATCATATTTGCAGTGAGTCTGTGCTGTCCAACTCCACACCCACCTGCAGCTCCGTTGTCCTGACAACGTGTGCATGCACACGCACATTGAAGCCAGAGACGTTGGAAGGCTGGAGAGACGTGTCTGTGTAGGGACGGGTGGGCGCTGTGTGTGACTGGCCAATCACAGAGTGTGAAGGCAGTCAGTTACCCAATGAGGATTTTCCTTCAGCATTAGCACGGATATTGACAAGTTTTGCTCGTATCATGCTCTTACTCCTCAATGCTTTATCCGTACAGGATACTCGTCTGAAATGAGTATCCGGCTAAACCTAGCTGAATGTATGTGGCAGGCTTCATCATGATAATTATGAATTATTATAATGTACAGTGTATGTGAACAGCAGCTATCAAACTGAAAGCATCGTGTGCTACTGTGCACACGCCGCCGCAAATCTGAACAGGCTGTTATATCCACAATAGACCTTACAGTACAGATTCCATTCCTTCCCACGGGCAACTGAAATATTGTGAATATTGTCTCCATCATAACTGTATATAACATGGCCAGCTGCCCCTCTCCATGGTGCGCAGTAAGGCATCATTGCACGTGTCAGGCTCGGAGCTGAAGGGATCTCATGCTGTAATAAATAATCAACTGCTAACTCTGTAGGCGATATGACATGGAACTGTTGTGCTAGGCTGTGACAGAATGAATAAACATGAGTCTCACCTCCAACAGCGGTCCAGGAGTGTTTCACAGCACGGCTGTGGATGTGGAGCCGAAACCGGCAGCCTGTGATTAAAATCCTCTCACCTAAAATAGAAAATAATTCCCATGTGATAATCCAACCATCACAGTGTCCTGAGTTGTGTTGTGCTTCTGAAGTAAGCAAAAAAGAAGTTAAAGTTCGCTGGAAAGGCTCCGTCTGACACAGGGGACAGCATGGCCCACTGCCAGCAAACTTTCAGCGAAGCTGTTGAGTGGCACTAAGTGTGCATGCCACGGCTCATATGTATGTGCATACATACACACACAGACACACGGCTGAGTGATAATTACAGCCCAACGTGTGTGCACGCAGTGCACGTGGGCCACGCACACATGCACGCTGCACACATGCACATATACGTGTGAGGAACACCGCACTCCAGTCCCGTGTTTTCCACCTAGACGTTTGAACATCGGACAGTCTGCAGCGCCTTTTACGGCTGTCTGACAGCAGTCTGTGTCATCCACCTATTGTCTACATGTGGTTTGGATGCCATCGTGCAAGTGTGGACGAGGTAGTCCGGATGCGTTCTAACACGGCTGACCACACCTCTTTTCCTCCCAACCGTGTCGGATTATGGCAGTATTTGCCATGTCGGGCTGGTTCCTCCACATTCTTGCTATGTGTGACGGGGGCTTACAAAGGGCCCCTCTTCCACCTCTGTGAGGTGGTCTTGTGAGCCTATGTGGTGTAGAGTAAAATCACAGTAACGCACAGTAAACATGATATTTACTGCAGTACCATAAATATGGCTAATCCTTACTGTAAGTATGCTACAGTACTGTAAATACACTACAATACTGCAAATAAGCACAGTAAATGTATATTGTAAAAAGTGACAAAAGTAGACTTCTTGTTCCAAGCTTTATGACACGTGGTGCTGACCTATTTCTGTGTCACAGTATTGTAAATATGGTATGCACTATGCCCTGCTCTGTTCATATGTGCTTACTATTTGAGGGATCATGGAATTCAGCACTGAGTGACTGTAGGGAACTGGTTGATAACTGGTTACATTTAAAGCCCCACACATCCCTCCTCATTAGTGAAAATTGAGGCTTATCTGAGACCAGTAGATCAATTTAGGAGACATCTCCAGAAAAAAAGTGAAAGAAATGCATAAAATATGCTTGAAAGATTTTGACAACTAGTTCCACACTTTTTACGTGTAGTGGCTGAACTCTGCGTTGTGTTGTATGCAAACGTGCGATCTCCGGCATGGGAGTCGGACTCTCTAACCAGAAGGCTAAAACCCAGGGCTCTGGGTTTGTGACCAGAGAATCCTTTTGAGCTGTTGGGAGTGAGGTTTACTAACTACATATGCACAGTGACTCCTGCTGGCCTTTGTTACACATGTAATGACACAAGCAATGAAATAAGGACTATTAGTTTTATAGGGGGCAGCACAGTGGATTAGTGTGTAGCACTGTTACCTCACAACGAGAAGGTCATGGGATCAATTCCCACCTGTGGCCTTTCTGTGTGGAGTTTGCGTGTTCTCCCCATGTTTGCGTGGGTTGCCTCTGGGTGCTTCATCTTCCTTCCACATCCAAAGACATGCAGGTTCGGTGGATTGGAACTTGTGTGTAGGTGTGCATGCAGGTATGAATGTGTTTGTTTGTCTATATGTGGCCCTGCGACAGGCCACCTCGCCCCCTATGACTGCTGGGATAGGCTCCAGCCCCCCATGACCCTATCTTGGTTAAGCCTCGGTCCCACCGAATAATGAAGGCTGAAGAAGGAGCCACGCAAGGGTGTGAGGTGATTATTTGAAGAATGACCCACGTTTTCATCTTAACACGTATCCACTATGAAGGTGCCTCTATGTGCCTCTCTGTACCCCGCATGTGCCGCGTAGCAGCCTCTAGCGAGCCACGACCGACCTGTCATTACAGCCTCGAATGGCTCACATCAGCTACACTAAGCCACGTAGTGCCATGATAGCGCCATGATAGCGCCATGATAACGCCATGTTGGTGCACGTTTAGGCATGAGTTTGGTCCAAACCTCCAGCTCTCCCACACCGGTCCCTTCAAAGTGTGGGTTTTCAATTCACAGATTCACAGCAGCATTTAAAGATGTCCCTTCTTTTTTTTTTTTTAACGCAGTCCAAAAATCAATCAATCAATCAATCAATTTTTTTATATAGCGCCAAATCACAACAAACAGTTGCCCCAAGGCGCTTTATATTGTAAGGCAAGGCCATACAATAATTATGTAAAACCCCAACGGTCAAAACGACCCCCTGTGAGCAAGCACTTGGCTACAGTGGGAAGGAAAAACTCCCTTTTAACAGGAAGAAACCTCCAGCAGAACCAGGCTCAGGGAGGGGCAGTCTTCTGCTGGGACTGGTTGGGGCTGAGGGAGAGAACCAGGAAAAAGACATGCTGTGGAGGGGAGCAGAGATCGATCACTAATGATTAAATGCAGAGTGGTGCATACAGAGCAAAAAGAGAAAGAAACAGTGCATCATGGGAACCCCCCAGCAGTCTACGTCTATAGCAGCATAACTAAGGGATGGTTCAGGGTCACCTGATCCAGCCCTAACTATAAGCTTTAGCAAAAAGGAAAGTTTTAAGCCTAATCTTAAAAGTAGAGAGGGTGTCTGTCTCCCTGATCTGAATTGGGAGCTGGTTCCACAGGAGAGGAGCCTGAAAGCTGACACTCCATCACAGTTCTGCAGTTGTGCATTGTGCGCCAGGCTGCAGTCCACCTGTAATGCACCAGACCAGCTAGACCGAACCACGGGTTCCTGGAGAGCCGCCTCTGTGCTCCTTGCTGGCTCCGCGGCTCTCTGGCTTTTTTTTTTTTTTTTTGCGGCTTTAAACACACAAAACTTTATGCTTGTCCGTTTATTTCTGCAAAATCGCTCTTTTGCGCGCACGCTGCTGTTGTCCTTTCATGGACAGCCGCCTCTCTGCTCTTTCTGGTTTCCTTTCCCTGGCTTTAAGCACAATCATTTTTACAACGTGATTCCACTTTTGACTTTGTCTTCGTCTGTTTATTTCTGAAAAGTGCTCTTTTGCGCGCGGTGCCGTTCTGCATACAGAATGAAGTGGCCGTTTTATTATATACACCTGTGGATCATTTTCAATATATATATTTCTTTATTTCATCCGCAGCTTACAAGTCACCATGATACAACTTTTAACTTTGTGTTATGTCTTCAAAATCGCTCTTTTGCGCGCTCTCCACCTGTGCTGCCGCACAGCTCTTAGCTGCTCCACTGGAGTTATTATCTTCTATGGCTTTAAACACATCCACTTTCACGCAGTCACCCAGATTTTAACTTTGTGTTCGTCCAATATTGACTGAAATATCACTCTTTTGTGAGCTGGCGTTCTGCCTAAATGCTCGTTTGAAGCGTGATGAGGAGTCACTACTGCCTCAGTGCGTCAGTGCGCACACACAGCGGAGCTCATGTGATACATTAATTCCAGAAGTAATTACAGGTATTTTCGGCATCCAAGGTTTGACAGAAAATGATTAATCCGCTACAGAATAATTATTTTATATAGAGTCCAGCGCACAGAGCAGGTGGAATTTGGTGCGCAAAGAGGAGACCCGCTCCAAAAATAGCCTCTCGGGTCCTGCCTCAGTGCGCACACACAGTGATCCATTAACAAGATATTAAATCAACATACTTTTACATACAACAGACATCAACATACAGACATACTTTTATAGCAAGGAACTGATTTATCAAGCTATAAAAAAAACATTAAAAATAATTACCTTAAGCTGCTCAAAATACATCCCACATGGAGCAGGAAAGAGAGGAAAAAAAGTGTCCAGATGAAACAGTCCTCTGTGATGCCAGAACTGATTAGAAGTGTTTTCACCATCCAAGGTTTGGCAGAAAATGATTAATCCACTACAAAATATGTAGAGTCCAGCGCACAGAGCAGGTTCAATTGTGTGCGCAAGAGGAGGAGCCGCTCCAAAAATAGCCTCTGAGGTCCTGCGAAGGTGCCAGGCGCATGGATAATGGACTTTTTGCAGACTCGTAAGCACCACGCAAATGCCTCTAA